>NW_027263536.1:4150444-4572444 GCF_042370955.1 Sodiomyces alcalophilus JCM 7366 | reverse complement strand
TAGATCGCTTTTTATAACCCATTATAGTTATTTTTAGTTTATTAAAATAAAGATCGCCCGTTATTTTCTTTATGCCTATAAACTAAGCTTCTTTTATTATTTACAAAGCCGCCCACTACTGCTTTTTTTTTGTTATTTTATAACGCTAAAGAAATAATTAATTAAGTAAGCAGTTATATCCCTGCGTTAATCTATTAGCCAATATAATTAACCTATTCCACGTCGATATCGTTAAGTAAGCGGGTATAAATAACCCTGGTAGTCCCGAATAACTTCTAATACTAACCGCCGAGCTATAGTATATCTTAAGATTAAGAGATTCGCGACTATATCCTAGAATCGCGCTAAGCTTCGCCTGCCCCGCCGCCTACCCCGCCGCCCGCTCCCTTACCCGCTCCCTCGCCCGCCCCCTCGCCCCGCGCCTAGCCGGCGTCCCCTAGCCTATCAGAGTCGCTAAAGGACCTGCTATAATTAATTCCAGGTATTAATCTAACAACGCCTCCCTATACCCAAGCCCGCACCCCCCCGCCCCTAGCTCCCGAACCACCCGCGCCGCTAGCTCCTAGGAAGCCCCCCCCGCCCGCTAACCTCCCTCCCCCGTTACCCGGGGCCGCGTCTAGAAGACGATAGCCATAAACGGAGGATACGTGGTACC
This sequence comes from Sodiomyces alcalophilus JCM 7366, assembly GCF_042370955.1. Lineage (NCBI taxonomy): Eukaryota > Fungi > Ascomycota > Sordariomycetes > Glomerellales > Plectosphaerellaceae > Sodiomyces > Sodiomyces alcalophilus. Next base: position 4,571,789 of record NW_027263536.1, on the reverse strand, counting down.
GCGAGGAGAAGTCCTTAAGAAAATATATAATAAGGGCTATAAAGATTCTAAAGCTTTACGGACTATATATAGTATTCGGGTATATTTCTAATATAACGCGACTTATTCTTACGATATACTAATAACCTATAACACCGTAGGCTAAACACGACCTTATCCTCCGGGAGGATAAATAACTTAACCTCGATCGCGCCGCTAATAAAAAGGCGGTTATAATAACTCTTATCGGTATATATAGTAAAGACTATAAGCAGTACGCTAATAAAGACGGTCTATTTACTATCTATTATACTATACCCGGGGTAGCTAATAGTAGTTATAATAACTACCACTTTAATTTAGAGGGTAAGAAAGGCTTATATCGCCCTGCCGCCACGCCTTATAAAAGTAAGCGTGCCGTTAACGATAATAACGGTAAGTAGTGATCCTATATCGCGCCGAATACTATAGCCGTATACTAACGCCTTACGATACTCTAAAGCCCGTAACTCTTACCCCGTCTTCTAAGAAGACGAAGACCTCGGCTAGCGCCTTAAAGGGCAAAAAAAATACGACCCCCGGACTATCGTATACATAGCCGGTCCTAGCGCCCGCCCCTCCCGGTATACCACCTACCCCCCCCGCGCCCCTAGCTCCTACCGCCGCCCCCCCCGTAATACCCGTAATACCCGCTATACAGAGAATATATAGAATACCCGGAATACAGGGAATGCCCGTTTAGCCCGTAATACCCGTAATGCCCGGTATAATAGGAGGCATACATAGTATACATAGAATAGCCGGAATATATAGGATATATAGATTGCCCGTAATACCCGCTCCCGCCCCCCCCCGCCTACTCCGCGATACCCGGTAATATAGAGTGGCACCTTATAATACTAACGGGTAGTATAACGAATACCTAGAAGCGGGGATTAATCTAATTCTACCAGGATATTCTATAGGTCCTAGAGCGTAGCCTAGGAAATAAGTAGTAAAGGATAGGGCCCGATTTTTAATTAATTTTATGGCTATAAAAGGATTATCTGTTTTTTTTTTTTTTGGTTTTTTGTCTGTTTTTTTTTTTTTTTTTTTGTTTTACTGCTTCCCTATTTTTTTTTATTACTACTAATATCGTGGAGGGATATAGGCGTTCGGCCTTAGTTTTTTTTTGCTTTATACGATACTATAAATTAACACGCCCGCTATTCCCCCGCCTATATCTTATACTATAATAAACGTGCCCGGTAAAGTAAGTGTTAGGAAGTGTACGACGCTAAGTAAACGACTCTATTAAGACCTCCGGGTATACGATATTATCTACACAACGCCCCTTTTCAGTTAGTAGCCTATCTTTACCTGGTAAAAGAATAAATAATCGTTACACGTTAGTAACCCTGGATATAGCGACGTAGAACTGCCTATGCGTAAAGACCGGTAGACTTAAATCCACTCTAATCGTACCGAATAACTAACCTTACGACTTATTAATAGTTATCGTAAAATAGAGGCGTATAGGAAACTAACGCCTACGGAGAATAAACGCGAATTCCTCCTCGGTACTATCTAGTATAACCCGCGGCATAAAGTGACGCTGGCCCGTATACGACCCTAATAAAGTTTTCACCTCTAACACGTTAGTTGCTATACGTAAGATAACTATCCGCGTACCGTTATAAAGGCCTTTTTATAGGCTAAGGTTCCGTATAAGAATAACCGGGGCTTTAATTTTAAGCTCGAGCTTAGTAGGCGGGATAGAAGGGAACTCTATCGATAATAGGATATCCGGACCCTAAGCCGGAATTATACTATTAGTATCGGATAGGCGATTTTTAACCGTGTTCGTAGAGAAGTAAGTCCGCGACTCCCCCGGTAAACGCTCGATTATAGTATTATTAATATCGCTAATACACGCGTTGCGCGCTATCAGGATAACACGATCTATAAAGACCGAGTAATTAAACGGACTCTGCCGAAGAAGCTTAATAGGATCGATATAATCGTAGAGACGGACGCGCTTAAAGACGGTGGTAATAGAAGGGAAGAGCTTAATTAAACCGCGATAGGCCTTACTATACGATAGGTCGCGTAACCACTATATAAACGCCTAGTTATCCGAGTTAGCGTTGGTAACCCGTATATTCTGAGTAAGGCAGAGAACGCGAAGCTAGGGCTAAAGGGGCGATCGCTGGAAGCAGGCCTGTATAATATAAGGCCGACCACTACTAGGAATAACGGGGAGAATCTAGGTAAAATCGCCACCGAATATAACAGGTATCCTACTAAAAGGCTCGCTATAATCCCGGATATCCTATAATATACGATTAACCGCCTCGAAGTAGTGCCTATACTATATAGGAACCTTATCCTAAATAACTAAGGCCGCCTCCTATAATAATCGGGTAAGGTTAGTATTCTTTAGAATATTATAAGAAGAGTCGTTATCGATATAAATAGGTATCTTAAACCGGGAGTAGGCGGTGCGGCCGCCCTTTAGCAGCACGGCGGTAATCCTAGAAGACGCGATATATAGAATAACCCGTCTTTATGATCGGAAGTAAGCGTAGAGGCCACGGTATATAAATATCTTCCCGGTACTGCTAGGGCCCTATAAGAAAAACCGACCACTACGCCTAGACTCTACCGCGTCGATAATCTCACGAAATATAGCCGCCTAGCAGGCGTTAAACTTCTAATTAATATCGTTAAAGGCCGCTAACTAGGCCGCACGATCATAGTTAAGCTTATCGGCTAATAGGGAGTTCCCCGTACTAAGCTACTAATTATAAGCGGGAGTCGGTAAACTATACTCTTTAAGAGTCCGGCTAGCGTCTATAAGCCACGTCCTTATAAGAAAGAGACTATAGTTAATATACGGCCGCTTAAAAGACGGGGGATAACGGAATCCCTCTCGCTTAATCCTATACCTAAGGTTATTATAAATCGACTCTATAAAAGCCTCCTAGATAGCCACTAGACTCGAAATATCGCTAAAGGTAAGTGCTATAATAAATAGCTCCCGTAAGGCGTGACTAGTCTACTAAATAGCGGCCTCTTTAAAATAAGTAAGCTAGTGGCGGTTATTATATAGTAAACCGGTAATAACGCAGGCCTCGCGAAAAGTCCTATAAGGGACTCTATTAATCTTACGAAGATCGGTAAAAGAAGTCGGGCCACGAATAGATACTAAGAGTAGCCGTAGGTAATAGGGCTCCCCTAAGGTAGGCGGGACGTAATATAGGCGGCCGATTTAGAACCCCCGCCGCCTCGGTCGCCACGTAAACTCTTAAGGCAACTAAGTATAACGGCCTAGGAATTCGTGATAGTATAGATCGTGACCGTCGCTATATTCGCGATTATAGTTAAAGAAAGCTATAAGCGGACTCTTCCGCTACTCTAACTGCCTAATAATCTAAGAGGCGGTGGTATCCTCTTAGAAATAGATCGGCTACTAGCCCTTAAGATAAACTAATAGGCATATAATAGGCGGATACTCCCGATAAACAGGGAACTCGAATAACTACACTACTACCTCCGTAGGCCCGATATAACGACTCTATAGATAAAGGGATACCTTATTTTCGCCCTCCTTAGCAGTAATCTAAACCGTTATACGATCGCTGCCCTTATAGACGTACTTATAGATATACTTAATCGCCTTTATAGTCCCGTAGATCTTAACGTTAATATAGGCGCTATACTTAAAAGATAGATACGGACTATAAGGGACTACGAAATAGTTATCTAGGCGGACTTCGCTAAACCGGCCCCTTTTTAATATATACTACCTAGTATCGCGACGCCTATATTCGGGGTAGCTATCGTCCCGTATAACCGTCTCCGGGATAAAAGGCTTCGGAAATCCCTTAGAGTAACGGGCGACCAGGCCGCGATTAGACTATATATATAGCATAGAAGGCTTATTATCGCCGTATAGACCGTGGACTATATTCTTACTAACGATATCTAAGAGACGGCCGGTCGGGTCTAACTCGGGTATAGGTAACTATATAGAAACCACCCTATTAATATTAGCCTGCTCTTTATATAAAGCGGACGCTTCCGGGGTAAGGAAAAGAAGTATATACCGGTAAGGTAAACCGCGTTTTTAGTACTCGATAGTCTAGACGATCCCGGTAAACGCGCTAAAGATCCTATCGTGTAATTCCTTCTCGAGTTCACGGCACTTTATCTTAAAAACGCGACTAACTAAATCAGGGCGGTTACTTATATCCTAGCCCGGTAAGAGCTCGCGAATAATCTCCGACCACCCCGGGTTTATTATAAAAGTAATAAAGAAGGTCGGCGGGCTAAGGGAGCGAACGATCGCTATAAAATCCTGATAGCACTAGGAGATAAAACGCTACCCGCTAAGATAAGTAGCGGGTAGGATAACCCGCCGACTAATATTATAAAGATTATTATCCCCGCGATAGGCCTAGTCTACTATACCGGTATATACGTTAGCCCGTATCTAGGCCTAGTAGCGCTAGATTTAGTTAAGCTTTTTCTGGTTATATAAAGCCTATAAGTCTACTAGAAACTGCTAAAAGAGGCGGCTATACGCGAAGGGTACTAACCTTTACCGCCGGCGTTAATATAGTAGGTAGCGGTAGTATTACCGGCACTTTACCTTTATAACCTAACGCGCACGGTTATAAAGATCCCGTAGCCTTATATTCCAGTAATATCCGGTCCCGCCTAAAGGATAAATAAGTGGATAAGAAAGTAGTAGATATATAGGGTGCTTATAGTTAACGCGATAGAAAGCCTATACGCTATTTCCCGGGCCCCTCCCTACTAGGATAATATCCCGGTAACCCCTCTGGCTAGACTCGTCCGGAACTATAGCGGTAACTTTATCTATAACGGGCAGGTTCTCTTAATAGCGGTTAGCACCTTATTCTATTACTAACCGTATCTATGGGTTTAGCAGCACTCTGCCTTACTTACTAAGAGTATCGAACTATTCGCGGGCGCTAAGATAGACCTTAGTAAACGGATTATATATATATAGGATAAAGGATAGCTTATATAGAACCTCCTAGTCGAGCGTCGCGTTAAGAGATAGGGCGTTAGCGTGGCGGTGGTCGGCCGTAATCTAAGGATTATAGAAATATAGCTGCGTAAAAACAGGAATACGCCCCGCGTGATTTAGTGGCCTAGTAATATAGTAAAGGGCGCCGTGGATCTAAAAAGATACAATACCGGCGGTAAGACCGCGACGGGTCTCTATATACTATATAGAGGTAAAGGTAAACGTATTATTATATCGACGAATATTCTTTTAGAAGTTAACGGACCTAGGATAGCGAGAGAGTAGTAGCCGTTTAATATAGGTAGGTAGTTTAGGGATAGTGTTAATCTCTATATCGCCCTAATTATAATAGGAACTAAACTTAGGGCTTAACGTGCTGGACTCCTAAAAACCGATAATAAACGTTAATATAGTTAAAAAAGCTGGATATCTACCTATAATCTCTTACTAATCTAATAAAGGGTAGCGTAATGCTCGTACTTAACCCGTATTAATCCTAGGTTAGAATACTCGATAGTTACCTTGTTACTTAGCGGTATCTAGGTAGCGGGTTTAAGTTAACGTCGCGGCTGGTTCTCCCGTATAACGCGACCCTATAAAGTGCGTATACTATTGTCTCCCGCACCTAGACCGCCTAGGATACTGGCCCTGGACCTTTTATCACGATATTCGTGGTATATATTATAGGGGGCGCCGTTTAAGCGGGTAGGGAACTTAATAGTTAGGCGGTAATATCGGTACCGTAAGTAGAAGTGGCCGAGCAAGGATAGCTATAAGGGAGGCTATAAGGGACCCTAGGAGGTATGATTATAATAGTTTACTATAGGTGGTGTATAAGCACCGGGGTCTGGATTAGTTTAGCGGTTAGTTTAGTTAGTTTGGTAGGTCGCTTAGGTAGCGTAAATTCTGTTAGTATAGTAGAAACTAAACTCGGAAAAGGGCTAGATAATCTTATAACGATAATAGCACCGCGTAGCGGGCGTGGGCAAAGAAGGGTTAGGGCTTAGGCGATTAGACTAGTTGGCTAGGGTATTTGTTTAGTAGGCTATATAGGTAGCGTATATTTTATTATAACGATAGAAACCGAACTCGGAGATAGGCTTAACGATCTTATAGAGGCGGTAGCACCGCGTAGCGGGCGTATTAGGTTAGTCTATTTAGCGCCGGAAACTAAAACTAAAAATAACTAAACGTTAGAACGTGAACTGAAAACCTTGGAACGTGGCCGCAAAACATTATAAAATCTCTTCCCTATTATTTACGATGGTTTGCGATATAGTACCCGAGCAAGCGTTACGCACGTTCAGGTCGTTATCGGGGAGTAATATCTAATTAGGCGCATAGTCCTATATAAATATAAGTACCTCTCCGATAAATAAAGATAATTAAAGACTATTTGTTAGGGCAGCAGGTCACTTCTCTACTATAGACTACTGTTTTTGCGGGCGAAAAGCAATAAAAAGGGACGTGCGCATAGTAAAGGTATATCTTAGCGCAACCGCCTTTTGCTGGTCTAGGAACAGTGAGTATAAGATTAAGAAACTTAGAATAGTTAAAGGGATAAATAAAAAGATATAAATTATGGAATTAATGAAATAACTATAAGAATAGAATAACTACGCTACGAGTTAGCACGGAATAATAAGGCTCTTAGCACGGAACCGGTAACGGAGCTTACTACTAAAATAACGTTATAGGCTTATAAATAGAAGAACTAACTATAAATAAAAATCCGGGTAAAACTACGCTTATACTATAATATCGAATAATAGAATACGATAAAAGCCTACGGAGCTATTTACTGTAGTAGGTTATAAATAAAGAAAAAGGAGTAACCGGGGGTTATTTAATATAACTAGTAAGCATATAGTGGAGCGCGGAGTATTAACGACTTATAGGCAAAGTCGCCGCGAATAACGCGTAACGCGAACCGGCCTAATATAAGGGAGGATACATGCCTCCCTCGCGCGGCCTTAGGATAAAAAGGGAACCGGCCCTTAGTTATCGCGACCCGAGAGGGGGGGGGGGAGGGGGGTAATATCACGGGTTAACCCCTTAAACGTATAGTTCCGGTATGAGGCCGGAACCGCTTATCGCAGGTCCGACGCTTAGACCTCGCGTAAATCCTATACTCCTCTATAGACCTTTTCCTTTCCTTTCCTTAATTCTAGCTAATATAATAATTCGGCCTTACTTAGTGCGATTAACCTATAACCAGCCACTTATAATAACTAAAAGGGAATACTTAGTAAATAGTATCGGCCTATTACGTAGTTAAGTAACTAAGAGGTACTCGTAACCCTAAAGAGTTCCTCGCCTACCTAAACTATATATATAAAGACTAGAATAAATAGCCCCGCGCGGCCTATACGCTATATTCCCTTAAGTAGCGCGAGGAATAAATCTTCGCGTAGTTCCTACTAAAATTTAGACAATAGATTATATAAGTAGGCGGTAATAAGTAGGCTAACTCGGCGAAGATTATATTCCTCGAGGGAGCCCTAACCTAGAAGCTATATAGCGCCTTAGTCACCGCGAAATTACCTTATACTATATAACTCTTGTTTTATTGGGTTTAAAGTATTGTCACGGTTTACCCTTTTAGTAAGATCAAAAAGGTTTATCGAATATACCTTTACTAACAGCACCTATAAAAGTATAACGTATAACGTATTCGTATATCAATATCCTGGATCCGATTCTAATCGCCAGTCAACACCAGGTTCGAACAGCAAAAATACTAGCTAAATAACTATCCGACCCCCGAGCTGTCTTAAAAAGAGAACAAGGACGAGGGAAACGAGGGTAAGGACGATATTATGTCATGTTGTTAAGGAGCTACAACGTGGACTAGCAGGGTACTTAGTCCCCCTAGTTTAGTATATCTATAATCCTGTTTTTAATATAGAAAACGCCCTGCCTTTGATGTATCTACTTGTACTCTATCCACTTATTGCTGTGATGCTATTGGTTTATTTGGATCTGCAAGTACACCACACATAATTAAACAGGGGTTAGGGTGTAATTACCCGTCCTAGGTTTATTAAGGTCTAGGGTATCACCTAAAAGCTAAAAGGACTACGCTTAACTAACTAGAATACGTATATTTGGAATTAAACCCGGAACTAAAAGACCCGAGATACTAATTAAGACGTTATAATAAACGGGATCAATTAAGTCCGACCCGATATAACTACGGACTGACTCTATAATAACCGAGAATACTAGGAATATAAGAAAAGGGGATATATCTATATAAATTGTAAGTCCCGGTCTAAGGGCTTAAACGCTAAGACCGCTAGCGTAACGAAGATATAGGTTAAGGAGAGCGATATTGTTACGAGCTTAGATAATTCGGATAATAAACCCAGCTTTATCGACTTCCTAGTAAAGACTAAGTTCTTTACCAGGATCTGCCTACGCTACGACACCCCGGACTAGCCTGAATATCTATACCCTTCTCGGCCGCCGGAGGGTTATAACGTCAGTAGACGCTCGCCCTGGACCTGACTATCAGGACCATTTGCTCTCGCCTACCTCCCCGGAGGGGTTGACGCTATACAGGACTCGGGCCCTTATAGACGCCACGCAGGCTTTTACTACACTAACTGCCGTATCCACACCTTATGCTATAGGCAGGGATGCTTTATAAGCATACTAGACTACTAAAGCCGGTGGGCGTTTAACGCCCCGCGGCTCCGCGCACTATAACACCTACCTAAACCTCCTAAATAAGTCTACTAATCTATATAGTTTAATACGTTGTCTATACTTTCTTTTGTTTTACTATGGTATACGCGTAGCACTGTATGAACACTGTATTTAAATTGTATGCAAACGCGGACGACCACTTTAGGCGTCCTTGGCTCTTCTTAGAGATCCCCTAGACGTTAAATATTATTATTATTATTATTATTATTAACTCGGATAATAAAGAGTCAGAATAAGAATAGCTCTAGCGTAAAAGCGGGTATTAAAGCCGATGGCCGCCCTAGAGCAGGAATAAGAGGTCTTTAAATATCTAGCTAGTATCGACTTAGCCCTAATATTAATACGAGTAAATAGAACGTATATATATACTCTTATAGATACGGGTTATAACTACTATTTTGATAGATTGGGCTACAAGTAGTATGCTGTACACGCGGAAGAGAGGAAAATCAAGTAAATAGCTGTTGAATTCGTAGATCCGTAGGATTACTGCTTGTTTCGTGAACGTGTAAAGAACTGACTTCTGGGATTTCTTCCTTGATCCGAGGCTGGCAAAAGACCCTGAAAGATTGGGTGGCGACTGTTACGTAAACAGCCTACGCGACAGTTATCACGCCACGTTATTAGCTTAAGTAATAACTAAGATATTGTATTTACGATACCTAGTGTATTTATATAATATATATTATAAGTCAAGTATATTTTCACGTATAATACGTATAGTATTATAGTATAGGTTAAGCTGGTTATAAAGTAGACGTCTAGTTATGCTATAATTATATACTGTTTATTTTAACTTCGATATTATACCTATTATTATTATAATTATGATTTGTTGTAAGTATAATATTAATACCCCCCCGTAAGCTGACTCTTATATAATAAGTGCAGCGTAGTCAGGTTATAGTTATGGTTATATTATAGCGCAGTAATCCTAGTCTATCTAAGACTAGAATATATAGAGGAAAAATTTAGAAAAACCTCTTCTTTTTAATTTAAGGAAAAACTTCAAAAGCCCTTGTTATTATTATAGTATATTATAATTTAAAGGAAAATTCGTAAAAACCTTTAATATCTAGGAAAACCCGAAGGTAAAAAACCTAGTTATATCCCCTTATAAAGAACTAAGAATACTTAGTATTAAAACCTAGTATTTTAATTCTTTAATATTATAAGGCGGTAAATCATACTCAGGCAACGTATCGTCCTTATAACCTAGGTTTATATAACCGTAAAGAGTATTATAAGTCTTTTTTACTAAACCTTTAGTTATTATATTAGCTATATTAAATTTCGTATTTATATATACGATTTTTATTTTATTATTATATAGCTATTGCCTATAGTAGTGATACTGCCTGTTGATATGCTTTACCCGTTTATGAAATTCAGGGTTTTCGGCGAGCTTCTTTACACTATCACTATCTATTAAGATAGTAGGAATCTTAAGAGTATTATTATTATCTTTATTATTATTATTATTATTATTACCTCTTATATTAGAATCTAGACCTAGATTCTATAGTATATCTTTATATAGATTATAAAAATAGATTCCTTCTTTAAAAGCTTCTATAAGAGCTATATATTCGGCCTCTGTTATTAATACAGCAACGACTTTTTGTTTAGTTGAGGTCTAACTAACGGGGTTATTTACTCCTATATAGTAAATATATCCTAAAATCGAGGTTCTATCTTCGATTATATCTAAAAGGCTGGTATTAGAATAACCGTAAATACTAAGGTCTTCTTTATTATAGTCATATAAAAGACCGATATTAGGATATATATTTATATAAGCCTAGATTCGATTTAACGCAGTAAAGTGGTCTTACGAGGGATTACTTATATAGCGAGAATACTAGTTAACTGCGTACGTTATATCTAGTCTTAAATGTAAGGCTAAATATAATAAAGCCCCGATTTCCTATTAGTATTTATTTATATTATTAATTGTTGCTTATTCAGGATTTAGTCATAGGACCTTCTTGTGTATACAAGGGGTGTTAACCCTTTTCAGACTTCGTTTATTACACCTTTTAAGTATCTTATTAGTATAAGGCAACTAACTTATAGAAAGCGTCTTAGTTTCTTTATTTATATTTATTATATAGCCTAGAAAGGTATTTAGTTTACCTAAGCCTTTAAGTATAATATCTTTAGACATCTCCTTAAAGAAATAGTCTAAAGTGTTCTTAGAAGGGCTTAGAGCCACTATATCGTTAACGTGGCATAAACGAATAGCTTGTTCTTCAATTCCTTTAATTTTATTATATTTATAAAAAGTAAAAAGTCTGTTATTATAATTAGAGACCCGGCAACCTAGCTTAGATAATATCTTAACCAGGTAGTTATACCAGAGTATGGAACTTTATTTTAACCCGTACAAAACTTTATTTAGCTTACAGAGTATTATATTATTTTTATTATTATTATTTTCTAAGCTCTCTTCTTTCTCGAAGCCTATAGGTTATATAGCGTATATCAGAGTATCTATATCAGTATAAACGAACGCGTTTTTAACGTCGAACTGCCTGAATTTCTAGCCGTGTGATAGGCCTAGTATTAAAGCTAGTTTATAGCTTTCTGGCCGGCAGGTAGTTGAAAAGGTTTCTAGATAATTAAGACCTACAACCTGATTAAACCCCTGAATAACCCACCGAGCCTTATATTAAATAGCTTCGCTAGAGCTATTATATTTGATTCTGAAGACCTAACGACCTCCTAGTACGTGGTAGTCTTCTTTTATTTTATTATAATTATTAGGCGTATTCTTTATACTTATTAAGTCCTAGGTCTTCCTCTTTTTAAGTTCTGATATTTCTGCTACTATCGCGTCTATCTATTTATCTTTATCTAGGCAGTTTATAGCCTGTTTATAGGTAGCTGGCTTATTAATCGAATTTATAATTAAAAGAAATAGGGAATTTTCTTAAAACTATAGGTTTCTAAGTATAGTATCTTTTATAAGGTATAGTACACTATTATCAGAGGATATTAAATCCTTATAGTCCGGTTTTAAAGGTTTTAAAGGTATTTAGACTTCTAGCCTAGTACTTTAGCTACTATTATTATTATTATTAGACGGGCTATAGTTAATATTATTATTATTATTATTATTATTATTATTATTAATAGCTAGAACTTTATAGCCCGCTGCCCGTACACTCTTTCGTTTATTATTATTCTCTTCTTTAGGTTAAATAGACTTAACAGAACGTTTCGAAACGTGCGAAGGAATATTTTATAAAAACTAACCGGTATTTTTACTAAAAGTGATTCCTTTATTATACTTAACGGGTTAATAAGGCCCGCGATTAGAAACCTGATTATATACCTAAGTATTTATATAAGGAGGGAGGTTATTATTGTTTTTAGGCGTATAGTTATTATTATAGTTATCTAAAGAAGAGTAAAGAAACTGATTTTCTAAGACATAGACGTCTCGAAACCAACCAATCTTTCTAGTTACTAGGGTATAAACTTTATAGTTATAGTTATTAAAACCTATTAAAGCACCTCGAAGTGCCCTTGTATCTAGTTTCTTTATATTCGGGTCGTTGTTTTTATAATAAATAATAAAACCCTAGACCCGTATATTATTAATATTAGGTTTCTAACCTTATAAAAGCTTATAGGGACTCTTATAATTAGGAGCTGAATTAGGTAATCTGTTATATATATAAATAGCTAAAAGAACAGCTTTACGCTAAAGGTATCTAGGCAGCCCTAAGTGGAAAAGAAGAGCTCGAACCCTTTCTATTATAGTCCTTATAACTCGTTTAATAGAGCCTGAAGCTTTAAAAGTATATGGTGGCTTTATATTATGCTTTATACCTACGAAAAGGCGTTAAAAGGAGGCGTTATTAAATTCTTTTCCACCGTCTATATCTACTTCTTTAATAAAGAAATGATATTTATTATTATTATTATTATTATTTTCCACCTATACTTTCCACTCTTTTATAGCTATAACTACTATTATTTCAGACTTATCTAAGAGCAGTTAGGCCCACAGGAACCGGGTAGAACGGTCTAGTATAAATAAAGCCTAACGCTTTTTATTATAAGAAAGAGGTTCGATAAGACCGTAAAGATCTATATAAACCTTTTCTAAATAAGAAAAGTTATTATATTTATTAACTAAACCCTTATTCGTAAGTGTAATAGACTTACTTCTTTTATAGGCATTATAGCTTTATATTTTTAGTTAACTCTTCGTTAGTTACATTATAGTCTTTTTAAAGAGTATTAGTATAGAAACTTTTCAAGGTAATAGGGTTAATATAACCCATCCTATTATACCATAGCGTTGTGTTTTTAGTTATAGAGGTAGTCCTTCGACCGTTATTACGGTCTCTTTATTTATAAAGCTTTTCGTAAGGTTAAAGAGGTTAAAGAGGTTAAGGTTTCTTTATTATATTATTTCTTTATTAAGGTTTAACTAACCTCTTTAAGATATTTCTTTATTTATTTCGTTTCTTTGAAACCTGTTCTTTAAACCTTCAAAACCTCTTTATTCTAGTTAAGTGTTAAAACTTTTCTTTAGGTAAAATACCTCTTTACAACAATTTCTTTATGTTTTTTCTAGTATTTATTGTATTTATTTTGTAAGACTCAACCCCCCCGTATAATAGTGCCCGTGCTATAGCCTAGTATAGCCCGTTATAAAGCAGAGCTGTTATATAAAGAAAGAGGGGCTCTTTATTATTAAATAATAAGAGCTTTTTATTTCTAGTAAGACCGCGAGCTTTACTATTAAGATAAGAGAGACTAATAATATTCGTGCCTATTTCCGGTATATAAAGATACTCTTTTAAAAGCAGAAGCTTCCTAGTATCCCTGAATTTTATCACGTAGTCTCCTTCACCTTATATCTTTATTTCTTTTACCCAACCCCACCGAACGGTTCTTTCTTTTATTTTATAAGTAGAAAAGAGTCTTTTATTTATTATTATATACGCCGTAGCCCCGCTATTAACACAGAAATTCAGATAAAGCTTAATACTATTTTCTGCTTATATTTTATAGATCTTTTCTACTAACTAATTAATATTAAGGTCAGTATTATTATTATTATTATTATTATTATTATTATTATTAGTTATAGAACTGCGTTATAGCTTCCGGAGAGAGACTTCTTAGGGAAACCTTTTTACCTCTTATAGAGCTATTTTCAAGTAGCAGAACGATATTCTTTATTATTTATTTAGGTTAGAATTAACTAAGTTATTTAACGATTTATTTTTTATTATCTTCTTTATTGCTTTTTCTTTATTACGTTATCGATAAAGAACAGAAATAAAGAATACTAAGCTAAAGGTCTAATTCGGATTAGCCTAGCTTCGAAAAGTGGGTCTAAAAGTGGATCTAACCGGTAAAGCTATTTATAGATCTCGTAGCGCGAAGAAAAGCGATGCTCGTACTAAGCGAATAACAGGATTTCCACGGGCAGACTTTTTACTAAAACCTTATATACCCACGTTACGATATCATGTTATTATAGGCAGCGCGGTAGGTTAAGTGGCTTAATTATTATAGCTGTTATTCGTGGAGTAGTTATAAGAGCCTTTATATTTAATCCATGTATTGGTTATTTTTCTTCTTTTTTAAAAAGCCCTCCGTAAAACCAAGGAATAGTATATGCGATCGTGATAAAGAGTCTTATTCCGATCGTATAGTTCTTCCGGAACAGGAACAAAGAGCTTAGCATAGCTCTTGGCGACCGTATTAGGAAGAATAAAGAGCTTTAAACCATGGTATCGGTATAAACGGTTTAATTCGATTAGCTATCTTCGGGAGATAAAGGGATTTCGTGTAGTCAGAGATAAGGATCTATAAACGGGGGAAGGATAAAGGGACGGCCTAAATAGGCAAAAATAGCCTAAAAAGGCAGGGGTCTTTTTTAGTATTTCGAGTAGAGTAATAGGGTAGAAAAGAGTAGATTTCCTTCTTTACTAGCCCGGGCTTATAACCTTTTAATAGATTAGGCTATAAGTAATGGACTATACGCGCGGAAGAGAGGGAAGTCAAGTAAATAGCTATTAAATTCGTAGATCCGTAGAATTACTGCTTATTTCGCGAACGTGTAAAGAACTAACTTCTGGGATTTCTTCCTGGATCCGGGGCTGGCAAAAGACCCTAGAAGATTAGGTGGCGACTATTACGTTAATAGCCTACGCGACGGTTATCACGCCACGTTATTAGCTTAAGTAATAACTAAGATATCGTATTTACGATACCTAGTGTATTTATATAATATATATTATAAGTTAAGTATATATACACGTATAATACGTATAGTAATATAGTATAGGTTAAGCTGGTTATAAAGTAAACGTCTAGTTATACTATAACTATATACTGTTTATTTTAACTTAGATATTATACTTATTATTATTATGATTATTACTTGTTATAAGTATAATATCAATATACTATACTACTATAAATATATATTTCGCTTAAAGCGTTTAAGTATTATTAGTCGATGAAAGGAAATAACTATTTAAAAGATTCTCGGATATATCTAAGCTGGCTACTAGCGCCGGAATCGCCGCGTTTGAGCTTAAGATTAGCGGCTATATATAATAAGTATTCGCCTATATAGTAGAAGCATTAGACTAAGACGTGTTCCTAGGGAAGCCGTGGTTATAATATAATAATATTATATACCGTATAAAGAATAATAGGTTATATTATAGAATCGCTGATATTAACCTATAACTAATAGGCGAAAATAAGCTAGCCGATATATAAGCTATTCGCAGGGTAAGGCTAGTCTCGGGATCCGTGTTTATAGCTACAATATAACGAATAAGGAGGGGGTAAAAAGGAAAAGAGAGAGACGAATTTAACGTCTTTATCCGCGCTATTAGTATATAAGATATCGATAAGGCTCTCCGTAAGAAGGAGCTATTGCACCCTCGAGACGATATCCCCGCGAATATACTATAAGAGTTTAGCGACCTTTTTATACCTGATAAGGCTAATAGCTTACCCCCTTACTAACTAAGTATTAATCACGAAGTTA
The DNA here is from genome assembly GCF_042370955.1 of Sodiomyces alcalophilus JCM 7366. Classification (NCBI taxonomy): domain Eukaryota; kingdom Fungi; phylum Ascomycota; class Sordariomycetes; order Glomerellales; family Plectosphaerellaceae; genus Sodiomyces; species Sodiomyces alcalophilus. The sequence goes on along the minus strand of NW_027263536.1, from coordinate 4,556,028 downwards.
CCGTAAAGCGAGGCCTTAATAGGCTTAAACAGACCTTACTATAAAGGCCCCTTTATAATATATATAGGGAAGAGTTATTAATACTCCGGAAGACGCTTAATAATCTAATAGATAAGGGTTTTATATAGTCTAGTAGCTCAGCGGCTATAGCGCTAGTCTTATTTATACAGAAGCTAGGGGGCGGCCTCCGATTCTGCTATAATTATAGAGCCAAAAACGCGATTACCTAGCGAGATCGGTACCCCCTCCCTTTAATTAATAAGACCGTATATAACTTAGCTAGCGCTAAGAGGTTCACTAACCTTAATATAATCGTAGCTTTGTATAGGATTAGTATAGCCCCCGGATATCAAAGTAAAATAGCCTTTAGAACACTCTGTAGTCTTTTTATATAGCTATTATACCCTTTTAGACTAAGCAGTATACCCGTTATCTTTTAATATTATATTAACTAAACACTATAAGAGTTCCTTAGCGACTTTATTATACCGTATATCGACGATATCCTGATTTACTTAAGCGGATCTTAGAAGGACTATAACGTGTAGGTCCGGTTAGTATTACGTAGACTTAGAGATACTAGCCTAAACTCAGACCCGGCTAAGTATACGTTTAGCATAACGATAGTAAAGTATCTAAGATTTATTATTACCATAGATAAGGGAGTATGTTATAACCCTAAGAAGTTAAAGGCTATCCGCGATTAAAAGGCTCCTACCTCCGTAAAGGGAGTATAAAGCTTTTTAGGGTTAGCGAACTACTACCGGATATTTATCTATAGCTTTATAGGTATCACGGCCCCCCTCTTAGTATTAATAAAAAAAGGACCGGCTTAGTAGGTAGGGGGCGGAATAAGACGCTGCCTTTAAGGAGCTAAAACGACTATTCTAGATAGAACCCGTCCCATAATTATAGAATCCGGACCGTAAGACTATATGAGAGCTTAATTACTCGGGCTGCGCGCTAAGCAGTATCCTATTCTACTTAAATAAGTAGGGATGTTAGTATATATTCGTGTATTATTTACGCAAACTCACCTTAGCAAAGTGTAACTACCCTATTTATAATAAAAAGAGATTAGCTATTATAAGTTATATACTCGCTTAGAAAATAGAAATAACGAGCTATAAATAATTAATAATATTATCGGACTATAAAGTACTAAAGTATTTTATAACTAAATGGTCCCTTACTAAATAGTAAAGTTGCTAAGCCGGCGAATTAACTTAATTTAACTTTATATAAAAGTGTTAGTAAGGTACTAAGAAGTTTATTATAGATACGCTATCCTATCGTGAATAGGACACCTTAAAGAATAGCTTAGATAATTAGGAATAAGAATAAGTAATTCAATTAAACCCTAACTGTACGATCCCTATACTTATTACTAACCCGGCTATATAAAGGATAGCCGTTAAGCGCCTATTTAAAGTAAATAAAGACCTTTAGCAACTCTAGGATAAGACTATAACGCCCGACCTTTAGTATTAAGGGGTCCTTACTATAATTACCACGAGAGCTTATAGCTTTAACCTATCCCTCGGACTAGAGTTATAGATCGTAGAGTATCCTCTTAACTTAATAGGATATATAACCTTCCGTGACCGCCTTTAGGTCCCCGGCTACGAAGAAGACTCGCCGCTAATAGGATACTTAGTATAAGCGATCTATAACTCTATTATAGGTGGTTACCCAGGTAAGGAGAATATAGTCGCTACAGTAACTTAGTAGTTCTTTTAGCCGGGTATAACCAAGGATATACGGAAATTCGTTTATAATTGTAACTCATGTAACGGGAGTAGTTAATAGAGGAATATAAAACGCGGGTTATGAAAACCGTATCTATACTAGAGCGGATCTATAGCTACCTCGCGATAGATTCTATAACGGGCCTATTACCTGTTAATGAAGGTAAGGCTTATTACCTACAAGTAATCACGGACCGGCTAATAAAGTTCTTAATGCTAAAAGCGATAATGATAATAAAAGTAAAAGCTTATCTAGAACGTTTCCTAAACGATTATTTCCGATTTCATAGGATACGCCTTTTAATTATTAGCGACTAAGGCCCTAACTAAACTAATACGTTCTCGGGATATGTCTATAAACTTATAAGGACTAAGTAGCGACTTAGTATAGCCTATTACTCTTAAACCGATAAAGGACCCGAGAAACTAAACTAAGATATCTAAGCGTACCTCTATACCTTGTATAGTACTCCTAGGATAACTAGGGTCGTTTATTACCCGCTGTATAGTTATCGCTTAATAATAGGAAGAGCTTAATAACCTAAATAAGTCCTTTCTTCCTAGAACGCGAGTTCTGTATCGACCCGATCTAAGTCCACGACTCTTTACTTATATACCTAAGAAAAGCCACCGCCTATAACCTATTAAGTCGCTTATAGGGAGCTATGGAATTCGTATAAGCCGTTATAGGGTTAAAGTAATTATAAAGTAAATAAACTGCGAACAAGCGGCGACTCCTAGTAGAACGCTTTATAGTAGGAGACCTCGCTTAGCTATTCATAGCTAACTACTCCACGCCTAGGCCTTTAAAGAAGCTAAGCTAGCTATACTAGAAGTATACAGTAATAAAAGTAATTAACTCCTATATTATCGAATTAGATATTCTTTCTAGGATATATCCCCGCTTCTATATTAATATCCTAAAGCGAGCTACCCGCGACTCTCTCCTTAAATAAGTCGTGGCTAACCCCTAGCTCGAACCGATTAGAGACATCCTCCACGTCGATAAGGAGTAAAAGGTAGAAAGTATCTTATATATATAGAATAAACATATCACGGGTACAATTCATCGAAGTCAGGGATAGCTTAAATAGGAGGGAAATAATATATCTTAGTGGTTATAAAGGGGATTAGATAGGGTGTGGTGTTCGGAGATAGGCGGTCGGGTCCGCTCCGGGAGTAGTACTATCCGGGCCGGTCTAGTATAGTATAATAGGGAGGACCACCGGCGAATAGATCGTGGTATTAGGCATGCTTTCGGGGGGATTCTATAAGGTTCTCGGGGAAGAGGCTCTGGTTGCCTATAAAAGGGATAGGTGAAGCTAAACTCCTAACTTAGAGGTTTAGCGAATAATTTAACTCTTAATTCGACCTATTAGTTTATATTACCTTTTTAATTATCTTATAACGTCTCTTTACTCTTTATATAAAAAGCCCCTAATATATTATTCGCTTAACCGTTTTAACGGGTATAACGACTATTAAGAGTTATAAGTATAATTTACTTTTATTAGTTAGCTAATAAATAACTATACCTCCTTGTACACGCTTTAGTACTACTCCTCCTAAGGACGGGGATCACGAATCGGTTTATAAGCACACGCTATCTCCTAATCCCAGAAGCGATACTACCGCGCCTCTACCTAGTAAATAGGAGACTATTATCCCGTAGGGCCCTTTAGAGCCATAGCCAGAACCGTCTCTAGCACCTTAGCGTAAGCTCCCTTAGCGCGAGACACCCGCGGCTCCCCCGGTTAACACTATAAAGCCACTATCTTACCCTTAGTCGGATATACGTTTTAATATTAAGGAACTAAAGAACTATCCTCCGGATTAACTATTTCCTAAGGAACTAAACTTCCTCCTAAACCACTATAAGGAACGTAAGCAGCGAGAGTATAAGTTAGAGCGCCTAAAAGCTATTCGTCGTGGCGAGGACCTAGATACTACCCTACCCCCTTATTCGGCTAACCACTATTATCCCCGAGGTGGTCGCGGCGATCTATTTAAGGTAAACCTTCTTACCCCGAAATAAGACGGTAAGTCGTATAACTAGTTTAGAACCTTTATAGAAGAGATTAAGAAACGCTTTTACCTTAATCTAGCTAGTTTTACGATAAAAGCGAAAAAGGTTTACTTCGCTATTAGTTACCTTAAAAGGAATACGAAGTCCTGTTAGTAGGCCTACTAGAGGAGGACCTATAGTTCTTTAATAAAGGCGATATAGGCCGAGTTAAAGGCTTTCCTAACCGAGTAATTAGTTAATAGCGAGACCCGCGAGTTATTAGTTACGGAATAGATCTTTTTGGAACGGACCTCTTAGTAACCCGGTTAGACCTATAATTAATTTCTTAATAAGTTAGATTCCTTATTTAATAAGGTATCTATCCCCTTTCCCGATAAGTAGCGTATATAGTTTATTATATCTAAATTAAATAGACCTCTAGGCGATTAAATTATTACTAGGATTTTACCTAAGACCTTCTAAGAGCTAAATATCGCGGCCTATTAGGCTAAGGTTACGTTATCTTATAAGGGTAAACTATCCGATTAGGACCGCGGCTATTATATACCCCGTAATCAGGGTTATAAGAGGAAGCGCGGAACTAGTAGTAAACCCTTATTATCCTAAGCCAGTGGTCCTTAAGAAGATTCGCCTACGCCCCCTATTACTATAACCGCGGCTACTACCCCTGCCTAATAGCGGGATAACCCTAGCAGAACCTCGGAATTCTTAGGCCCTCGGAAATATTATAAATACGGAGAGGAGGGCTATATTCGACCTTTCTACCCTTATCTACGGAATAGGCGGGCCGACTAAAGTTTTACCTCGGCTACTAACCCTAATTAGGAGGCTATAGCCCCTAGTTAACCTACTTTAGGTTAGGTATAGACCCTACCCTAAGCCCTATAGGGTTAGGCCTAGGATAATACGCTATTAGAGTCGGACCCTCCCCCTAGTCTAGTAAGGGTAAAGCTTAATATACGACTAAATAGTGGATAGGACTATCGAGTTATAATTCTAGATAGCGCTACCGACTTTAATATTATCGATAAACGTATAGTACCCCCCGGTAAAGTAATTACCGGACCACCTAAGGATATTAGCTAGGTAAATAAGGAATATATAACCTGGATACTCGGATTAATCTTATCTATAGTTCGGATTATAAATAGTTAGAATCGTATACGGATATAGTGTATAGAGTTATATATTATAGATATAGGTAAAGATAGGTCGGGGGTTATCCTAGGGATCCCCTAGTTAACTAAGTATAACCTAATAGTTAACTAGGTAAAGAAGAGTTAGATGTTTCGGATTTAGAAGGAGGAGTTAAAGTTTATAGGTTCACGGAAAGAGTTAAAGAGGGCTACAAATAAGGCGAAGGTGACCGTTAGACTTATTAGGTCTTAGGTAGCACGGGTTAGCCGTGTTTAAGCTTACGTCTCGGAAGACATAACCACGCCTACTCCCCTACCTAAACCACTACCCGAACCCCCGGAGGACCCCTTACCCGTGGGTTAAGAAGAGTTATTAGTAGCCGTGCCGGAGCAGTATTATAAGTTCTTAGATATATTTAATATAAAGGAGGCCGGTAAGCTACCTAGTTATTATTAATAGGACCACGGGATTAAGTTAAAGGAAAGGAAAACGCCCCTGTTTAGGCCGATTTATCCGTTAGCGGAGGAAGAGTTAGTGGCGTTACGGGAGTACCTCTAGGGTACCCTCGCTAAAGGTTAGATTCGTTACTCTATTAGCCCTACGGGTACTCCTATCCTTTTTATACTAAAGAAGGGTAAGAAGTTAAGACTATATATAGACTATTAGGGGTTAAATAAAGTTACTCGTAAAGACCGCACGCCGCTCCCGTTAATATATAAGATTATAGACCGGCTTTCCTTATTAAAGGTCTTTACTAAGCTAGACCTTAAGGACGCCTACTATCGACTTCGTATATAACCCGGCGATAAGTAAAAGATAGCTTTTAGGACTCGCCATAGTTATTTCGAGTACTTAGTTATACCTTTTAGGCTTACTTATACCCTAGCTAGCTTTTAACGGTATATTAACTAGGTATTAAGTAGGTTTATTAATATAATTTATATAGTCTATCTAGACGATATCTTAATTTATAATAAGGACCTCGAGGTTTATCGAGTATATATTAAGGAGGTTTTAGGGAGGTTAAGGGAGTAGTCGTTATACGCGAATCCCGGGAAGTGTGTATTCGAGACTTAAAAGGTGGAGTTCCTAGGGTTTATTATTAGAGTAGATAGGGTTCGTATAGATTAGTCCAGGGTTAAGGCCATCCGCGATTAGTAAGAGCCGAACTTAGTAAAGACTATCCAGATCTTCCTAGGGTTTACTAGGTTCTACCGGCGTTTTATTAAGAATTACTTAAAGATTACGGCGCCGCTCTTAGACTTAATAAAGAAGAGTGGAGTAAAGGGGGTATTCGTGTTATCTATAAAGGAGAAGGAGGCTTTCGACGAGTTACGCTAAAGGTTTTAAGAGGCTCCGGTTCTACGGTATTTCGATCCTAAGTTACCTATTCGACTAAAGCCGGATATATTAGGGTTTACTTTAGGGGGCAGTAATTAGTTAGTATATAGACCGGGTATAGTATCCTATCGCGTTCTTTTTAAGGAAGCTTAGGGGCGTAGAGTTAAACTACTCGACTCTGGACATAGAGTTAATAGCTATTATTAAGGCATTCCGGCCTTAAAGGCACTACCTAGCCTATAGCCAGACCCTAGTAGAAGTTCTACTAGACTATCTTAATCATCGCTACCTAATAGATAAGCCAAAGATTAAGCCATAGTATACGCGATAGCTAGAGGAGCTATCGGTATTCGACTTCGAGATTAAGTATTGACTAGGGGCTTAGAACCCAGCTAATAGTCTATCGCGGAAGCTATAATATGCTTTTAGGCAGGCGGACCTTAACGCGGAGCGTTAAAAGCCTATCGAGAGGTTTACCCGTAAGTTTATATTAAGAGTAGTAGAAAAGGCGGGCAAATGTCAGGGATATTCTATTTAAGGGAATCGGATAGGACTTAGAGGCGTTAAGGAATGCGTTAAGAACCCGGAACCGGCCCTAAGGTTAACCCTAGGGATATTTAGGACCGAGTTATGTTTTAGGATTATTAAGCTGGCCTAAGACCTGTAGTCTTAGAGCCTTAGGTTATTATATACCGATCCTAGGGAGGATAGTCACTAGTCCTTAAGTAGGGTGTTTCCCGTTAAGTCCTGAGTTAAAGGGGCTTAACGAATAATCTTATAATTATTCCCTCCCTAAGGTTAGCTTCGTGACCTATTCTTATTATAGTCTTAACGACTCTCTTTACTCCTTATATAAAACCTATAATATTTTATTCGTTCTAACCGTTTACGGGTATAATAACCGTTAAGAGTTTAAAAGATAAGTTATTTTTGTAAAAAATCCTACTACCGCCCTTAATTAGTATCTAAGATAGCCCCTAAGCGCACTACTGCTATTTATACCCGGGATACTTCCCCTGCTATTAAAGGAGCCGAAGCCAGGCTATTAGGCGCCGATCACGAGTAATCCCTTACGCCTAAGTTAGAGGATAAAGATAATAACCCCGAATTCGAGATTCGCGGATAAACTAACCCGGACGCTTATAATCCTATAGTAAGACCACTACTCGACTAAGGGACCCCCTAAGTTATCCGGATAGGACCCTAATTCGATATTAAAGACCTTAAAAGCCGCCCCCCTAGCACTCTATTATCGGCGGAACTCGATTTCCTAATTAAGCACTATAAGGACCGCTAAGCCCGCGAAAAGAAAGAGAAGCGCCTCCTTACCCTTTAATAAGGGAAGGACCCCGATACCTCTAAGCATATCCTTAGAGGGGACTCCCGTAAAAGCTAGTATAACGTCCCGTAAAAGCTCCCCGAATAGGATAGGTAGTCCTATAACCAGTTTTGGACGTTTATTAAAGAAATTAAGGAGCGTTTTATACTCGATAAGGTTAAGCCGTCTAAAGCAGAGAAGATCTATTTTGCCTTTACCCTGCTACTAAAGATTATAAAGTCCTAATAGCATACCTACTATAAACGCGTTTATAGGAAAACTAAAGGTGCTACCTAGGAGGTCCTTAAGACCTTCCTAACCGAGGAATTAGTCGATAACGAAACTTATAAGATATCTATAACTAAGAAACTATTCTCGGACTAGACTATATAGAAACCTAATTAAACCTATACTAAGTTTATTAATAGGCTAGACTTATTATTTAATAAGGTATCCCTACCCTTCCCCGATAAGTAGCGTATATAGTTAATCTTAACGAAGCTTAATAAGCCGCTATATAACCAGATCGTGGCCGCCGGTATCCCTACCGATAATAAGGCGTTAGGTATTATAGCCTAATAGGCAGAGATTATACTTTTATATAAAAATAAAAAAAAGGCGCCCCGGAATAATCGCCTAAGATAGCCCCGCGGTAAGAAGCGAGGGCGTAATAGGGCCCCTAATAGGGCCCGTACTATAACTATTCGGCCCTTTATACCCCCCTAAGGTTTCGTAGAATTAATTAAAGTAAACAACACGGAAGCCCCCGGGCCTCCTAAGAGGCGTAATAATAGCGGCGTTATATACTTTAGCTATAATAAAAAGGGTTACTACTAGAATAAATACCCGAAGGAGCCCTCTAAGTGAGGTTAGTTATTAGGATACTCTATTAGTTAGAACCCGAATAACCTACTAGTTAACCCGAGGCACCCTATTATTAAATAGGCTTGGGCCTAGGAAGGGCCGCCGTCTTAGCCGTTCTTCGCTAATAAGGGCGCGATTAAGGCGAAGATAGAGTTATAGTTAAGCGGCGGATAAGGCCGCCGGAGCGCTAAGCTTAATAGAGGCGCTAAGGTTAATTTAATCGACTAAAAAGCCCTGCCTCCTAACTATAGTCCCCTAGGACTATTAAAGCGACTTAGATAGGTTATCCCTAGGGTCGATATATAGTCTATCGGGTCCTTTAAGACGTATATTAAGGTTATAGATAGTTAGGACCGGACCCGGATATATCCGATTAAGTTCGAGGTGCTAGATATAGACCCTAATAGGTCCTAAGTTATCCTTAGTATACCTTAGTTAGTGGAATATAACCCCGTTACCTCTTTCCGGTCTAGCGAATAGATATATCGACTCTAGCAAGAGGACCTTTAAGGCGTCCCGGGTCGGAGAGAGTTAAAGAAGGCGAAGGAGTATATATAGCTTATTATCCGCCTTATAAAGTCTAGTGCCCCCTGTATTAGCCGAGTTATCGGTATAAAGTGGAACGCTACCGAGGAAAAAGAGGATATATTACCTAATAGTCCTTTAATCCCTATTCTCTAATTAGACCTATTATAACCTATACCCCCCGTGCCCCTTAACCCGACCTAACTAGATAAAGGGATCCTGGAATATCTTAATCCCGGGCCGTATTAAGAGTTACTAGATAAGGATAAGTTAGGGAACGTTATCCCTAAGTATTATTAAGAGTTTTTAAACGTTTTCGATATTATAAAGGCCGGCTATCTGCCCGCCTACTAGTATTAGGATTATATAATTAAGATAAAGGAAGGTAAGTTACCCTTATTCGGCCCTATCTACCCCCTAGCCGAGTAAGAACTAGCTATCCTATAAGAATATATTAAGGAGGCTATAGCTAAAGGGTGGATTCGACTATTAATAAGCTCTATAGGCGCCCCGATCCTGTTTATACTAAAGAAAGGTGGATAGCTATATCTATATATAGACTATCAAGGTCTTAATAAGGTTACCCGTAAGGACCGAACCCCGCTCCCCCTAATATATAAGATCCTTAACCGCCTTACATCCTCCACGGTTTATACTAAGTTAGATCTTAAGGACGCCTATTATCGCTTAAGAATTCGAGAAGGGGATAAGTAGAAGACGGCTTTTAGAACTAAGTACGGGTATTTTAAGTACTTAGTAATACCCTTTAGTCTATATAATACCCCCGCTAGTTTCTAGCGTTATATTAACGAAGCCTTAAAGGGTCTTATTAACACTATCTACGTTATATATCTAGACGATATCCTAATCTATAGCAAGGACCTTAGTATCTATCGCGTATATATTAAGGAGATCCTTATACGCCTAAGGGGGTAGTCCCTATTCGTAAACCCTTAGAAGTACGTGTTTAAAATATAAGAGGTTAAGTTCTTAGGCTTTATATATAGCCCTAATAGGGTTTTTATAGACCCGAAGAGGGTTAAGGCTATTAAAGATTAGGAGAAACACACTTCCGTTAAGAAGATTTAGGTCTTCCTGGGTTTTATTAGTTTCTACTAATATTTTATCGAAGGCTACTCTAAGGTCGCTACCCCTTTTACGGACCTATTAAGGTTAGGGGGTAGACTAGGTATATTCTAGTTAGGGGATATAGAGAGGGCCGCTTTTAAGAAGTTATGATCGTTATTCTAGTCAGTACCTATACTACGGTATTTTAACCCAGCCCTGCCTATTCGTATAGAACCCGACGCGTCTAACTTCGCACTAAGCGCTATAATTAGCTAGTATAAGGACCGAACCTAGCGACCCGTGGCGTTCCTATCTAGGAAGCTAAGGGGACCCGAACTAAACTATCCGACGCTAGACACCGAGTTAATAGCGATCGTTAACGCGTTCTGGTAGTGGCGCTACTATTTAACGTATAGTTAGACCCTAGTAAAGGTATTAACTAACCACTTAAACCACCGGTATCTACTAAATAAGCCTTGAATTAAACCTTAATATACCTATTAGCTAAAGGAGCTATTAACCTTGATTTTAAGATTCGTTACCGCCTAGGCGTTTAGAACCCTATAGATAGGCTTTTACGGAAGCTATAGCTTACTATAGATTAGGTAGATCTCGAAGCAGAGCGGTAGAAGCCCGTTAAGGGATTTACTAAGAAGTTCGTTATTAGCCTTATAAGGGCCTAAGGTATACCTAAGCCCTCGGGTCTATGTAGCCTAAAGGATAAGATTATCTTTACCTAGAAGGACGATCCCTTTTATATCTCCTTAGTATCGAAGGATAACTTAACGGACTTATAGTCCTATAATAGTTAAGGTGCGGTCTACTTTAGGGACCGTCTCTTTATACTAAACTAGTTAGGTTTACGCGATAAGGTCCTCTAGGTATTTTATAACGCGCTTACTACGGGCTATTATAGGTTAGGTCGGACTATTAAGAGGATTTCCGAGTCTTACTACTAGGAATACCTTTTATAAGACGTTAAGAAGTTCGTGCCTACGTGTAGTATTTATTAAAGGATTAAGCCGTGTTAGTATAAGCCCTTTAAGTACCTAGCACCTCTACCCGTACCTGAACGGCTATTCTAAGAGATCTTGATAGACTTTATAATAGGCCTCCCCCCTATAACCTTATAGGGAAAGAAAAGGGATTCTATCCTAGTCGTAGTGTATCGATTTACTAAGTACGCGATTTATATCCCCTATAGCAGCTCTTTAATAGCTAAAGGCCTCGCTAGTATCCTAGAGGTATACGTTTTTTATATCTACGGCCTACCTAATAGTATCGTTTCGAACCGAGGGTCCCTATTTACTAGTAAGTTCTAGACCACCCTATATAGCCTCCTAAGCGTTAAGTAGCGGTTATTAACCGCGTTCCACCCCTAAATAGATAGCTAGATAGAACGATAGAACCAGAACTTAAAGCATTTCCTACGGGTATTCGGTGCCCTATAACAGGACGACTAGGTTAACTAGCTACCCCTAGCCTAGTTCACTTATAACACCGTATAGCATTTAGCTATCTAGTAAACACCTTTTATTACGCTAATAGCTTTTAACCTACGCGGACTATATAATATATAGATACGTAAGTCGGGCGAGGTTCGTGCCGCTATAGCCGAGTAAAGGGTAAAGAACCTTATATCGAATCGCAGGGCTATAAAGGTCCTTATTAGGAAAGCCTAAACTACCTATAAACGGTACTATAACGCTAGCCGGGCGGCCTAGCGCTTTAAGATTAGTAATTATATACTGCTATTATCGAAGAATATTAAGTAACGTCGCCCTAATAAGAAACTATTAGATAAGTTCCTCGGCCCTTATAAAATCACCTCCATAATAGGCTAGTATAGGCTTGCTTATAAGCTATAGCTCCCGGAATCGATAAAGATTTATAACGTTTTCCTGATTTTACTCCTCGAACTATAGAAGTCTCGGGATAGTAGGTCGCTTATACCCGCGGACGTTAAGGTCGAACTATAAGAGTCGGATAAATACGAGGTGGAGGAAGTCCTGGCTTATCGCTATAATAGGAATAGGCGTAAATACCTTATTAAGTAGGCCGGGTATAAGTATAAATATAATACTTAGGAACCATGAAGATACCTCCCCGATACGCTTATTAAGGAGTATTATAATCAGAAAAGGGAAGCTAATTAATAGTATCGTCGGTGCCCCGTAGGACCTTTTTTTATTTAGGCCGGGGAAGAAAAATAAAAGAAAATAGAAAAAAGAAAAAAAAATTAAAAAAAAACTAAATACTAACGCCCCCCCCCTACCCCTAACTCCCCCTAGTCCGAGCCTAATAATAACCGTAAGTAATCCTTATTTATTTTCTATAGCCGGTTTTTTTACGAAGACTAGCTAACTTCGAATTTTATTTAATTAACTAGCCTAGATAGCGGGTAATAGTAGCTAGGTAGCGCTCCGTGTTAATAGGAGTATCGCGGCGCTTTTTCTCCGCCTCCTCCTCCTCCTCCTGGTAATAACGCTTTAGGGGGTCGAACCCCTTATTATCGCGGGCGTATTTCTTTATAGCCTTAAGGGCCCGGCGTAACTTAATTTAGACCCGGAAGGCCCGGCGCTTATATATATTAGCGGTGCTCTTTATAAAGATATCGGGCTAACTTATAGACGCTTAGTCGTCTAGACTACCGCCGCCCTATATAGCCGCTACTAATATCTTTTATAGCTTCTTAGCTACCCTCTCCGCCCATAATAAAAGCTATATATCTAGTTAATAACCTTAGGAGCGGTTAAAGTAGAGGGGACTATAGCTATATAAACGTACTAACTTATAGTCGCGGCTATTATTATTATAGTAATAATAGTATTTATCGGATACCTTATTACCATAGCAGGGCTATATAATAATAGGACTAGTAGCGCTATCGCTATATAGTACTAGGAAACCCAGTGCGCGGGCGTACCGCCTATAGGGAGCATAAAGCTCTAGGCCCGACCTAACTAAAATAATAGGACGTACCGGTATTTTAACGCCGCCGCTATCGCTAAAGTCCGAGGATCTATTACTAGACCCGTTTATAGATAAAGCGAACTCCGATAATAACGACCTATTAAAATCAGCTTCCTTATCGTTAAAGAGGGTGGCTCTATTAGCACCACCGCTTATAATAACGTCCTAACTAGTATAGTTAAGGACGCCCTCTAGGTTACTAAGGGGCTTAAAAGCACCTTATAGCGAATTATTATACCCTAAAAGGAGAGGGCCGGTCGACTTAGTAACCGGAGTAGCCGTAATAGCCGGCTTCTTAACGGTCCCGACTAGCGTAGCTTACTTAGCTAGAGTAGCCGCCGTACCTGGCTACTCGATAACTTCGTCCTTTAAGGAGGAAAAAGATAATAAATCCGAAGATAAATCCGACGATAAGTCCGATAAAGAGTCAGACTACTACTACTACTATTACTGCTACTACTACTTAAGAGCAGCCGCTATAGCCGCGGCCTTAGCCTTAGCCTAAGCCTTCTTAGCGGCCCGCTATACCTTCTTCCTAGTAGTCTTAGTTACTCCCTTATTAATAACCTTAGGTACCACCTTAGTGGACTTAGTGCCGACCACGTCGGACTTCTTACCGGTCTTACTAGACTTCTTAGATAATTTACCGGCCGCGCCGGGCTTTTTATACTTATTAGCTAAAGCTAGGGGCGCTATTATATAATAATAGTCTGCTTTAACGCTATAAGTTAGCCTAAGGTCTATACGAAGGGGGCACGACACTTATATAATAGTGATAATAATAATACGGATAATAATAATAATCTACTATAACGTTAGCCGAATCCTAAGCCGCCCACGATCCTATACGCGATACATAAAACCACGTAGAGATAATATATACCCTAATAAGGAGTCGATAGGATAAGTTAATACCCTTAATATAGACGGGGATAAATAACTTACTATAATAGCGATACTATTATTATTATTATAAATAGGTAAATAAAAAAGGTAAAAAAAAGGAAAATAATAAAATAAGTTAGGCAGATAGAAAGGTCCTATATTAGAATAGTCGTATAACCTAATATAGGCCCTACTTATATTACTCCTTCCCCTTTCACCTAGATACGACTACCTATTACAGGTTTCTACGATACAGTTATTTAGTTAATAAAGGGCGCGTCTAGGGTGCTGTTATAATACACGCGTCTACGGATAGGCTTTATTATTATTAATATTCACGATAAAGGTCACGACTTATTATCGCCCGGCCTTAAGCTGGATAAGCCGCGAGAGGGCGACAAAGGAAATAAAGCAAGTTCTTTTATTATTTAGGACTAAGGCGTGGCAGGCCTTATTCTAATAGTGTCCTTTATATAGGCTTTTTAGGTCGCTTTAATAATAGTAGCAGTATAAGGGGATTACGAAAGTAATAAGGGTTACGATTTACTACCGACCTAATATCTGCTTTTAGAGTTATAGTTTATTCTAACTAGAGCCCTTTATTGGATAGGGCCCTAGCCAGAGCGCTTAGGGCTTTATTATAGTATAGTCGTAGTAAGAGAGATAAATAAAGGAGACCCAGGAGAGTTATACTTTATCTAAAGATAACCGGGCCTCTTAGTTTATAAAAGACTATGGTTATACTACGCGAGGTGGATAGGATTAATTAAAGGGTTATATTAGGTTAAGGGGGACGATTAGTTTAGTTTTAAGAGGACGAGGAGGGAGTTAGTGGCCCTAATAAGTAGAGTTTAGGCCGGCCTGTCCGTCCCTAGGCCGGGGTGGACTAATAGACGGGCCGGGCTAGTAACGGTTACCGGCTCCCGTGGATAGGAGCCTTACAAGGAGGGGCGTGATATTAGGGATATTCTATTCGAGGGAATCGGATAGGACTTAGAGGCGTTAAGGAATGCGTTAAGAACCCGGAACCGGCCCTAAGGTTAACCCTAGGGATATTTAGGACCGAGTTATATTTTAGGATTATTAAGCTGGCCTAAGACCTATGGTCTTAGAGCCTTAGGTTATTATATACCGATCCTAGGGAGGATAGTCACTAGTCCTTAAGTAGGGTGTTTCCCGTTAAGTCCTGAGTTAAAGGGGCTTAACGAATAATCTTATAATCATTCCCCCCCTAAGGTTAGCTTCGTGACCTGTTCTTATTATAGTCTTGACGACTCTCTTCACTCCTCACACAAAACCTATGATAGCAAAGCACCTAGTATTTCTAAGGACTTATTACTAAATTTAAAGGAAAAGGTAGCCGATACCTAAAGGGATAATCCCTTTTATATTTCTTTATCTAGGAAGGACCGGTTATCCGACCCATAGTTAAGGGATATAAAGGGCCTAATCCTTTTTAGAGGTCGCCTCTTTATCCTAGATATATAGGGGTTAAGGAAAAAGATCCTATAGGCCTTCCACGATAAACCCACCGCTAAATATTATAGTTCCGGCAGAACGGTTAAGAGGATTTCGGACTCGTTCTATTAAGAGTATATATCCCGGGATATAAAGAAGTTTATGCCCACGTATAGGGTTTATTAAAGGACTAAAGGGAGATAGCATAAGCCTTATAGCCTATTAGCGAGTCTTTTAGTCCCGTCTTATCCGTTCTAGGAGATCTCGATTAATTTTATTACGGGTCTCCCTCCTATTAATTAGGGCAGAAAGAAAAAGGATACGATCCTTATAGTGGTTTACCGTTACACGAAGTATTCCCTTTATATTCCTTAAAATAGTATACTAACCGCTAAAGGTTTAGCAGATATTATATAGTTAAGAGTCTTTAGTGTTTACGGGTTACCGGATAGTATTATTTCGGATCAGGGTTCTTTATTCACGAGTAAGTTTTAGAGGACCCTATATAGTCTCTTAGGTATCCACCGCCGGATATCCACTACGTTCTATCCTTAAACCGATAAATAGACTAAGCGTTAGAATTAGAGTATTAAGCACTACCTTCGTAGCTATTACTCGCGGGAGCAGACCGACTAGGTAGATAAGCTATCCCTTATATAGTTCACCTATAACACCGCGTGGTATTCGGTAATTAAGTAAACGCCCTTTATAGCGTTAATAAGCTATAATCCTCGTGGCCCTAATAACGTCCGGTTACCTAAGTCGTTAGACGTTAAAGCGGTATCCACTAAATAACGGGTAAAGCACCTAATCGCTAATCGTTAAGTAATAGAAACTTTTATTCGGAAGGCTTAAGAGTCTTATAAAAGGTTCTATAACACCGGGCGGACTTAATAGCGGTTTAGGGTAAGGGACTACGTCTTAGTCTCCTCGAAAAACATTAAGCAGAAACGGCCTAGTAAGAAACTCTTAGATAAGTACCTCGGGCCGTACTATATTATCTTAGTTATCGGTTACTATAGTCTCGCCTAGAAGCTAGATCTCCCGTAGTCGATAAAGATTTATAATATTTTCCTAATCTCTTTATTAGAACCCTAGCGGTCTCGCGATAGTCAGGTCCCTAAGCCTATAAAGGTGGAGGTAGAGCCGCAGGAGTCGGAGGAGTATAAGGTAAAGGAGATTTTAGCTTATCGGTTTAATAGGAAAAGGAGGCAGTATTTAGTTAAGTAGGCGGATTATAGGTATAAGGATAACACCTAGGAGCCGAGGCGTTATATCCCGGAGGAACTTCTTTAGGAATATCACGATTAGTAAGAGGAGAGGGCTCGGAAAGTGCAGAAACTATTATAACCCTATAGGGTCCTTTATTAATATTATTAATTTATCTTAGTATAACCCCGGAGGGTCTCGTCGTTATCTTTATTAATTTATTATATTATATCCTAGATACTAAATTAAAAGAAAAATAGGAGGCGGTCGTATTATATATACACGGTGCCCTTCTAAATTAGATTATTAGATCCGCTTACGTCTATAAGCCTATAAACTAATAAAATATTCCTTATCGTCACTATCGCCACTAACTTCGATACCGCTAGCTACCCGTAATAGATTATAGATCTAATAGAGGGCTTTTATCTGTTTTTAGGCCTCTCTGGCCCGGACCTTATAAGAGGCTATCCGAGCCTCTATAATTACGTTGTCGCGGCGACGACTATACCGAGTATTATCAAAATCACGGAGGTATAATACTAATTATTAGTATACGCCCGGTATAGCTCCTCCTAGAGCTTATAGGCGGTATACTAATAGAAAGGAGTTAATATAAGTATATAAACGGAAAAGGGGATAGATAACTTATAAGTTCCTTATCAGTAAACCCACCGCGTCTAACTACACCCATACGCGTATCTTATATAGCGATAGCGGCATAGGTGGCACGGAGGTTTATCTACGAATAAGTTAGTATACCGGGGCGGTCCATAGCGGGCAAGGAGTATAACTATACCTCCTCGTATTTCTTATTATTCTAGTCTTCTTAATAGTAATAGCATTTAAACGACTATCGGCTAGAGTTACGGTATAAATAAAAGATAATAGGGCCTTAACTATCTAAGATAATATTAAGGAAACCCGAGCAGCACCGCTAATAGGGAGGGTCACGGAGGTCGCCCCTTATAACCACTTCCTAAACCGGGTAAAGGCCCGAGGGATCGCTATTATTAGAAGGCGTAGCGTTACTATCGCCCCCGTTAGCCCCCGGACCTTTATCGGTAATATTATCGTCACCGAAGATATTATTACCCAGGAAGCTTTTACCTCCGCTAAGGTTAAAGTTATTATCTCCGCTCTTATCGCTACTAATATAGAGGATACTATCGGCGCTACCCGATATAATTATATCCCCTTCGTAGTTAACGATACTATTATCGATATCATCGTCGTTATCCTTATAGTCCACTAGCGTAGGAGACGGAGTCCTCTAATCGCCGGTAGACTAGCCACCGGTCGAACTATTATCCGACCTAACTAACAGGAAAAACCGGGCAAGAACCCGGCTAACCTAATAGTCGGGGACCTTAAAGGTCTTCTTAATAGGGAGGGCTAGGCTCCTCGCTTTAATAGGAGTTATAAATAACTCTATACTAGGTACGGCTAACCCCTTTATTTTAACGGGTATCTTAGATACCACGCCGGGTATAGCGGACCCTTTATTATTTAGGCGCGCTTTAATAGGAGTTATAAGTAACTCCGCACTAGGCGCGGCCGGCCCCTTTACTTTAGCGGGCGTCTTAGACGCCGCGCTAGGTATGGTTAACCCGTTATTAGTGCCACCCTTCTTAGTAATCTTCTTAATAGCGCTATCCTTAATAACGGAGGTCTTATTAGTAGCGGTGTTAAGGCCACCGCCGGCCTTCTTACCGTTCTTTATAGGAGTAACAGGCTTCTTAATAGGGGCGGACTTCTAGGCGGGAGAATTATTAGCGGACTTAAGCTAACGAGCTAACTTATTAGCCGCACGTAACTAACGCTTCTAAGGAGCTATACTAGAATATAGGGGGTTAGCTATATTTATAAGGCTATACACGATAATCACTTATATTATTATTCTATAAGGAGATAAGGTATATTATTATTAGGAATTATTATTAATTAACTAAAAGACGATTATAATAAACTACTTTAGATATCAGGACTATCAGAACTAAGGGACGACCGGGGACCTCGCGTAACACGATAGAAAGACGCTTAGAGAACTCGAGACGAACCACTAAAATAAGACCTTATAAGTTCCTGCGACGGGACGATAAAGGATAACTTATAGATAAAGCTTTAGGATAAGGCTATTATAATAATTACTCGAAAGGGTAAAGGAGGGAAGAGAGGAAAATAATAATAAGCTAGGAGGACTAGCTAGGATATATTCTACGATAATTACCGGACCTCGAGTAAAGCCTATATAATTACTCCTGCCTACTCTACGATCTGGGTATACCTGCTATATTAGGAGCGCACCTATAGTTTATTATTTAGATAATAATAAAGCATCGCGTGCACTCCGTTAAGTCTATAGGCTTTATATTTAGTTAGGCGAAACGATTATTCACGGATTATTCACGAGGCCTTTAATAATAATTTAAAGGCAGAGTATTAAAGGATCCACGAAGCTTTATTTAGGCTTTATTATAATAGTTTAGAGGTTTAAGTGATTAATCTTTATATTTATATTTAGCTCTGGCTTTATTAAGTTATTTATAAAAGGCCCTATAGTAGGATAGCTATAACCTGGATATGAATAGTGGCTTATAAGCCAGAGGCCTGGTATAGGCTAACTTAAGCTATTCGTAGTCAGGTGCCGTCCCGGGCCGAGTTATCTCTTCGGAGCCGTGTCCGGAGAATATAGGTTAGACGGGAGAGGGTCCTTATAAGGGCACCCGGTTAACTATATTGCTCCTAGGGATATAAGCACTAAAGGAGGGGGCGTGATATCACGGGTATAATTTATCGAAGTCAGGGATAGCTTAAATAGGAGGGAAATAATATATCTTACTGGTTATAAAGGGGATTAGATAGGGTATAGTGTTCGGAGATAAGCGGTCGGGTCGGCTCCGGGACTAGTACTATCCGGGCCGGTCTAGTATAGTGTGATAAGGAGGACCACCGGCGAATAGATCGTGGTCCTAGGAATGCTTTTAGGGGGATTCTATAAGGTTCTTGGGGAAGAGGCTCTGGTTGCCTATAAAAGGGATAGGTAAAGCTAAACTCCTGACTTAGAGGTTCAGCGAATAATTTAACTCTTAATTCGACCTATTAGTTTATATTGCCTTTTTAATTATCTTATAACGTCTCTTTACTCTTCACACGAAAAGCCCCTGACAAAACAGTAAGGTCGCGGCGTATAACACGAAGTACTAGTATCCTAAACGGGCTACGCGGAACTTATATAGGAACTACTAGACGCTATATAAAATACTAAGGCGTTGAATAATTTTAAACTGAAATACGGCCTATTAAATAAGAATAATAGGCCTTTAGACGAATATATTATAGAGAATACGCGAGGATAAAGAGAACTTAACATAAGGGCGGTATAATCTATAGTCATAAGTTAATTTAAGGGGGGGAATTTACTAGCCTCCTTACTAGTTTCTAAGAATATAGATAGTGCCTTTATAAAGGACATTAGTTAGCGGTATTACCGCTTTAGTCCTCCTTATTATTATTATTATTATTATTACTATTACTAGTAACAGGATCGCTACCTCCTTAAAGAGCGGCGAGGATACCTTTTAGGAGGCGTGTTATCGCTATGCTATATATATATATACCTTATAGCGGTGGTAGGGTTAGCGGTAGCGGGGGTAGTAGTAGTAACGGGAGTAGTGGCGGTGGCGGGGGCTATAGCGGGGATTACCTTAAATAAAGAAGTATAATACTTACTATAAGCTAGCTTATAGGCTTTGCAGAGCTAAACTAGAGTTAGTAGCGACCTGAAAAGGAACTTGGAAACACTTATATTATTATTATTATTATTAGGGTTATCGCGTATAGCGCGACTAGCATTAGCTATAGGCTTAACGAACTTAATAGTAGTAGCGGGGAGTTAAAAAGTATTAGTCGTGACTATTTGGCCTATAAATCGCAGGGAACTTATAGAAAGGTGTATATAAGTGCCTATAGTATATTTAGGGTGGACTTATTCGGACTGTGGTAAACTCTTAATCAGACTGTAGTCTAATTATGACAGCTCTTGACAGGCCCCGCCACCTGCCAGTTCTTTTTTTTTTTTTTTTTTTTTTTTTAGGCCACATAATTTACAACCTGCTACAACAAAAACTACGCCTATAATGTTTTTAACGTCTTTGACGTCTTTGACGCCTTTGACACCTTTAACGCCTTTGACGCCTTTGACGCCTTTGACGCCTTTGACGCCTTTGACGCCTTTGACGCCTTTAACATTTTGGACGTTTTTTGGACGTTTTTTGGACGTTTTTTTGCATGTTTTTTTAGACGATTTTTTAGACGTTTTTGATTAAGTTCGTAGACTTATTAATTGATTATATATATAAGAAGCGATCAGCTACCTCTTCCTGGCGTATTCGAGCTTAGAGCTTATGTCGCTTAACTTTGCGGTTGGATACGTGGAATAAGGGCTATCGGGATAAGACTCTATCGGGATATCCTCTATAGCGGCAGAGGCGACGTCTCTTTGATTATGCGTGTCCGTTATAGTCGTGATAGCTAGTCGGCGGTTTACTTGGTAGATCGAATCGTGTCCAGGAGGGCAAAAAAAAAAAAAAAAAATAGGTGGCGGAACCTGTTAAGAGCTATTATTAATTAGACTATAGTCCGATTAAAAGTTTGCCATAGTCCGAATAAGTCCACCCTATATTTATAGTATTAAGGCTTATTATAAGCTATACTAGGCCTAGATTAATTATAAAACGTTTAGTTAAAGTTATTTCATACTAGCTATATAATCGGTATAAGCGTAGTAAAAAGCCTTATAAAGGTAGCTAAGGGGATATATAGGCCCGCGCTATTACTTATTAGGAGCGGGGTCCTATCGGAGCGTTAGTAGGACACTTATAGCGAAGTATAAACCCTTATCGTATACTTTTCTTTTTACTAGGACGCTTACTAGTATCTGTTATTATAATAATAGCCTCCTTAGCTATTTCCTAGGCAGAGGGGGGGAGAGGAGCGATATTACCGGTAGCCGGTAGTTCTTTAATAATGCCCTCGCGGGTATAGCGGTCGTTATAGCGGGGGGCGGATATCTATATATATACTATTAGCCGCGACTTAACTAGATTAATATACGAGCTTATCGGGAAAGTTATAATAGTTAATTAAATAAATAAAAGGATGTGAATTATTAGAGTTATACAGACCTATAAGGATAAAATAACTATGCTATAAGTTAATAAGAAATAAGACGGCTATTAGTATAGAACTAGTGATTAAGCTTACTACTAAAATGATATTTTAGGATTATAAGAAAAAGAACTGACTATAAACGAAAATCTAAGCTAGATTATACTTATACTATAATATCGAACTATATAATATAATAAAAGCGTATAAAGCTATTTATTATAGTAGTTTATAAATAAAGAAAAAGGAATAACCGAATATTATTTAATAGGGTACGGTTAGTCCGACTAGGGCACTTAGTTATTCCGGGGTCCTATGTCGACAGCCGGTGACACCCGCCCGCGTATTCCGCTTATACCCAGATACCTTCATATACTATAAGATCTCTGCTCAATTGATCGTAATAACGATACGCTTAATTAATCGTAGAGACGATACCGACGATACGCTTAATTGATTCTAGCGACGATATACTTAATTAATCGTAGAGACTATACCGACGATACGCTCAATTAATCGTAGCGACGGTCCCGACGATACGCTTAATTAATCGTAGAGACGATACCGACGATACACTTAATTAATCGCAACAACGATACACTCAATTAATCGCAACGACGATACACTTAATTAATCGTAACGACGATACGCTTAATTAATGGTAACGATGATACGCTTAATTAATCGTAGCGATAATACCGACGATATACTTAATTAATCGTAACGACGATACACTTAATTAATCGTAACGACGATACACTTAATTAATTATAGTAACGCTTAATTTACCGGAACGACGATACGCTTAATACGTGTCTATAAGTATCTAGGTACAAAAAGCAGTTATAACGGCTGGCGTCAGGTGTTGTTAGTACTGCCCTAGTCGGAATAACTAAGTGCCCTAGTCGGACTAACTATACCCATTGAATATAATGAGTAAGCGCTTGGCGGAGGGCGTAGCGCTAGTAGCCTATAAGCGAAGTCGCCGTGAATACCGCGTGACGCGAACCTGCCTAATATAAGGGAGGACCCGCTAAGACAAAAAGGGGAACCGGCCCTTAGTTTTCGCGGCCCGGGAAGGGGGGGGAGGTGGGTAGTATCACGGGTTAAGCCTCCGAATATATAGTTTGGGTATAAGGCCGGAACCGCTAACTAGCGCGTAGGCACGATACTCGGACTATGCACTACCCTTACCACGGATTCTTATAAACCTAGTAAATCCTGCGCGCCTCTATAGACCTTTTCCTTTACTCGTCCTTAATTCCAGCTAATATAATTATTCGGCCTTATCTTATATGATTAACCTATAACTAGCCGCCTATAGCGACCTTTAAAATGGATTAGGCTCTCTTTATCCTTTAACCACGGCTTAAATAACCGGTCCTTCCCGATAAGACAATATAAAAGGGATTATCCCTTTAGGTATCGGCCACCTCTTTCTTTAAACGTAGTAATAAGTCCACGGAAACTATAGGTACTCCGCCTATCTTCTCTACTACTTTTAAGACGAACTTATAAATAAACCTCTTACTAGGTTTCTAATACTCCGCTTCTAGGTCCGCCTAATTAAAGGTATATTATAATTTCCGCAATAGACTATAAGCTAGATTCTAAGCTCCTGGCCGCTATTTAATTTTAAAATCGAGTACTAATAGCTCCTTAAGCCCCCGTGTATACTACAGCCTAATCTTTAGCTTATCTATTAGGTACCAATAGTTAAGATAGTCTATCAGGACGTTTATAAAGGTCTGGCTATAGGCTACGTAGTATCTCTAGGAATAGAATACCTTAATAATAGCTATTAGTTCCGTGTCTAGAGTTAAGTAATTTAACTCTGTACCCCAAGTTTCTTACTATACCTGGTCTATATACTAACTAATTACCGCCCCTAGGGTAAACCCCGAAGCGTCCGGTATTAGGCGAATTAGTAACTTAGGATCGAAATACCGTAAATCCGGAGCGTCTTCAAATTCTTAATATAACTCGCTAAAGGCCTTCTTCTCCGCCGTAGATAACGCGAATACCCTCTTTATTATTTTCTTCTTTATTAAATTTAAGAGCGGCGCCGTAATCTTCGAATAGTTCTTAATCAAACGCTAATAAAAACTAGTAAAACCTTGGAACACTTAGATAGTCTTAACTGAATTCGGTTCTTATTAATCGCGGATAGCCTTAAGTTATAATTAATTTGTACGAACACTATTAACTTAAATAATAAACTCTAGGAATTCTACCTCTTTATGTCGAAAATACACTTCTCAGGATTCGTATATAAAGACTACTCCCTTAACCTCCCTACGATCTTCTTTATATGCCCTTAATAGACCTCGAGGTCCTTACTATAAATTAAGATATTATCTAAATGAACTATATAAATCGTATTAACTAACCCGCTGAAAGCCTAGTTAATAGACTATTAAAAGTTGGCTAGGGTATTAGTAAGCGCGAAAGGTATAACTATATACTCGAAATAACCGTAACAGGTTGTAAAAGCTATTTTTTATTTATCGCCGGACTATATATATAGTCGATAATAGACGTCCTTAAGATCTAACTTAGTAAAGATCTTTAATAATAAAAGCCAGTTTATAATCTTATATATTAATAGGAGCGGCGTGCGGTCTTTACGAGTAACCTTATTTAAGTCTGGGTAATCTATTTAGAGTTATAACTTAGCACCTTTCTTTGGTATAAGGAAAATACGGATGGACACCCGTAGGGCTAGTAGAGTACCGAATCTATCCTTTAGCGAGGGCGCCGTAGAGGTATACCTATAACGCTATTAACTCCTCCGATAACGGATAAACAGGCCCAAATAGGGGCGTTTTCCTTTCCTTTAACTCGATCGTATAATCCTACTAATAATACCTAAGTAACTTACCGGCTTCCTGTATATTAAATATATCCGTGAAGTTATAATATTACTCCGATATAACCGCTAATAGCTCTTCCTAACCTAAGGGCGAGGGATCCTATAGGGGTTAGGGTAATAGTTGAGGTAGGGGTGCAGGTATAATCGTATCTTCCGAGATATAACCTTAGATATAATAGGCCCGCGCTACCTAGGCCCTAATGAGTCTAATAGTTACCTTCGCTCTATTCACGGCCCACTTTAACTCCTTCTTTAACCTATAAACTTAACTCCTCTTTTTAAATCCGAAAAGTCTAACTCTTCTTTACCTAATTAACTATTAGGTTATACTTACCTAACTAGGGTATGCTAAGAATAATCTAAAACTTATCTTTACTCGTATCTATAGTATATAATGTTGATATTATACACATAATAAGTAATAATCATAATAATCATTAGTATAATATCTAAGGCCAAATAAACGGTATATAGTTATGGCTACATAACTAGACGTCTACTTTATACCCAGCTTAACCTATACTATAATGCTATACGTATTATACGTGTATATATACTGGGCCTACGATATATATAGAATAAATACACTAGGTATTGTTAATATAATATCTTGGTTATTACTTAAGCTAATAACGTTACGTGATAACCGTCGCGTAGGCTGGTTACATAATAGTCGCCACCTAATCCTTTAGGGTCTTTTGCTAGCCC
The DNA here is from genome assembly GCF_042370955.1 of Sodiomyces alcalophilus JCM 7366. Classification (NCBI taxonomy): domain Eukaryota; kingdom Fungi; phylum Ascomycota; class Sordariomycetes; order Glomerellales; family Plectosphaerellaceae; genus Sodiomyces; species Sodiomyces alcalophilus. Next base: position 4,530,727 of record NW_027263536.1, on the reverse strand, counting down.
CGGATCTAGGAAGGAATCCTAGAAGTCAGCTCTTTATATATAGCTTTATAAGCTCGCGTAATAAGCAGTAATCCTACGGTTCTACGACTTTAATAGCTTTTTGCTTGATTTTCCTCTCTTCCGCGAGCACAGCCTACTACTTATAGCCTAATTTATTAAAAGGTTATGAGCCAGAGTTAGCAAAGAAGGAAATCTACTTTTTTCTACCCTTGTATTTTATTTAAAATACTAGAAGGACTCCTGCCTTTTTAGGCTATCCCTTTATCCTTCCCCGGTCGTAGATCCTTATGTCTAACCATACGAAATCCCTTTATCTCCCGAAGACAGCTAATCGAATCGAACCGTTTATACCGATACCACGGTTCAAAGCTCTTTATTCTTCCTAATACGGTTAGTAAGAGCTATTCTAAGCTCTTCCTTAGGAGTACCGGTATCCCGGAGAACCCTGCCTGGTATCTGGCATAGGCCTTACCCTTTTAGGATAGGTTGCCAAGGGATATTTTCGTATACGACATTAGACTCTGGGCACAAGGTCCCGGTATATCGTAGAGTCGCGGACATAGAAGGGATAAACTATTATACCAAGTAAGTAAGAGGATTCGAAAACAATCAAAATACATATATATTATAAGAGATATCTAAAACTATTACCTTAACTAGTATAGCTATCCTTTATTTTTATATCCTAGAAGGTAAAATTATTAAGTCTGTAGCCATTAACTGGCCTCCGGTTACGACGGTTAAATCTAACGCTCGCTGCCCGGCGCCTACTAGCTTAAGGGCGGTGGCTCAAAGATTAGGGGCAGGGCCGGTCTATATACCTGCTATTACGTCCCGGGAGGTATATACTAGGTATCCGACCACTATATTTAGCTAGGAGGATACCTAAGAGATACTTATAAATACCCACTATGCTATAACTCGGCCCTAAAGGTATTTATAATTATCCTTAACGTCTTAGCAGTAATTATAGCAGCCTCCTCCCGTATAGTTAGGTTCCGCCTACGTGGTAGCGGCCTTAGTTTATCCCGCTTATACTATAATAATATCCTCCTACTTCGAGCCCTAGGGTTATAAGCCCTGGCTTATTATAAAGCAGTAACGCCGGCTCGTTATAAAGCAGCAACGCCGGCTCGTTATAAAGCAGTAACGCCGGCTCGTTATAAAAAGGCAGCGCGGGCTTATTATGAGGAGGCAGCGCGGGTTCGTTATAAAGAGGTAACGCCGGCTATAGTGGGTAACGGTAATAGACGGTTCCGGGTTAATCGGATAGGCAGAGGATCCAGGATTCGGGTCCTAGTACGTAATTCTCGGATCTCGGGCTAGAATAGGTAGTAAAACCGTTAGATCGTAAGAATAGATAAAGGAAAAGAGAACTTATATAGTTCTAATTAATCCACTAGTAAGGATTAACGTCAGTACGCTCCAGAGGGCCCCTTATTTTAATTAAGTAGCTATATATTATATAACGGCAGGGTAAACTAAATTACGCGTTAAAGCTATTAGTATAGAGCGGCAGAGTTAAGCTCTTTATTACTACCTCCTTTACGGGCAGATACTATTATTAAATAAGATTAAGAGCTTTAGATATGATCTCGAATACTAAATTAGCGATAACGGGTTTATTCCTATACTTTCTTATATAGAAGATACTCGCCTTAGTAAGGCTAATATTCAGCCGCTCCCATTTCCGCTCCACTATCCGCTATATCTATATCGAAAGCTAATTAAGATTAATAAGGCGGTTCTGGAGGTTTATTTTAAGCTTAGCGTGGGCGGACTCTATTCGGCTAATAGCTCGGACTCTATAATTATAGAGATATTAAACGGTATAGTTATAAAACTACGCTCGCTAAAAGAGGTAGGTCTTCTCGAGATAGCTAATAAAAGCTATATACGATAATTAGTAAAGCGATAAATAGGATAACAGCTAAGACTTACTAGGCTAACGGCTATTAAACGTCCTTTTTATAGAATCCTATTTCTATTTAAACAGCTCCTCGGTTTTAGCGTATACGCAGGACCGCTAGGACTTTATAAATCTATTAGGAGTTTTATTATCGGACTAATCCGATACCGAAGTATATATATTTTACTACGTTTAAGTATCCGTGACGTCTATAGCCTGAATATCGAAGAGTGTATCACCGGCGCTAATATCCAGATAAGTATATTAAGATACGATTACGTTAATATCGTCTTCTTTGTTAGTAAAAGCTTTATATATATTATTGGCGGGCGCTATTCCTAATTAGTTATTACCGAAAAGTTAGTAAAAATTTTTTACGCGCTAACTAAAATAGGAAAGACTTTGAAAACCATAGCTAATTATAATCCGCGAGATAATATCACGAATATTAAAGGACTAACCACTAAAATAAATATCACGAACTTACCTATAGAGCCGATAAGGCTACTCCTTTTAAGTAGCCTATCCTACTTCTTTTTAATAGCCAGAGTAACGTTCTTTATAATATACTAGATATAAAGTTATTATAGAATAGCTAGAAAAGCGTTATTTAGCGTATTTTTTAGCGCCTTTTCGAAGTCTGTTATAACTATAGAGGGAAGTTAGATACGCTCTGCCGAGGTTATGTCCCTAATCTACTTATAAAGCTATTTATACGTGTTATAGTTTTCCCTTAAGACTAAGGCAAAATAGTAGTTATAGGAGCTATAGTCTACCGCTATACTAATAACCTCGAATAGCGGTATATTAAACCTGTTTACCTATAAAAAGAAACTAAGGTTAGTCTTCTGCTAATAATCCCAGGGTTCCTAATACTTTATACTAATAGAATAGGTATAATCTATTATTAGTAACTCTAGATTATATTACCACTACTAGATATAGATTTTATAGGTCCAGAATATTATATTAATCCGCCCTATCTCTTCGTTAATATAATACCGTAGATAATAGGCGCCCGAGTCCTCTGCCTATAGCCTTTTAAAAAAGAACTACGTTATAGAAAGGTATCTATACCTCTCCTTCTTTAACTACCGCTAATAGTTACGGATATCCTAATCGCTAATCCAGAGTTTAGTACGTAACTCGGCTTCGATCTTATACTATATTTACTTAGTAATTTCGAAGGCGGTTAGCTTTCCTATCCCGGATAGGTAATGAACTATATCCTTAATTCGCGATATCCTAACTGCTTTTTAAGAGTCTGCCTAAGCAGTTACCGAAGCCGCGATACCTTTAAAGGGCAGAGGCGGGCAGTTATAGCAGTTACTCTCTTTATTTATAATAAAATGCTACTCGTCTCTAAGCAGCCTCACCTCGGTAAGCTAACGGCATCTAATTTTAGTTATTTTACTGCTTTTAAACGTGGCTATTAATACCCGCTAATCGCCGCCACGGGGGTAACGGAGGATAACACGATAAACGTTACTATTAGCTCGCTTTAGGGTCTATTTACGTACTATACTAAACCTAAGGTTATAGTAATACGCCTTAACGAAGTTAATTAATTCGTTATGGGTTACTGCCCTTAAGGGCTAGGTCGGCTTTGAATAAGGGAAAGATATAATAGAATGCTATGGCCCGGGATAGATATAAAAGATAGTCAGAATAGCTATAAAACTTAAAGTCAAAACATCTAAGGTAAGTAGTAGAGGTAATAGTTTATCCCTTCTATATCCGCGACTCTACGATATACCGGGACCTTATACCCAGAGTCCAATTTCGTATACGAAAATATCCCTTAGCAACCTATCCTCAAAGGGTAAGGCCTATACCAGATACCAGGCAGGGTTCTCCGGGATACCGGTACTCCTTCCTGAGCAGGAAGAACCACACGATCGTAATAAGACTTTGTATTATAATCGGATACACTATTCCCTTGTTTTACGAAGAACCTTTTAAAAAAGAAGAAAGATAACGAATACGTAGATTAAACGTAGTAGCTCTTTTAAAGCTCTTATAACTACTCCATGAATAATAGCTATAATAATTAAGCCACTTAACCTACCACGCTGCCTATAATAATAGGATATCGTAACATAGTATATAAGCCTTTAGCAAAAAGTCCGCCTATGGAAATCCTGTTATTCTCTTAGTACGAGTATCGCTTTTCTTTATACTGCGAGATTTATAAATCGCTTTACTGTTTAGACCCACTTTTAGACCCACTTTTCGAAGCGAAGCTAATCAGAATCTTACCTTTGGCTCAGTATTCTTTATTTCTGTCCTTTATCGATAACGTAATAAAGAAAAAAGAATACAGAAAAAGGAGTAAAGAAATATAATAAAAATAAATTGTTAAATAACTTAGTTAATTTTAACCTAAATAAATAATAGAATATACTATTCTGCTGCTTAAAAGTAACTTAATAAGTGACTGTTAAAGAAATCTCTGTCTCGAGGCTTTGGGGTAGTATAGACTATTAAAACTAGACTATCGGAATATATGCTCGCTTCGCTTATAAAGGAAAATATCTAGACGACGTTATAAAGCCCCTTATAGTAAATCCTTCTATAAAACAGAAAGAGGAGTCTCTGAAAGCAGCTAGAGATATACTCTCTGCTCTTTTGGATAGTCCCTTAACCTAGGTTTAAGGAATAAACGAAGCTTCTAATGTCTAGGATAAACTAAGGGATTTATATAACGTAAAGAGATTCTAGGCCGACTATATCGTCCTGACACCTTTTTTTAACATCTCGCCTTGAGGATTCCTTAATATCGAGGCGCATTTATATAAAATATAAGAGAGACTGCTTACCTTAAATTAAAGAGGTATATCCTTTTCTAATAAGGTGGTCTTTACCTGGATTCTTAATAGTCTCGACGAGTAGTATAAATCGATAGTAGGGTAAATAAGTTAAGCTCTCCGTCACGATATAACTAGTTATATACTAGATAAATTCATAGCAGAACTAATAGACGCTTTAAGAAAGATCGATCACTTATCGAATACTCTCCTTATATAAGGTTTAAAATTATAAAATAATATAAAACCCTGGAAGAAAACGAAGGGTTTATTCTATAGGAACTATAAGAACCCTGGCCATACTCCGACTAACTATTATTCTCTATATCCTGAAAAAGCACTTAAGAACTATGTAATAAAGGATAATTCAGGATTAAAAAAAATACCCAGAATGGAGTAAATAAATCCCAGTCCTCTTTAAAGGATAGGGACAAGAAAGGAGGAAAGACGAGTCTCTCTTAAAGAGAGAAGCGTATAACAAACTTCGTACTAAAGGCAAAGGAACAGCACGCCTTAGATACGTCTTTCGGAGAAGAGGAAAGCAACGACGAGTCTGCTACAGTTAATGTATTTTCAGATCAGCAGAATCAACCCCAGGATTAGCCGCAGGAAAAAGAAAAAGAAAAGGAATAGGAAGACGATAATAAAGATAAAGAGGTAGGCGTTATTTTTAAACACGTCCTCCCTCCTCCGTTTCCTCTTCTAAACCGTCCGAACCCTTTTATAAAGGATCTAATAGATATAGATTAGGTATTTATTATCTCTTTAAAAGTTAATAATAAAGAAAATAATAATACTAACCTTAATATAGATTAGTTAGTAGAAAGGATTCATGAAATATAAGTAGAAAATAGTATTGAATTAGATCTAAATTTCTGTGTAGGTAGCAGGGCTACGGCGTATATTGTTATAAATAAAAGACACTTTTCTACCTATAATACTAAAAGGAGAACTGATCGTTAAGGTCAGGTAAAAGCCATAAAGATATAAGGTAAAGGAGACTGCGTGATAAAATTCAGGGATACTAAAAAGCTTCTGCTGTTAAAAGAGTGCCTTTATATACCGGAAATAGGCGCGAATATTATTAGTCTCTCTTATCTTAATAGTGAAGCTCATAATCTTACTAGAAATAAAAGGCTCTTCTTATTTAATAATAAAAAGCCCCTTATTCTTTATATAACGGCTCCGCCCTATAACGGGCCATACTGGGCTATAGCACGGGCACTATCGTATAGGGGAGTTAAGCCTTAGAAAATAAATAAAATAAATATAATAAATACTAGAAAAAACGCAAAGAAACTATTAAAAAGAGGTAGTCTACTTTAAGTAATAGTCTTAAGACTCCACTAGAATGCAGAGGTTTTAAAGGTTTAAAGAATAGCTTTTAAAGAAATTAACTAAATAAAGAAATATAACAAAGGGGGTTAGTTAAACCTGGATAAAGAAATATTATTATTATTATTATTATTATTATTCTCTTACTCCGCTATCCTAACTAGTCTAGGAGCCCGGCTTAGGCCATACGGTCCTTCTTATCTGGCTATAGGGGGGAAAAAAGCTATTCGGGTAAAAAAAACCCGTACTCTCCTTATCAGGATCGGTGCCGCGTCGGGGCTTTAATGGTCCTGGTGGTGACTCGGTACGTATCTGGATTATACCTCTAGTTTAGTGGCTAACGGGAAGGTAGCATGCTAGGGATTTCGGGTTAGCCTAGGGGTACGGTATACTATACAGGGGCCGAAAAAGGTCCGCGGTGGTCCCGCGTTCCGGGAATCCTCCCTGTATCGGGGTAGCCGGCTTTATTTACGCCTTCCTTTTAGGCGTGGGATTTTAGTAGGGGCTTCTGCCTTTATTATATATACCTGCCGAATTCGGCAGCCTTCTATAACTATAGTTAGGTTAATTCAAAATTATAAGGGCCTCCGCCCTTCCTTTTATTTTTTCTCCTTTAACCCACTTATCGCGATATCGTAGGTTTACTCTTAAGCCCCCCGCCCTTTTATTCCCGTCCTTATTTCCGGCTCTATACCGTAGTTACTAATAATACGCGTTTATCGGCTTATAAAAAGATAGGGTCGTGTTTAATATTATCTATTTATAAGTAGCAGCGCGGGCGGGAGGCTAGTGGTTTTAGGGCGGGCTAATAAGATAGGTTAGAGTTAATTAAATAATAATAGGCAGATTAATTAATAAACTAAGATTATTACCGTGAGTAAAGGGGTACCGTAGGGGGCGTGTATCGGTTTCAGGTTTAGTACTAACTACTTTTAAGATACCTCCTAAGAAAAAATAACCTGAGAAAAAGAATAATACTCGCCACTATAAGGCTAGTGCCTTACGAGTTTTACCGTGGGTATTCCTAGGGATACCCTTAGGGTACCGATATAATACCGATAAGCGGTTATTTTTAACTATAAATAGTTATCTTAGGTATACTAAGCGCCTTACAAGTAAAAAACCAGAGGATATAAAAGTATACGCTAATACTATTAGAAAGGCAGTGGTATACTGCTAGTATACTAATAGTCGTCGAACTTATAAGGATATAAGTCGGTGTTATAATAGTGTCTTAGTAGTGCCGGGGCGGTAATAATAGGGTTCTAATAATTAGTAAGTCCCGGCTATAGCCTTAAAGTATTAGTAATGTATCCTTAAATATTATCGGGAGTTTATAGTTACCGTTAATAGGGGTAAAGACGGGGTGGTTATAAGTGTCCCTAGGGTGCTAAAACTATACCGCGCTAACTTTAGGTAGGCCCGAGGTCGGCTTATACTAGCGGTGGTATCCTTTAAGCGCGCCGCTAGGTATACTCGCTCTGCTAGCCGCCGCTATAACGGTAATATTACGCTGGCTAGTCTAGAATATCGTCTAAATATATTAAAAGGAATAATCGCTATTCTATTAGAGGTGGCTATAAGTCCTTTTATAGTCTCTTAGTAGTATAGCGGTGCTAATATAGTAGGATAGGGACACGAATATTATACTAATAGCGATAATACCTCCGGAAATAATAATAAGGAGGAGGACGGCGAGACTAAGGCCGAATAAAGGGTAAATACCGCTATACCGCTATAATACGCCCCTTTAATACCGCCGGGGCCCTAGCTTATAGGGCCCTAAAGTGAATATAAAAGTCTAGGTTAGGTACTATCTTTATTCCGTGTATTCTATACCAGGGCGGCCCCGCTATAGGGTCTTTAATATATAGTTACTTATAATTTCTAGGGTAAGGCGGAAGTCGTTTAGGCGGCTAAGGCGTAGGAACTATTTCGCGATTACTTTTACCTTTTTAGGGTGGTTTAGGGCGTCGAAGAGGTCTCCCTTAGTTAAGATCGGCCTCCTTATAGCGCTATAAAGGTCCTTTCGCGACTCCGGGGTAGTGTTTTAGCACTACAGGATAATATATTCGGCTATCTCCGCCCCTCTATCTCTATAAGGGTACCGGACAGTAACGAAGCCGGGAACCCTTACTCTAAAAAGAAAGGCCCTAAGGCCTAGTTTCTCGGAGCAGATCTAGGTAAGAACTAAGCTTTACGGCTTTAGGAGGCCTTTATATCTCTAAAGGTCTTTTTTTTAGGGGGTTTGGTCCGGTACCGCCGCGGTAAACGTAGGGTTCCGTGTAAACACTATATCCCTCCACCTCTTCTTCTATTCCTTTTAAAGGGCGGCGTCCGGGTTACTATTATTTATTTAGTTTTACGCGGTAAAGGATTAAGCGGGCTAGGCGAGTACTTACTAGGTAATATAGCGACGCCTTAGTACCGCTAGTGCTCCCATAGCGGCCCAGGTGCTAGCTAGGATAAGTCCCTTAGCTCCGGTATTTTAGTAATTAAAAGCTCTTTTAGCTATAAGGCGGGTAAGATATAGATTAAGGGGGGGGATATATATATCTTTTTCTAGGATCCGGATTAGCGTAGCCTTATAGGCTCCCGCGATAGTCCTAAGGCACTTATTTTAGGCTAAGCTAAGAGCCGTAGCAAGGCTATAATAGGGTTTATTAGTGATTCTATAAAAGGTAGGGGCGTAATAGGAGATAGCTAGGCGAATTACGGTGATATAAAGATATCGGGTATCGGCGAAGCTATAGCCCTAGGCTACTATAATAAGCCGGGTTAGGGCGTAGTTCTCTATCGCTAGTTTACTTAAGATCTCCTTCCTATACTATAAAAAATTCAGTTTCCGGTCTAGCTATACCCTAAAGAATCTAGTCTTTATTAAGGGTAGTACTAGTATAGTGCTAAGGTAAAGAGGCGATAGGTAAAGGGAGTAGGATTTCGCGAAAGGTATATATACGTATTTTAAGGGCTTAAATTAAAGGCCGTTTACTTTAAACTAAGCCTTATATATTCACTAGGCGGAGGCGAGTTAATGCCGTGTTTAGGCCTTTATATAGCTAAAAGTAATAATATTCGTGTTATTAGTAAAGCCGATAATAGTAGTTCTCGCGGCGTATTCGAGTTCTTTGTATAAGGTGGAAATATATAAAATAAAAACAATTAAGGAGACCGGGGACCCTTATAGTACGCTAGCGCGGAGGGGCCACGGGGTTACCGCCTAGCTATTAAAAAGGAGGTAGACTATCCGGTCTTAGAGAAAGCTACCGGTTAGCTAGAGGGCCTAGTCTAGGAATCCCTTATACTTAAGGGACTTAAGAAGTCTAGTATAAGGGACGGTATCGAAGGCCCCGCGTATATCTAGCTAAAGTATCGCGGGGGCGCCGCCTAGGGCCTAAGCGGCTTTAACGGCCTTTATCGCGCGTTATATAGCTATCTTTATATTACGCCTAGGTTTATTTCCTATTTAGCTATTAAGGAGAAGTCGGTATTCTTCCGCTACGGCTATACAGTGGTCCGCTATAATACATTAAAGTAGCTTTCCGATTATATTAAGGAGGGAGATCGGCCTCTAGCCTTTAGCTATCTTATAGTCGCTTTATAGGCGGCCCTCCTTTTAGATAATTATAACGATAGCGGTATAATAATAATATAGGAAATAGCTTATGGATAGGCAGGCTAAGATAAAGGCTAGGATCTAGTATAGGACCGGGCTATAGGCCTTTAAAAGGCCTACTAGGAAGCTATCCGGGCTAGGAGCGGTCTATAGTTTAGTTTAGCGGAGGCGGCCCTATATATCCGCCGCGGTAACGCTCTAGTTTATATCCTACCTAAAAGGGTACTCTCGCCCTAGGGGCCTAGGATCCGAGTCTCTAGGGAGGGGAAAGAACTTAGCGTATAGGGTATCTGCTTTCTTATTATAGGAGGTCGCTAGGTCGCCTTAGTCACGGTATAGTAGTAGTATAATAAGGGGCCCGGGTAGTTAGTATCCTTTAATTCGGGCTTATCTTTAAAGCCTTTAAAGGAGTCCGTTATTCGCTTAGGTTAAGTAAAGGAGGTAGCGCTAATACTACCTTTTTATTACCGTTATAGCTTTATCGCGGCGGAGCTTAGCTTACCTATACTCTTCCCACTTATTCTATAATTTCCTCGCTATATATCGCCTATATAGTCTACGCGCTTCTTAGGTTAAGGATATTAGCTTATTAATCTACCACGGGTAAGGTAGGCGACCAGGGGGGCAGGTTCGGCGTCACGGGGCTGCCTAGTCGGTAACGATAGTAAGGTCCTGGGTTAGCTAGTTAAGGGCCCTATTAATATCGGAGGGCGGTATTAGGGGGCCTAGTTATATCAGGATCCCGGAGGCTACCTAGTAAGCGAGGGAGGGTACGAATTCCTTCTAGACCTAGTATAGATAGTTAGGGGGCTAAGGCGGGGCTATATCGGCAGGGCAGTTTATACTAAGGTAAATAGTCGCGGTTTAGGAGACATGGTTTAATCTAATAACCTCGTTATTTATACTATTATAGCTGTAACGGAGCCCTTAGGACGCCTAGATAAGGTTAATAGTGCTTAGCCGTTATCCTAGCCTATACTAGGTAGTTATTCCGGGAGGGGTAATAAAATCAAAGTTTTAATAGGAGGTTAGCTTTAGGAGGGTACTAGACCTAGGATAGAATCTAGGATAGCTAGCCTAAAGGGGATAATAGAGATTAAAGTCTCCGCGAAGGATATAGCGGCCCTAGGGGGGGGCCCCTATAAGGTCTATAATTCAAAGGGTATACTATAAGGTAAAGGCAGATTAGTAATTCTTAGAGTAGATTAACTAGATTATAACGGCTTAGTCGCCTACGCTAAAAGTAACCGTATAAGAGTCCTAGTAGGCTCGCTATATTTATATACTAAGCGGGTGTTATTTATAGATATAAAGCAGGGCTTTATTACCTCCCTAAATTAGGAGGTACGGGGCCATACTTAGGGCTTTTAGTCCGTTTATAAAGGGGTTAAGCCCTGGCTCTTAGATAGCTATTATGTTAGACTCGGTATAGGCCTATAGCGGGAGCTTTACTTAGGCCTATTAAGCTCTTATATTCTAGGTTAGAACACGGAGTTTTATTATTTAGAGGGGGAGGGGTTTAAGGTCGATCCGGCTAGTATAGCCTCCTAGGTCTCTTATATCGGTATCGAGTTAGTCCCGCGGGGGATAAAGAACGGCTCTAATAGTCTAAAGGCCAGGGGGTATTCGCGGGGTCTCTTTAGCAGGTAGCCGGGGCTATAGTGGATAGGGGCGGCCTGCGATAGGGTAGGGGAGGGGGAGGGTAAAGGATAGCGGAGGCGGGGTCCCGGGTATACCGCTTTAGTTTATCTTATAATATCGAATTCTTTTACCCGGTACTTATATACTTCTTAGACTCTCGCGGCTTCCTATTTCTTAATTTAGTAGGCGTTATCGAAAGTATCGTGGTTCTTATCGTATATAGCATGCCTTTAGGCGGCCTTTAGGGCTAACGCTAGGCAGTTTTCGAACCTATTCTAGTAGATAGAGTCGGGTTTAGCGTAATGACGGTACCGCCTCTCCGCCTTTAAGTATTAAATAGCTTTATACCCGAACTATAGGTAGTTAAAGTATTATAGGAGGTTTATATTAGGGTTATAAGGCTTATATAGGAAGCTACCGCACTTTAATAGGAGGCTATTTTATATAAGATTCTTTACGCTTTCTAGTAAGGTGGTCTTAATAAGTAGTATCGCTACTTTACCGGTGCCGTATTTAAGAAGCCGGGTCCTTGCTTAGTATATTTTCGTGTCGGGGTTAAAGGTATATAGGGACTATATTAGCTTATTTTCGGTTAATAGGCCTAGGATTAAACGGGGTAGAGCTTTCGCTAAGACTAAGTAGGTTCGGGTAGCTATTTTAGCTCCGGCGCTAAAGGCTTATTTAGCCTAGTAGTTAGCGAAGGTAAATTATTATTATACCCCTCCGGTAAAGGTTAGGTATATATTACCGCTAAGTAGTCTCCAAGCCGCTATAGTATCGTCGTGGCTAGCGGCTATATTTATACCTTAGATAATCTCTTTTAGCGACCAGGCTTAGAGTACCTAGTCTAGCTAGTCTCTATAGTTAATAATTAGTTCTTTATAGTATTATACTAGAATTACTTTAGGGGGGGCTAGGTCCTATAAGGGTGCTATAGCGGGTAGCGTTACGGCTACTATAGCCTAGGTCGGCTTTATTCCTTTTCGGAGTTCCTCCTTAATCGTACTTTATATAATAGCATAGAGGTATATAATCGGTATCGTTACGGCACTTTAATTATTAAGGCAGCGAAGGTTAATAAGCTCCTTTACTAGCTCTATAACTTAATTAATCGTGTTCCTATTAGCTAGTAGACTTTAGATTAAGGCCTTAACTTATTAGATTTTCGTTCTAGGGGCCTATAAAGCCTTTATATCGGTCTCGGTTCGGTTATATATAGGATTACCCTGATTTAGGCGGTAGGAGTCGAGTAGTAGTCGTTATCGGTGGAGGCGATTTAAAGAATTTTTAGGTGGTAGGCCGGTCGCTACTACCCCTTCTATCGTATCTGCCCCGGCGTCTGCACTACGGCTTCTACTCGGTGCTATCACGGCGTAAAGGAGGGAGTTAGGTTCTTTCTCTAATTAGTTTCGTCGTTTTTACTTAAGTTACGCGTTGGTTGTCTGGAATCCTATCCGTTAATAAAATAATCTTTAAGGCACAACTAACTAGCTATAAAGAAATAATATAATAAAGAAACCTTAACCTCTTTAACCTTAAGAAGAGCTTTATAAACAAAAAGACTATAATAACCGTCGAAGGACTACTACTATAACTAAAAACATAACGCTATAGCATAATAGAATAGGTTATATAGACTCTACTACCTTAAACAATCTCTATAATAATACTCTTTAATAAGACTATAATATAACTAAGAAAGAGTTAACTAAAACATAGCGCTATAATGCATATAAGAGAAGTAAGTCTATTACGCTTACTAATGAAGATTTCGTTAATAAATATAAAGACTTTTCCTATTTAGAAAAGGTTTATATAGATCTTTACGGACCGATCGAACCTCGTTCTTATAATAAAAAGCGTTAGATTTTGTTTGTACTAGACCGTTCTACCCGGTTTCTATGGGCATAACTGCTCTCGGACAGGTCTAGGACGACGGTAGTGACCCCTATAAAAGAGTGGAAAGCTCAGGTGGAAAATAATAATAATAATAAATATCACTTCTTTATTAAAGAAGTAGATATAGACGGTAAGAAAGAATTTAATAACGCCTCTTCTTAACGCCTCTTTATGGGTATAAAGCATAATATCACACCACCGTACACTTATAAAGCTTAAGGCTCTGTTAAACAAGTTATAAGAAGTATAATAGAAAAGTTCCGAGCTTTTCCTTTCCACTCATAGCTACCTAGATATCTTTAGGGTAAAAGTATTCTTTTAGCTGTTTATATATACAACAGATTACCCAATTCAGCTCTTAATTCTAAGAGTCCTTATAAGCTTTTATAAGGTCCGAAACCTAATATTAATAATATACGGGTTTAGAGCTCTATTATATATTATAAAAATAACGACCCGAATATAAAGCAACTAGATATAAGGGCACTACAAGGTGCTTTAATAGGTTTTAACGACTATAACTATAAAGTTTATAACCCAGTAACTAGAAAGACTAGTTGGTTTCGAGATGTTTATGTCTTAGAAAGTCAGTTTCTTCACTCTTCTCTAGCGAACTATGATAATAACTATACGCCTGAAAATAAATATAATAATAACCTCCCGCCTTATATTATTACTTAGGCATATCATGAGGTTTCTAACCACGGGCCTTATTAACTTGTTAAGTATAATAAAGGAATCACTTTTAGTGAAAATACAGGTCAAGTTTCACAAAATACTCCTTCGCGCGTTTCGAAACATTCTGTTAAGTCTATTCAACCTAATGAAGAGGAAAATAATAATAGACGAAAGAGTCTACGGGCAGCGGGCTATGAAGTTCTAGCTATTAATAATAATAATAATAATAATATTAACTATAGCCCGGCTAATAATAATAACCAGAGTACCAGGCTAGAAGTCTAACTACCTGTATATCCTCTAAAACCGGACTATAAGGATTCAATATTCTATAATAATAGTGCGCACTTATTATATTATGTAAAACATACTATACTTAGAAACCTATAGTTTTAAGAAAATTCCCTATTTCTTTTAACTATAAATTCGATCAACGAACCAGCTACCTATAAACAGGCTATAAACTACCTAGATAAAGATAAATGGATAGACGCGATGATAGCAGAAATAATAGAACTCGAAAAGAGGAAGAGCTGGGACTTAATAACTATACAAAATACGCCTAATAATTATAATAAAATAAAAGACGACTACCACGTACTAGGAGGTTATTGGGTCTTTAGAATTAAATATAATAGCTTTAGCGAAGTTATTTAATATAAAGCTCGGTGTGTTATTTAGGGGTTTAATCAGGTTCTAGGTCTTAATTATTTAGAAACCTTTCTAACTACCTGCCAACCAGAAACCTACAAACTAGCCTTAATACTAGGCGTGTCCCACAGCTAGAAGCTCAGGCAGTTCGATGTTAAAAACGCGTTTGTTTATGCCGATATAAATACATTAATTTATACTATATAAGCTATAGACTTCGAGAAAGAAGACAGTTTAGAAAATAATAATATAACTGTCTATAAGCTTAATAAAGCCCTGTATGGGTTAAAATAAAGTCCTAGACTCTGGTATAATTACCTAGTGAAGATATTATCTAAGCTAGGTTGCCGGGTGTCTCAATACGATAACAGACTTTTTACTTTGTATAAATATAATAAAATTAAAAGAATAGCACAACGAGATGTTCTTTTATGCCACGTTAACGATATGGAGGCTCTGAGCCCTTCGGAAGACACTTTACGTTATTTCTTTGAAGAGATATTTAAAGTTATAATACTTAAAGATTTAGGTGAAATAAGAACCTTTCTAGGTTATATCATAAATATAAACAAAGAAAATAAGTCTCTTTCTATAGGCCAGTTGCCTTATACTAATAAGATACTCGAACGGTATAATAAACGAAGTCTGAAAAGGGTTAATACCCCTTATATACACAAGAAGGTCCTAGTACTAAATCCTGAACAAGCGTTAACTAATAATATAAATAAATACTAACAGGAAATCGGGGCTTTATTATATTTAGCCTTGTATTTAAGACTAGATATAACTTACGCAGTTAACTAGTGTTCTCGTTATATAAGTAATCCCTTATAAGATCACTTTACTGCCTTAAATCGAATCTAAGCTTATATCAATCTATATCCTAATATTGGTCTTTTATATAACTATAATAAACAAGACCTTAGTATTTACGGTTATTCTGATACCAGCTTTTCAGATATAATCGAAAATAGAACCTCCTCTTTGGGATATATTTACTACGTGGGAGTGAATCACCCCGTTAGTTAGACCTTAACTAAACAAAAAGTGGTTGCTTTATTAATAACGGAGGCCGAATATATAGCTCTCACAGAAGCTTCTAAAAAGGAATCTATCTTTATAATCTATATAAAGATATACTATAGAATCTAGGTCTAGATTCTTATATAAGAGGTAATAATAATAATGAAACAGTCGAGATTCCTACTATTTTAAGAGGTAGTAAGAGTGCAAAGAAGCTCGCCGAAAACCCTGAATTTCATAAACGCGTAAAGCATATCGACAGGGAGTATCACTACTGCAGGTAATAGCTATATAATACTGATATAAAGATCCTATATATTAATACGAAATATAATATAGCTAATATAATAACTAAAGGTTTAGTAAAAGAGACTCATAATACTCTTTGCAATTATATACACCCCGCTTATAAAGACGATACGTTGCCTGAGTATGATTTACCGCCTTATAATAATATTAAAGAATTACAATACTAGAATTTAATACTTGGTATTCTTAGTTCTTTACAAGGGAGTATAACTAGTTTTTTTACCTTCGGGTTTTCCTAGATATTAAAGGTTTTCTTAAATTTCCTTTGAATAACTATACACTATACACTATAAGAATAATAAGGGTTTTTTGAAATTTTCCCTTGAATTAAAAAGAAGAGGCTTTTTCTAATTTTTCCTCTATATATTCTAGTCTTAGATAGACTTGGATTACTGCGCTATAACATAAGTATAATCTGACTAAGCTGCACTCATTAAATAAAAGGCAGCTTACAGAGGGGTATTAATGTTATACACATAATAAGTAATAATCATAATAATCATAAGTATGATATCTAAGTAAAAATAAACAGTATATAGTTATAGCTATATAATTAGATGTCTATATTATAACCGGCTTAACCTATAGTATAATACTATACGTATTATATGTGTATATATCCTTGGCTTACGATCTATATATAATAAATATACTAGGTATTATAAATACAATATCTTAGTTATTACTTAAGCTAATAACGTGGCGTGATAACTGTCGCGTAGGCTGTTTACGTAACAGTCGCCACCAAGTTTTTCAGGGTCTTTTGCCAGCCTCGGATCCAGGAAGAAATCCCAGAAGTCAGCGCTTTACACATAACTTTACAAGCTCGCGCAACAAGCAGTAATCCTACGGTTCTACGAATTCAACAGCTTTTTGCTTGATTTTCCTCTCTTCCGCGCGTACAGCCTACTACTCGGAGCCCAATTTATTAAACTATAACTCTATATACTATATCCGTATAAGATTCTAATTATCTATAATCCGAACCATGGATAAGGTCTTTTCGAGTATCTAGGCTATATATTCCTTATTTAAATACCTAACCTCCTTAGGAGGTCTAGTAATTCCTTTACTAGGGGGCACTATATAATTCTCAATATTATCGAAGTCGGTAACGGTATCTAAAATTATCCCTTAACAGTCCCATTTACCGTTAAGTCATATATTAAGCTATGTCCTGACTAGACTAGGGGGCGTAGACGCCTCCAATGGTATGTTATCCTAGGCCTGACCCTATAGGGGCTAGGGTGTAGCCTAAACCTAACTTAAAGTGGGTTAACTAAGGGCTATTGCTTCCTGATTAGGGTTAGGAGCCAAGGTAACACTTTATCCAGCCCGTCTATTCTGTAAGCCAGGATAGAAAGGGCGAATATAGCCTTCCTCACCGTATTAATAATATTTCTAAGGGCCCGAGGGTTCCGAGGTTATATTATAGTTATCCCGCTATTACCTAGGGGCAATAGTCATAGCCGCGGCCATAGTAGCAGGGGGCGTAGGCGTCTCTTCTTCGCGGGAACCGCTAGCTTAGGTTAATAAGGATTTATTACCGGTTCCGCGCTTCCTCTTATAACCATAGTCGCGGGGTGTATAATATAAGTAATAGCCACGATCCTAATCGGACGGTTTACCCTTACGTATTAACTTGACTTTAGCTTAGCGAGCCGGGATATTTAACTCCAAAAAGGCTTTAGGTAAAATCCTAGTAATAGTTTAATCGTGTTAAGGTCTACTTAGCTTAGTTATAATAAACTCATATGCTATTTATTGGAAAGGAGTATAAACACCTTATTAAATAAGGAATCCCGTTTATCGAGAAATTAGTTATAGGTCTAACCGGGTTATTAGGAGGTTTATTACGAAAAGATCTATTCCGTGACCGATAGCTCGCGAGTTTCGCTATTAACTATTTACTCGGTGAAAAAGGCCTTTGACTCTGCCTACGTCGCGTCTATTAAAAGACCATAGGTCCTCCTCTAGTAGGTACACTAACAGGAATTCGTGTTCTTTTTAAGGGAACTAGTAATAAAATAAACCTTGTTCGCCTTTACCGTGAAACTGGTTAAATTAAGGTAAAAGTAGTCCTTGATTTCTTCTATAAAGGTTGTAAACTAATCGAATAACTTATGTTCCATTTTAGGGTTAAGAGGTTTACCTTAAATGAATTGCCGTAACCGCCCTTAGTATAGTGATAGACTAATAGTTTATAAGTGGACGGGGTAGTATCCGGGTCTTGGCTCTAACGAATAGCCTCTAAGCGCTTTAGCTTAGGCTGACACTCCTTATATTCCTCGTAATAGTTGAAGAGGAAGTTCAGCTCTTCGAGAAGCAGCTACTCCAACGGGTAACGCTCTAGCTCCTCTATATTATAACGTATACCCGACTAAACATTAGACTATAGACCTAAAGTATTCGGCGGGGAAGCCATAGCAGACTCCCGCTAAGGCGTTAAAGGCGGTTCTGGCTATTACCCCGGAGGGTCTTACGGGACGATAGTCTCCTAATTATTAGGCAGAGCTATAATAGTATCGCTTTTTTAAGACCGGGAGGTAGTTATCATGGGTTTATCTAAGGAGTGAAGAGAGTCGTTAAGACTATCACAATAACAGGTCACGAAGCTAACCTTAGGGGGGAATGATTATAAGATTATTCGTTAAGCCCCTTAGCTTAGGGCTTAACTGAGAATACACTACTTAAGGACTAGTGACTACCCTCCTTAGGATCTGTTTATAATAACCTAAGGCCTTAAGACCATGGGTCTTAGGCCAGCTTAATAATCTTAACACATAACTCGGTCCTAAATATCCCTAGGGCTAACCTTAGGCCTAGTTCCGGACCCTTAACGTATTCCTTAACGCCTCTAGAGTCCTATCCGAATCCCCTAAATAGAATATCCTTAACATCACGCCACTCTTTCTAAGGCTCCTATCCATAGGAGCCGTTAACCATTATTAGTCCGGCCCGTCTATTAATCTATCCCGACCTAGGGATAGGCAGGCCGGCCTAAACTCCACTTATCGGGGCCATTAACTTCCTCCTCGTTCTTCCGAGCCGAACTAGTCTAATCCCTTATTAACCTAATCTTCCTCTAATTAATCCCTTTTACCTTATATAATATAACTATGGTCTTTATAAACAGCGAGACCTGGTTATCTGTAGATAAATTATAACTCCCCTAGGTCTCCTTTATCTATCTTCCCTTACTACGATTATACTATAATAAAGTCTAAAGTGCTCTGACCGATACCATAATAATAAAGCCATTACGACTATATTATAATAAAGCCTAAATACTACGACTAATACTTCGATAGTAAAGACCTCTATGTCATGGGTTAACACCTCGAAGGTATAGTTCCGGCACTAGGCCGGAACCGCTAATTAGCATATAGATCCGACGCTTGGACCTCGTGCTACCCTTACCGCGGATTCGCCTAAACCTACTAAATCCTATATTTCTCCATAGACCTTTTCTTTTCCTTCCTTAATTCTAGCTAATATAATTATTCGGCCTTACTTAGTGCGATTAACCTATAACTAGCCGCTTATATAGCTAGAATTTAGCGAAACACACGCGCTATGTTAGTATAGCCTTAGATACGAACACGGTATTAGGTAGCGGCGGTCCTATAAACCCCGCCGAACTAGCTAAATAGACGGATAGAAGGATCACCGAAGCTATTAGTACGATACACGGTCTCTTATAGGAATAGATAGCTTAATAATAAGAGCTACTCTAATAACTAGTAAACGGTCTCGTGAACGCCTAGGCCTTATAGCGACCTTTCCCTAACCTCGCGCTACCCTTAGAGAGAGCCCCTATAAATATACTCGCGGAGTTAGTAGCGAGTCCTCCTACCCCGGCGACTCCTACTCCCCCTTAAATTAACGTCCTATAAGAACTATATCCGCCGTGTACTAAGCCTTTACCGTACCCCGTAAAATTTAATAGAAGATAAGCATAGTACGGTACTTAGTTATAGTAGATATATAAGAAGCTCCTTTTAGATAAACACTTATTTAATAACTAAGCCGAAATATAGTACTATATTAACTTATACCTAGAAAGGAATGCTTAGTAAATAGTATTAGCCTTTTACGCCGGTAAAGGGCCGGGAGGTACCCGTGACCTAGAATCGTTCCTTGCCTACCTAGACCGCACCTATAAGGACTAAAACGAATAACCTCGCGCGGCCTTTATATTATACTCCCTTAGATAGCGTAAGAAATAAACCTTCGCGTAGTTCCTACTAAAATTTAAAAAGCAGATTGTATAAATAGGTGGCGGCGAGTAGGCCGACTTAGCGAAGATTATATTCCTTAAAGGAGCCCTAAGCTAAAAGCTCTATAGCACCTTAGTTACCACGAAGTTACCTTATAACTATCTAAGCTAGGTTACTAAGGTCTAGAGTATCGTTTAGAGGCTAGAAGGCCTACGCCTAACTAGCCGGAGCACTTATATACCGAATCGAACCCGGAACTAGGAGACTGATACCGAAAAAGACGTTACGATAAACGGGATTAATTAGGTCCGACCTAACGCGACTATAAACTGACCTCGCGATAACCGAGAGTACTAGGAATATAGGAAAAAGGGATATATGTATATAAATTAAAAGTCCCGAGCTAAGGGCTTAAAGACTAAGGGCGACTATATAGCGAAGGTATAGGCCGAAGATAGCGATATCGCTATAAGCTCGGATAGCTTAGACGACGAAAAGTTAGAAAAAGAATAGCTCTAGCGCGAAAACGGGTATTAAAGCCGATAGCTGCCTTATAGTAGGAGTAAGAGGCGTTTAAATACCTAACTAGCAGCGACTTAGCCCTAATATTAACGCGAGTAAATATAAGATATATATATACTTTTATAGATACGGGTTAGAACTATTATGCTATTATAAATAAACGTTTTACCTAAAGACTTCGGTTATCGTTAGTTGATAAGAAGAAACGACTATTAAAAGAATTCTTAGATACGTCTAAGCTGGCTATTAGCGCCGGGATCGCCGTGTTCGAGCTTAAGATTAGCGGCTATATATAACGAGTATTCGCTTATATAATAAAAGAACTAGACTAGGATATATTCCTAGGGAAGCCGTGGCGAGAATATAACGATATTATATATTACGCGAAGAACCGTAGGTTATACCACAGGGTGGCCGATATTAACCTACGACTAATAGGCGAAAACGAACCGGCCGATATATAAGCTATCTACGAGGCTAGGTTAGTCTTAGGATCCGTATTTATAGCTATAATACGATAAATAAGGACAGGGTTAAAGGGAAGGGAAAAGGATAAGTTTAATACTTTTATCCGCGCCGTTAATATACGGGATATCGATAAAGCCTTTTATAAAAAGGAGGTAGTAGACCCTTAGGATTATATCCCCGCGAGTATCTTATAAGAGTTCGGGGACCTTTTTATACCCGATAAAGCTAATAACTTACCCTCCTACCGACTAGGTATTAACCACGAAATCACCCTGAAATAAGGTCCTAATAGACTTAAGCCGACCCTGCTATAGGGCCCCCTTTATAGTATATTAAGGGAAGAGTTATTAATACTCCGGAAAACTCTTAACGACTTAATAGATAGGGAATTTATATAAGCTAGTAGCTTAGCGGCTACTACGCCGGTCCTGTTTATAAAGAAGCTAAGGGGGGGGGTTTTATGTTTTGATTATAACTATAAAGCCCTAAACGCAATTACTTAGTAAGATCGTTACCCCCTCCCCTTAATTAATAAGACCCTATATAACCTAGCTAGCACTAAGTGGTTTATAAAGCTCGATATAATCGCCGCCTTCTATAAGATCTGAATAGCTCCCGGATATAAAAGCAAAACTACCTTTAGGACACGCTTTAGTCTTTTCGAGTAGCTAGTTTATCCCTTCGGACTAAACGGTATACCCGCTACCTTCTAGCGCTATACTAACTAAACGCTATAAGAGTGCTTAGATAGCTTTATTATAGTATATATCGATAATATCCTAATCTACTCGAGTAGATTCTATAAGAACTATAAAACGAAGGTCCAGCTAATACTATATAGGCTTATAGACACCGGCCTAAACCTAGACTCGAAGAAATACGAGTTTAGCGTAATAATAGTAAAGTATTTAGGATTTATCGTTATAGTAGATAAGAGAGTGTCTTATAACCCCGACAAGTTAAAGGCTTTCCGCGACTAGGAGGCTCTTACCTCCGTGAAAAGAGTACGAAGCTTCTTAGAGTTCATAAACTATTACCGAATATTTATCTATAACTTTATAGGTATCACGGTCCCCCTCTTAGTATTAATAAAAAGGGATCGGCTCTTTAAATAGGGGGCTAAGGAAGACGCCGCCTTTAAAGAGCTAAAACGACTTTTCTAGATAGAACCCGTATTATAACTATAGAACCTATACACTAAGATTATATTAGAGACCGATTACTTAGGCTACGCGTTAGGTGGTATCCTATCCTAGGTGAATAAGTAAGGATATCGCTACGTGGTCGCGTATTACTTATATGAGCTTAACCTAATAGAGTATAACTACCTTATTTATTATGAAAAAGATATTAGCTATTATAAGTTATATACTCGCCTAAAAGGCAGAACTAACTAGCTACGAACAATTTATAATATTATCGGACTATAAGGTACTTAAGTACTTTATAACTAAACGGTCCCTTACTAAAAGGTAAAGCCGCTAAGTCGGCGAACTAGCTTAGTTTAACTTTATACTAGAGTACCGGCAAGGTACTAAGAACTTCGCGACATATATACTCTCTTATTATAAATAGGATACCCTAAAGAATAGCTTAGATAATTAAGAATAAGGGTAAGTGATTTAACTAATACCTAACTTCGCGATCCCTATACTAATCCCCGAGCTAATCGCATAGAGGATAGCTATTAAGTGTGTATTTAAAGTAAATAAAAGCCTTTAATAACTTTAGGATAAGACTATAGCGACCGACCCCTAGTATTAAGGGGTCCTTCCTACGATTACTACGGGAGCTTATAGCTTCGACCTATCTCTTAGGCTATAGTTATAGATCGCGGAGTGCTTTTTTAACCCTATAAGATATATAACCTTCTAGGACCGCCTTTAGATCGCGAGCTCTAGAGAAGACTCGCCGCTAAGGGGGCGCTTAGTATAGGCGATCCATAACTCTATTACCGGCGGCTACACGGGTAAGGAGAATACAATCGCTATAATAGCCCGGTAGTTCTTTTAGCTAGGCATAAATAAAGATATATAGAAGTTTATCCGTAACTATAACCCGTATAATAGGAATAATTAGTAATGGAACGCGAAGCGCGGACTATTAAAACTATTATCTATACTAAAGCGAATCTGTAAGTACCTTATAATAGACTTTATAATAGACCTGCCGCCTATTAGCGAGGGTAAGGCGCGATTATTATAGGTGATTATAGACTAGCTAATAAAGTCCGTAATATTAAAGGCGATCAAGATAATAGAAGTAGAAGCCTACGTAGAACGCTTCCCAAACTACTATTTTAGGTTTTATAGTATACCCCTCTTAATCGTTAATAACTAGGGTTCGAACTAGACCGGTAGGTTCTAGCGATACTTCTATAAACTCGTAAGGATTAAATAAAGACTTAGTATAGCTTATTACCCCTAAACCGATAAAGGGCCTAAAAGGCTAAATTAAGATATCTAAGCCTATCTCCGCCCCTTTATATACTACTCTTAAAATAACTAGGGTCGCTTATTACCCGCCGAGTAGTTATCGCTAAATAGCAGGAAAAGCTCAATAACTTAGCTAAGCCCTTTTTTTATAGAACATGGGTTCTATATTAACCCTATCTAAGTCTATAACCCTTTACCCATATACCCGAAAGAAGCCGCCGCCTATAATCTACTTAGCTACTCATAAGGAGTTATGGAAGTCGTATAAGTAGCTATAGCCTTAAAGTAACTATAGGATAAGGAAACCGCGAATAAGCGGCGATTATTAATAGAACGCTTCGAAATAAAAGACCTTACTTAGTTATTTATAGCTAATTACTCTACGCCAAGGCCTTTAAGAAAACTAAGCTAGCTATACTAAAAGTATAGGGCAATAAAAGTGATTAACTTCTATATTATTAAACTAGATATACCCTTAGGTATATATCCCTGTTTATATATTAATATCTTAAAGCGACCTAGCTATAACCCCCTCTCCGGGTAACTTATAATCGACCCCTAACCCGAGCCGATTAAGGATACCCTCTATAATAATAAGGAGTAAGAGGTAGAAAATATCTTATATACACGGAACCAACGGTAAGGTTATAGCGTATAATATAAGGTATTAGTGCGCTAGGCGGGATATATAAAACCTACTTAGGAGCTACTAGACGCCGTAAAGGATACTAAAGCGTTAGATAATTTCGAAGCAGAATGTAGCCCGATTAATAAGAATAACGGGCCTTTATAAGATTATACAATAAGGAGCACGCGAAGATAAGGGGACCCTGATATAAGGGGAGTATAACTTATAGCTATAAGTTAATTAAAGGGGGGGAATTTACCGGCCCCTTACCAGTTTCTAGAGAGGCAGATAATGCCTTTATAGAGGACTTTAATTAGCGATATTATTACCCGAACCCTCCTTACTATTATTATTACTGCTACTAGTAGTATAACCGCTACCTCCTTAGAGGGCGGCGAGGATACCCTGTAGGAGGGGCGTTATCGCCGCGCCCTATAAGCGAACCTCGCGGTGGAGGGTCGCTACCTTATAGCGGAGACCCTTGTTATTATTAACGGGGGCGGGGGCGGAGTTAGTAGCGGCGGGGGCGGGGGCTACCTCGGATAAGGAGGCGTAGTAGTGATTATAAGCTAGCTTAAAGGCGTTACGGAGCTAAACTAGAGTTAATAGCGATCTAAGAGGGGACTTAGAAACACTTATATTATTATTATTAGAATTATCGTGTATAACGCGACCCGCGTTAGCTATAGGCTATACGAACTTAACGGTGGTGGCGGGGTGCTAGGAAGGTTAGTTATAATAACCTCGCTTATAAATCGCAGGGAACTTATAGGGCGGTATATATAGAATCCCACGGTATATTTATGGTATTTTGGCTTACTATAGGCTATGCTAGGCCCGGACTAGTTATAACACGTTTAGTTAAATTTCTATTTAATACCGGCGATATGATTAGTATAAGGATAATAAAAAGCGTCGCGGGGGCGGCCGGGGGGGTAGGCTAGGCTATGCTAACGCTTAGGAGGCGATATAGCTTACCGGAGAGTTAGTAGTACCCTTATAGCGAAGTACTAGGCCTTATTATAAACCTTCTTTTTAGCTAGACGCTTACCGGTATCCCTTATACCGGTAAGGGCTTCTTCGGCTACGCTTTTAACTAATTAACCTTATTCCTCTCTTTTAAAGGCGCGGGGGGGCGTGATATTATAGGCGATAGGCTATTGTTTAATAATACCTTTTCGGGTATAATAGGCGTTATAGCGGGGGGCGGATATCTAAAACACACCCTATTAGCCGTTACCTAGCTAGATTAATATAAGGGCTTATTAGGGGACTTATAATAGTTAATAGATTAAGCGGAATAATATAAATTATAAAATTAACTAACAAAAACGATAAGGATAAGACGATTACGCCGCGAGTTAGCGAGGAGTAATAAGGCTCTTAGTATAAAACTAATAACAGAGCTTATTACTAAAATGATATTATAGTCTTGTAGGAAGAAGAATTAACTATAAATAAAAAACTAGGCGAAATTAAGCTTGTATTATAATATTAAACTACGGAATATAATAAAAGCCTATAAAGCTATTTATTATAATAGTTTACGAATAAAGAAGAAAGAGTAACCGGGCGTTATTTAATATAATAGGTAGGCGCTTAGCGCGGCGCGGAGCATTAGCGACTTATAAATAAAGTCGCTGCGAATACTATACGACCCGAACCAACCCGATATAAGGGAGGATACACGTCTCCCTCGCGACGCGTTCAGGTAAAGAGGCATCGGCCCTTAGTTATTATAGCTCCCGGGGGAGGGGGGGAGGGGGGTAATATCACGGGTTGACCTATTAAGGGTTTTTATATAAAGAGTAAAGAGACGTTATAAGATAATTAGAAAAGGCAATATAAACTAATAGGTTAGATTAAGAGTTAAATTATGCGCTAAACCTCTAAGTCAGGAGTTTAGCTTCTCCTATCCCTTTTATAGATAACTGAAGCTTCCTTCCTAAGAACCTCGGGGAATCTCCTCGAAGATATCTTAAGGACCTCGATCTATCCGTCGGTGGTCCTCCGTATTATACTATACCAGGTCGGCCCGGATAATACTAGTCCTGGAGCCGACTCGACTATCCGTCTCCTAGTACTATAATCCCCTCTAATCCCCTTCGTGACTATTAAGATATATTATTTCCTCCTATTTAGGCTATTACTGACTTTAATAAATTATACCCATAATATCACGCCCCCTCTTCTAGTGCTTATACCCCTAGGAGCGATATAGTTAAGCGGGTACCCTTATAAGGACCCTCTCCCGTCTAACTCCTATCCCCCGGATATAGCTCCTAAAAGAGATGACTCGGCCCGGGACGGTACCCGGCGACGAATAGCTTAAGTTAGCCTATACCAGGCTTCTGGCTTATAAGCCACTATTCGTATCTAGGCTATAGCTATCCTACTATAGGGCCTTTTATAAATAATTCACTAAAGCCAGAGCTAAATATAAATATAAAGATTAACCTCCCCTAAACCTCTAAGCTATCGAGATAAAGCCTAAATAAAGCTTCATAGATCCTTTAACGCTCTACCTTTAAGCTATCGTTGAAGACCTTATAAATAATCCTTAAATAATCGTACTATTTAGTTAAGTATAAAGCCCTATAGACTTAAAGAGGTGCACGCGATGCTTTACTATTACCTAAATAATAAACTATAGGTACGCTCCTAATATAGCAGGCATACCTAGATCGTAGAGTAGGCAGGAATAACTATATAAGCTTTACTTAAAGTCCGGTGACTATTATAGAATATATCCTAGGTAGTCCTCCTAGCTTATTATTATTTTTCCTTTTTTCTTCTTTACTTATTCGAGTCATTATTACAGTAGCCTTATTCTAAAGCTCTATCTATAAGTTAATTCTTTATTATTATATCTCGGCCTCTCGTAGGGTATTATCTTAGCAGTTCGTCTCGAGTTCTCTTACGGCCTTCTTATCGCGTCGCGTGAGGTTCCCCGCAGTTCCTTAGGTCTATGAATCTAATATCTAAAGTAGCTTATTATAATTATCCCTTATACGAATAATAATAACCCCTATTAATAATATACCTCGATCCTATATAGAATAATAATATAAGTGATTATCGTGTATACTTGTCTAGGCTCGGCTAACCCCTATATTTTAGTATAGCTCCTTAGACATACTAGTTATATACGGCTAATAAGTTAGCTTATTAGCTTAAGTCTACTAGTAATTCCCTGGTTAAGAAGACCGTTACTCCTATAAAAAACGGTAAAAAGGCCGGCGGTGGCCTTAACACTACTAATAATAAGTCCTCTATTATTAAGGATAGCCCTATTAAAAAGTCCATTAAGAAAGGTGGCACTAATAACGGGTTAACTATACTCGGTACGGCGTCTAAGACGCCCGCTAAAGTAAAGGGGCCGGCCGCGCTCAGTACGGAGTCACTTATAACTCCTACTAAAGCGCGCCCTACTAATAAAGGGTTCGCCATACCCGGCATAGTATCCTAAATACCCGTTAAAATAAAGGGGTTAGCCGTACTTAGTACGGGGTCGTTTATAACTCCTATTAAAGCGAGGGGCCCAGCCCACCCTACCAAGAAGACCTTCGCGGTTCCTAACTACTAGGTTAGTAAGATTCTTACTCGGATATTCTCCGTGTTCGGGTCGGATCATAGTTAGCCCGGTAGCTAGTCCGCCGGTAACTAAAAGACTCCGACTCTAGCGCTAGTAGGCTATAAGAGTAACGATGACGATAATATTAATAATAATATTATCGACTATAACAGAGATATAACTATATCGGGTAGCGCCGACGGTATCCTTTATATTAGTAACGATAAGAGCGAGGATAATAACTTCGTCCCTAGCGGAGGTAAGAGCTCCCTGGGTAATAATATCTTTAGTAATAATAACATTACTGATAAAGGTCTAGGGGTTAACGGGGGTGATAACGACGCTACGCCTCCTAATAACGGCGATCCCTCGGGCCTTTACCCGGTTTAGGAAGTGAGTATAGGGGGAGACCTTTATAATCCACCCTATTAACGGTGCTACTATGGATTCCTTAATATTATCTTAGATAGCTAAGGTCCTATTATCTTTTACTCGTATCGTAACTCGGGCCGGTAATCGTTTAAGTATCACTACTACCAGGAGGACTAGAATAGTAAGAAGTATAAAGAGGTATAGTTATACTCCCCGTCTAATATAGACCGCCCCGGGACACTAATTAAATCGCAGATAAACCTCCTTACCACTCATACTGCTATCGATATAAGACGCGCTTATTAAAGCTATAGAATATGAAGGTTTCACTAATAAGAAACTTATAAGTTGTCCCCCCCTTATTTCTTTCGCGTCCTTATACTAACTTCTTAATAATAGCCTGCCGCCTATAAGCTCCAGGGGGAGCTACGCCGCGCCCTCGCTAATAGTTAGTAATATAACTCCTAAGACTTTAATATAGCTCGGTATAAGCGTTATTAGACTAATATAGTTATAAAAGCCTAGATCTTCTAGTACGATATTTAGGCATAAGAGGCTCGTAAGCAGATAAAAGCCCTTTGTTAAATTCGTGACCTACTAAAGGTCGGTGATAGTATAAAGGATAACGACGATAATAGCGACGATAAGAAGCATTTTAATAGTCTATAGGCATATAATAAGAAGTGGATCTAATAATCTAATATAGGCGGGCACTATATATATATATAGTATAACTACTAATGGTTTTCCTTTCTAGCGTTTAGGATATAATATAATAAATTTATAAGGATAAAGATAGTAATAAGACTCTCTGGGGTTATAATATAATAAATTAATAATAACAACGAAAGACCCTATAGAGTTATAATAGTTTCTGCACTTTTTAAGCCCTCTCCTCTTACGGATTATAATATTCCTAAAGAAGCCCTTCCGGAATATAACGTCTTAGTTCCTAGGTATTATCTTTATATCTATAATCCGCCTACTTAACTAAATACTGCCTACTTTTTCTATTAAATCGATAAGCTAAAATCTCCTCTACCTTATACTCCTCCGACTCCTATAGCTCTATATCTACCTCTATCGGCTTAGGGGCCTAACTATCGCTAGACCGCTAAGACTTTAATAAAGAGATCGGGAAAATATTATAAATCTTTATCGATTATAAGAGGTTTAGCTTATAGGCGAGACTATAATAACTAATAACTAAGATAATACGGTACAGCCTGAGGTACTTATCTAAGAGTTTCTTATTAGGCCGTTTCTGCTTAATGTTTTTTAAGGAGACTAAGACGTAATCCCCTACCTTAAACCGCTATTACGTCTACCAGGTATTATAGAACCTCTCGTAAAACTCTTAGGCCTTCCGAATAAAAGTTTTTATTACTTAATAATTAGCGATTAGGTGCTTTACCCGTTATTTAGTGGATACCGCCCTAACGTTTAACGATTTAGGTAACCGGATATTATTAGAGCTATAAGGGTTATATCCTATTAACGCTATAGAAGGCGTCTACTTAATTACTAAGTACTACGTGGTGTTATAGGTAAACTATATAAGGGATAGCTTATTTACCTACGCGGTCTACTCCCGCGAGTAATAGCTACGAAGGTAGTGCTTAATACTCTAATTCTAATGCTTAGTCTATTTATCGGTTTATAGAAAAAACGTAGTGGATATCCTATAGTAAATACTTAAGAAACTATATAGGGTCCTTTAAAACTTACTCGTGAATAAAGAACCCTGATCCGAAATAATACCGTTCGGTAACCCGTAAACGCTAAAGACTCTTAACTATAGAATATCAGCTAAACCTTCGGCGGTTAATACACTACTATAAGGGATATAAAGGGAATACTTCGTATAACGGTAAACCACTATAAGGATCGTATCCTTCTTTTTTCCGTACTAATTAATAGGAGGGAGGTCTATAATAAAATTAATAAGATCTCCTAGAATAAATAAGATACACCTAAAAGGCTAGCTAATAGGCTATAAGGCTTATACTACCTCCCCTTAGTCCTTTAATAGACCCTATATATAAGCACGAACTTCTTTATATCCCGGGATATCTACTCCTAATAGAATAAGTCCGAAATCCTTTTAATTATTCTGCTAGAACTATAATATCTAGCGGCAGGTTTATTATAGAAGGCCTATAGGATCCTTTTCCTTAACCCCTATATATTCGGGATAAAGAGGCGACCTTTAAAAAGGATTAGGTCCCCCTTATCCCTTAACGACGGGTCGGATAACCGGTCCTTCCTAGATAAGGAAATATAAAAGGGATTATCCCTTTAGGTATCGGCCACCTCTTCCTTTAAACTTAGTAATAAGTCCTCGGAAACCCTAGGTACTCTGCCCGCTTTCTCTACCACTCTTAAGATAAACTTACGGGTAAACCTCTTAATAGGCTTTTAACGCTACGTGTTTAGGTCCGTCTAATTAGAAACATACTACGGCTTCCGCGATAGACTATTAGCCGGGTTCTAAGTTCCTGCCGGTACTTAATCTTAAAATCGAATACTAATAGCTCCTTTAGCTATCGCGTATATTATAGCTTAATCTTTAGCTTATTTATTAGGTACTAATAATTAAGGGAGTCCGTTAAAACTTCTACTAGGGTCTGGCTATAGGCTAGGTAGTGTCTCTAATAACGGAATACCTTAACGATAGCTATTAACTCCGTGTCCGGAGTGGAATAATTTAACTCCTCTCCCCTAAGCTTCCTTAAAAAGAACGCGATAAGGTACTATTGTCGCAAACAGCGTACAACTCAATTACGTAAAATAAGCGATCGATCTATTGATTCAATTGACTCTATGGAAATCTCTGATCGTAGTGCTAAATTCCTGCCCTTATTCCTGCGGCAGATCCACTCCTACTTTCGGGCCTAGAATAACCCGCTCCGGACCTGCTTTAGGCCAGCCTATACGACACACCCCCCTAACTAAATAACTGTATAATAGTTGCTTAGTCAACGTTATTCATAGGCGTCTTCCATCGATATATCCCCTTCTATAACGTCCACGTAGCTCCTATTGAATTTCTCTTCCAGCTCTTCCAGATATTCCGGTGAGATCTCCTCCAGCTTATTTATATAAAGGCGTCCCTGTATATCTATTACTCCTACCTGTTTTCTAAGCTTATAAACTTTTCCCCGGATAGGGCCTTCGTTAATCTATCAGCGATTATATCGGCGCTTATAACGTAGCTGACTTTAATCCTTCCATACTATTACGCCTCTCGTAACTAATAGTTATGTATATCCACGTGCCGTAATCGTGTGTTTAATTAAGCGATCTCCGCCATTAGTAGGCGTATCGTTTAGCTATTATCGTATCGTATCTTTAATCGTGGATCGTCGAATATCATACCTATCGCCTCTAATAGCCTCTTCGTGAATATCCCTTCCTTCGCTCCTTATACTAGCAAGAGCAGCTCTGCCTCTGTTATTAACGTTATTACCGTTACTTACTTATTAGCTAGCTAGGCTATTATGCCTCTAAATAGGCGTATTATAAATACCTAACTACTTTTACGATTAATTAAGTTATCTATAAAACACGCGTCGGTAAACACCTTAATAGAGTCGCTACCACCTAGTTCCAGGGTGTAGGTTTATATAGCTAGCAGATATCGGATTAAATAGTTAGCTGCTTTGTGATGCTAACGGCTCGGATTTATATTAAATCTATAGAGTCGTGATACTATAAAGGCGATATCGGGGCGTATAATCACTATAGCGTATAGAACTGATCCTATCTTTCGTTAATAGCTCTTAACGGTAGTGGACTTCCTAGCGTATAGTAGTAGCTCTGCCGGCTTTATATGGCTTATAGGTTTATAGTTAGATGCTATTAATAACAGATATCCTACCTTCACGATATAATCGCGTTATAATAGCTATATCCTCCTTAAGGGATAGTCCCGAATAACCTTAATCCTAAGGAACCACTATAGTGGCTGTCCGCCTTATAAGGCGTAGTGCTCTTATAAGCTTACGATAGCCTATTCTATCTCTTCCCTAAAGTCTTCCTTAAAGCCGATCACGATATTATCTATATAGAAGAATAGGATTAACCCGCGGCGTATAAAGCAGCAGGGCTCTTACGGCACTATCTTAAACCGGTCTCTTTTTAGCCCTTCTATAATATGCTTTTGCTATAGTAATAGAGACTCCCGTAGGCCGTATAGCGCCTTCTTTAGTAATAGTAATTAACCCGGTACCGTGGTCCTAGGCGGGAACCGTATATATCTATCGTGGGGTAGGGGGGCGTGCACGAAGGCATTAACGATATTATACTATATTAAGGATGAGTCGAAATAAGCGGCGATCGCTATTAGCGATTTAAAAAAGCGACCAGCGAGCGTGGCTATATATATATCTTTTAACGAGTCCTGATACTATTAATCTCCGCGGACCACTAATCTAGCCTTACACTTCTATAAAAAGCCGTGCTTATTAAACTTGTAGGTTATCACCTATATATAGCCAAGCACTTAATGCCCCTTCGCCCTGTCTTTCGGCACCGTGATCCACGAGCCTATTTCTTTATAACTCTTTAGGTAGTCCTTTTAGGCTTATCGGAACAGGATTTCGTATAGGTGGTCTTTAAGGTCTTATTAATTTCTCGGAGGGGCCGGCAGTTACTTACGGTGTATCTTATAGTAAGGTCTTTTAAGTGCCTTTTTGATTTTTAACTTTATTAGCGGCTTGCTATTTAAATTACAGACTAATAGGGTATATCTTCCTGCGTTAAAAGCAGAGATCCAGACTCGGTTACTGCTATAGCTTCGAAATTTAGCTCCCCCCTGCTCTATAGGTATATAGCCCGTAAAAGTAACCGCCGTAAGCCCTGCCTAAGGAGGGGTTTCTAGTGGAGTTAGAAGGTGACTATTATCTAGGCGTTAGTGATTAATCGCGGCCATAGAAGAGTCTTTTTCTAGCTCCGGCCTCGTAGGCTCTGTGAGCTCCTCCTACCGTTCCGGCCTCTCGGGCTCTATAAACGGTTCCACCCCCGAGCCTCGAGGCCGGTAGGCGTAGCCCTTAGGAGAGGTTTATTAACCTCGCTACCCGACTAAAGAATAGGCTCGAAGTACACTATTATAAACGTATCGGCTACTTCTTACGGCTCGCCTTACTTAATTATATATAACTCTAGTAGGCGGATCTAATTAACGATATCCGCTAGCTACTCTTCCGTTAATTAACGTAAATCGTCCTTCAGGGCTTTAAGTCTGCCGTTAAAATATTCTTATTTATTAAAGATAACGTTACGTGTACGGATAATCCCGTTCCTTTAAAGGCCAGGAACCCAGATACGGTATATATTAGTTGAATCGTAGCCTATAAGGTAGCCGATATAGGCCCGCGGCGCTAGCCGGTTTTAAAGCTTTCTAGACCTTATTAGAGCTGCTCTGGTTATAGGAAAAGCTTTATAACTAAAGGCCCGAAGGTGCTCTAGCTACGGCTTATGTTAATAGATAACTTTAAACGGGGTCTTCTAGCTAAGGCGTTATTTAGGCGTTCTGTTTTATACGTAAGCGGTAGTAGGAACGACTTTAACCTATAGGAAATCGGGTAATCGGGAGTATATTCGTATAGCTCGTGCCTTCTCCACGATAATAGCCCTAGACCTTTCGGCACCACCGTTCTGTACGGGGGTCTTTGCTAAAGAGGACTCTAGCTGGATACTAAAACCCTTAACCACGCCCTGTATTTTGAGCGATTATATTAGTTCGTTATTATACTTAAAGACCCGTACCTGCCGGTTAAATTAGCTCTAAACCTATCGGATATATTAGTTTATAACTGCATAGATTTCGGAGGCCCTCTTTAACGTTATAACGTAGCAGGCCACGAAACCGCTATATCGATCCGTGAAGAATATAATCCGCACGTATTTATTAGCGGTTAGTAGGAAATCCGTGAAATCGATTGCCTACCTCTCGCCGGCGTAGCTTAGAGCTATACGGGTCCGCCGGCTAATTTAGCGGCTTATCTTTGATTAGGCGTAGGCGTCGTACTCCACTATTCCTAGTCCCTTTAGTTTAACGCCCTATAACTGCTCTTCTAGTTATTTTATTATATTAGGGCCGGCGTGCCCTAGCCGGAGATACTATAGATTACTATCGGCTTAGCTAGCTGCTCTTTTAATCGGTTTTCGGATTAGTAGACTCGGGGCTAGAAGAGTAGTAGCAGCCGGGGCGTTAGTGACTAGAAACAGCTCTATAACGGTTTAATCGTAGTAGACACTTAGCTTATAAAGGATTAATCGGTCACGGCGGCGTATATAATCGTTTAGTGGCTCTTAGTCCTACTAGTAACCGTTCTACCGTATCTTCTTATTAGAGACTAGGTTATAGACAAAATCTTCGTAGTGGGCTATATCTTTTAACCGGAACTTTATCGGGCCGGCTATTCCTTCTATTATAATAATAATGTCTCTATATCCTTAAATCGGCACCGTTATAGTACCGGCGATTATAACGTTATCGGGACGGGCCGGTCTATAATCCGTAAATCTGCTTATATTATAGAAAACGTGGGATATAGTACCTGAGTCTAATATAGCGGACTGCCGTAAAGGATATACGGTGGCCGAGAGAGCGGCCGCCGGAGCTTCTAGCCGGCGTGGCTTAGAACGCACGGTGTTTAACGCCTTACCTTACCTTTTACTAGATATATTTATAAGCTTTTCTAGCTTCGTGGTCTCCTTAATTTTAAAGGAGACCTTATTATTATTATCGGTTACTTTGCCGCCGCTACCGACTTTATTATTGTCGGTTACTTTGAGTTCGGTGGCGGCGGCTCTTATAGCCGTATATAGTTATGCCTCCTCGAGGACTTCGTTATTATTATCGCCGTTACTACCGCCGCCGCCGCCGCCGTTATTATTATCGGTTACTTTTAGTTCGGCGGCGGTGGCGGCGGTCCTCTTTTTTTTATTCCGGGACCTAATCTTCTCTATAGCGTTCTATAGGTCCCGGTCTATCCTAAGGGACTTCTCTATAAGCCTCCTAATAGGGTCGTTAGCTTAAAAGCCCTCTGGCGCTGACTCTAGGAATAGAATCTAGTAGCCCTATGGATTATAGCCGCGCCGGTAGTATATAGGGTACTTGTCCTTATAGAAGAGTGATTGCCGGCGCTTAGAGCTTATACGGTTAGTAGACTTCCCTTTAGGATAGGCATTACGGCCCCGCTAGGCTCCGGTCCGGTTATTACTCCGGTTAGCCCTCCCGGTCCGTTACGGCCCTTTATTATCGTTACCTTCGCCTAGGTTTAGGGCCAGGAAGGCTATAGTTCTATGGCTTTAAGTGGGCGGTATATTAAGTTATTCTGCCGCCTTCTTCCCTTCCGCGATAAGGGTTATCGCCGTTATTATTTTAAGGTCTAGCGTTACTTACTTTATATCCACCTAGTTACCTAGGGCACGTTATATAGCATTAAAGAAATCGTTAATCTAAATCTCTTGGGGCTTATTATATATCCTAACGTTATAAGAGTCCTAGAGCCGGTCCTGCTAATCGTCTAGCCAGGCGCCCACCTTCCGAGGGTTAGTGGGCGGCTTATTTTTATATATATCGTAGTTCCTTTAGGAGTCCTTTATACGGGTCGCGATATAGGGTACGGCGTCGGCTTATACTGCTACGTAGATCTTTTTAGGGGTCGTGCCCTTTATTAAGGCCTTCTGTCTCTTCGCTACGATAGACTCTTTTACCCACTTAAGTATACCCTTTATACCCTTTTAATAGGTCTCGTAGTCCTTACGATCTTCTTTATATCGGCGGTAGTCTTCGGTATAGGCGGCCTTACCTATAACCGTTAGCTCGGAGATATTAGTAGGTTGCCCGTTAACGTTAGCGATAGAGGCGTAGGAAGTAAATTCGGGACGGGTGGCTCGTAGCGGCCTAGGGGCTGGATCGTTAGGGCGTAGAAAATCCCAGACTCCGTTACTACGGGCCCTGACTTTATAAAGGCGCTTCTATAGCTCCTAGTCTTCGTGGCTTATATAGATAGTCGTATTAGAGGTTATGGTTATAGCTATAGGCAGCTCGGCGTAAATAGCTTTAAAAGGTTATCGAGTAAAAATAAGGCTCTTAATTATTGCAAATAGCGTATAACTTAATTACGTAAAATAAGCGATCGATCTGTTGATTTAATTAACTCTGTGGAAATCTCTGATTATAGTGCTAAATTCCTGCCCTTATTCCTACGGCAGATCCACTCCCACTTTCGGGCCCGGAATAACCCGCTCCGGACCTGCTTTGGGCCAGCCTATGCAACAACTATACCCGATCTATATACTAACTAATCACCGCCCCTAAAGTAAACCCCGAAGTATCCGGCTTTAATAGAATAGGTAACTTATAATCGAAATACCGTAAAACCGGAGCCTCCTAGAACTTTTAATATAACTCGTTAAAAGCCTGCTTCTCTCTTATAGATAATATAAACACCCCCTTTACTCCACCTTTCTTCGTTAAGTCCGACAGCGGCGCTATAATCTTTAAATAGTTCTTAATGAAACGCCGATAAAACCTAGTAAAACCTAGGAAGGCTTAGATAGTCTTTACCGAGTTCGGCTTTTACTAATCGCGGATAGCATTAACCCTAGACTAATCTATATAAACCCTATCCACTCTAATAATAAACCCTAGGAACTCTACCTCTTAAGTCTCGAATACACACTTCTCGGGATTCGCGTATAATAACCACTCCCTTAACCTCCCTAAAACTTCCTTAATATATACTTAATAAACCTCGAGGTCCTTACTATAAATTAAGATATCGTCTAAATAAACTATATAAATCGTATCGACTAACCTACTTAGAGCCTAGTTAATTGTGAGCGGCTGGTTATAAGTTGTTTATAGAGTGAGGCCGAATAATTGAATTATCTAAAGCTAAGGAAAAAAGAAGGAAAAGGAGAAATCTCTGTAGGCACTTACGACCTAAATATAATATCGCGGCGACCCACTAGACGCGCGGTGTGATTAGTTAGAAGATCCGGTGCTTTACCGGATTATCTCCACGGGGTTAGCCCGTAATATTACCCCCCTCCTCCCCTTAGTAAGCCGTTAATTTTCGGTGTGTTAGTAAAGCGTTATTATTTAATTAAATAACGTCTCTTTATCGATTAAATAACGACCTTTAGTAGCTCCTTTACCCTAAATAACCCTTTTATTCGTTAAAGGGCTCTTAAGGCGGGCTTTCTTTATAGTTATAAGGTTAATTAACGTGTTATATAAGGATATTATTATAATTCATAGACGGGTCGTAGGGTCGTTCCTTTTATATAAGGAACCGATATACGTATCTTCCCTAGCCGTGTAACTCGCTTATTAATAATACTAACTTTACCGTTACCTCCGTTATTCTGTTTTTTCTTTTTTTCTTTAACGATATCCTTTACTATTAGTAATATATTTTCTATCGCCTACCACCCTTTCGCACGCCGTTTTATTATTCTAACTATTATCTCTCTCTTTAGAAGATATTTAAGTTTTTAGAATTATCTCCGGCCCCTAAGATACGCTTCCTTATTCTTCTTATAAGCTTCGCGCGACGTTTACTAACTTATATATATAATACAGGGGGCTAATAATAATAATAATAATAATACTAGTAAGGAGGCACTTACTCCCGCCCCGGCTAGTAAGGAGATTACTACTCCTGCCTTGGCTATAGACCGCCGCGCCTAGCTAGCCTAAGCCGCTAAGGCTAAGGGTAAGCGTTCCGCGGGCAAAGCTTCTATAGTAGTTAAGAGCCCCGCGAAGCGCGCTCGTGGAATAAAATATGGTTCGAGTTATTCCGACTGTACCACTTGGTTATTCCGACTATAGTTCAGACCTAGACTCTAATCTCCCTACCAATCTTCCTCATCAATCTATATCGTCAATCTACATCGTCAATCTACATCGTCAATCTACATCGTCAATCTACATCGTCAATCTACATCGTCAATCTACATCGTCAATCTACATCGTCAATCTACATCGTCAATCTACATCGTCAATCTACATTATCAATCTACATCGTCAATCTACATCGTCAATCTACATCGTCAATCTACATCATCAATCTACATCGTCAATCTACATCATCAATCTACATCGTCAATCTACATCGTCAATCTATAGATACAGGCAGCGCGTTCCGTTACCTCGTTATATAAAGTAAGAATAAGATAGCCGCGGTCGCGTGGGCGTGGGTGTGGGTGTGGACGTGGAAGAGGAAGAGGAAGACGAAGACGAAGGCGAAGAGGAAGACAAAGGAGTTACTGCTACTGCTAGTACTAGCTCGATCGTACGAACAAGCTATCCGTTAATTAAGTCCGAGCGATCAAATTAATAAAAAAAAGACATCGAAGTGGTTTACGACCGTGGTTGCGAAGGGTCTATGTCTGAACTACAGTCGGAATAACCAAGTGGTATAGTCGGAATAACTCGAACCTAAAATATCCTCCTAGAGGGACCCGTTCGGTCTTTTGCTTCGCTTATATAAAGGTAATTACTAACGGCTAGGATAGGCGGCGCTACCGCGACTAATTAGGACCCGGAGCGAGGATACCCGATCCTAAGTGCTATAATTACTCGAAGGGTGGTTATAGGTGCGTTCCTTCTCCGCCTAGGATAACTAGTCTATCGGCAGTACTCCTAGAGGCGGCGAAGGTGGTTAACGATAACCCCTTCTATAGCCCTAAGGCGATAAAGGCGCTTATAGCGGCTCGTTTAGCCTTCTAGAAGGCGTCTAGGGTTTCGAAAAAAACCTTTAGCACTTCATAAAAGGATAAGCCTATCTTAACGCCTATCGACTCGGGTACTAGTAAGCCTCGCTTATCGGTATAAGCCACCGCCTCCCCTTATTACGCGGACTCCTATATTATAATAGGTGGACCTATACCTATCACGGCGCCTCCTACCGTTATTACGCCTATTCCTAGTATAACGATTACCTTTATAGGGGTAAAAGGCCTACGCCGGCTTAACCG
The DNA here is from genome assembly GCF_042370955.1 of Sodiomyces alcalophilus JCM 7366. NCBI lineage: Eukaryota > Fungi > Ascomycota > Sordariomycetes > Glomerellales > Plectosphaerellaceae > Sodiomyces > Sodiomyces alcalophilus. The sequence continues at coordinate 4,491,642 of NW_027263536.1, read as the reverse complement.
GTTCCTATAGGTGGTTAAGAATATTATAGGGGTTATAGTTAAGGTAGAGGATATTAAGTCCTTTAAGGGAAAGAAGACGGATAGGTAGGCTAAGGTCGCGGCGTTTATATTATCTCCTATTATCGCGGAAAGCGTTAACGGTTATAAGGACGTTTATAATAACGTTAATCTCGACGCCTAAACCCGGTAGCTAGGGGCGGGGCTTATCCGCCCCGATTTAATTAATATAGGCGGTTTTACTATTATTCTAACCTTTATTTAATCCTTACCGCTTTTCCTATAACCCTTCTTCTTTTTATAGCGTTCGCGTAGTCCGTTATTAACTTTAATCGGACTATATTTCTTTTTATAACGGTCTAAGGCGGTTAATTCTTATAGGGAATCCGTCGGTTCCTAAGATATCTAAGCGTATCCTTCTTACTTTACTAACGCCTCTCTTACTACGCCTCTACCTACCTTCCTATTCCTAGCGTATAGGATTTCCTTTACTATCTATTCGTTTTCCTCTAGACCGTCACGAATCGGTCCGGGTTAGGGGTTATATAGGATTTAACTAAGGAGCGGGTCTTTACTCGTATATCGTAAAAGGTCTATATAAAACCTCGGGTATATATTTAAAGGTACATTTAGTTCTATAATATACGGGTTAATAACCTTAGTAACCCTATACTTTTAGTATAGCTAACTTAATTTATATAATAATCGTAGAGTAGAATAGTTTATAAGCGAGAGCTATATAAGGTCGCCTTTATAGAGCCGTTTAGTAGGGATATAACGCTTATTCGCTAACTCTTCCTATTATAGCCACGTTGCTACTATTAAGGCTTAAGCGAACTCTATAGCTTCTTAGAGGCGGCGGAGCAGGTTATAGGCTACTAACTCCTAAGTGTCGCTGCTTAGTTCTTCGTGAATCTAGATCGGATCGACGTGGTATCCGTATTCTAAGAAGAACGGACTTATCTTAGTAGTAAAGCTTTCCCGGTTATTTAACGCTAATTAGGCGGCGGGCAGTAACTTATCCTAATCGGATTAGGCGTAGTAAATAAAGACTTAGAGGTACGCCTATACTTTTCAATTCGCTTATTCGGTGGCTTTATCGGTCTAGGGGTAATAAGCCCTGCTTAATCGTTATTCGATTCTAGCTAATTTATAAAAGTATCGCTAAAAGCGATTTATTTAGTTAGAGCCTTTATCGCTTATAATTAAATAAGGTATACCGTGGAAATAAAAGTGATAGTATAGGAACCGTTTAGCGTACGCTTCTGCTTTTATAGAGTCTATCGCTTCGAGGGTAATAGCCTTTATAAGTCGATTAGTTATAACCTAAAGGTACCTACACTTCTTTTTTTTAGCGGGAGGTAGATCCGTTATAAAGTCTATTAATAGGTCGCTACTTATCCGTTTAGGAATCGGGAGCGGTTTTAAGAGTCCTTATTAAGCGTTCCTCTATATATAGCTTTAGTTATAGACGTTATAGTTACGTATAAACCTGCGTATATCTCGGTTTATTCCCGGTTAGAAGAAGCGTCTTACTACGAGGGTAATTATATTATCTCGCCCCGGATAACCTCTAATCGTAGAGTCGTGTATAGATTAGATTACTTATATTCGTAATATACTCCCTTCTTAAGCTCCCGGTACCTATAGGCGATCTCGGAATATTAGCGGTCCTTATAAGGTTATCCTGTATTCGGTAATCTAGGCTCGGAGACCTAATAAGGGGGAAAACTATTAATCGCCTTTAGATACGGCTTATATAGCTTAGCGATACTAGTTATCTTCTTTTACCGTGGCGTCCTATAGCTATTATAATTCGTTATTAGCTTTAAATACTCGTGGGTATTCGTAAAGGAGGCGGATCTTTAAGGGGATTAAGGTCTCTGGGATTGTTACGGGTTAACCCCGTAGAGATGATCCGGTAGAGCACCGGATCTTCCGACTAATCATAGCGTGTTCCTAGTGGGTCGCCGCGATATTATATTTAGGTTATAAGCACCTATAGAGTTTTCCCCTTTCCTTCTTTTCTCCTTGGCTTTAGATAATTTAATTATTTAGCCTTACTCTATGAATAACTTATGACTAGCCGCTTATATATCTAAAGCTTAGCGAAACCTATACGCTACGCTAATAGAGATAGACTATCACTTCGATCCACCTCCCGGCGCTCCGTTACGCCTAGCAGGCGAGTCGCCTAAGGCCGCGGAGTAGAGGAGGGAGATTATTAACCCTTTATAGACTCAGGTCGTGACCTTAACTACCTAGATCTAAGAATAATAGAATACTATTAAGTAGCTACTATAGGCGATATAAAACTAATAACGTATAGCTACGTATTATCTTATTATACTATCGGAAAAGACTATATAGGGCCTTTAGCCGCCTATCCCGACGCCTATACCCGATATAACGCCCGTTTCGAACCTTAGGACTAAGGCACTTCTACTACCCTAGAAATTTAACTATAAACGCTTAGAGTATATAAGCTAGTTATATAAGATTCGCGAAAAGCTCCTACTTAATTAATATCTGTTTTAGAGCCCTTATAAGAAGTGGTATTTTATTAACGCCTATTTAGATAAAGCTCCCCGCCGCGTTATCGCCTCCTTCTAGGCTATAGGCGGAACTAACGGTTAATACGACCCCGAAGACTTCCTTAATTACCTTAACCGTATATATAAAGACGTTAACGAATAACCTTACGCGGCTAACGCCCTAAGAACGTTATGCTAGCGTAAAGACTAAGCGTTCGGAAGCTTTATACCCGGTTTTAAATAATAGCTTACTATCGCCGGTAAAGGTTAATAGGATAATACTATAAAGATTATATTCCTAGAGGGAGCTCTTAGTAATCGCCTTTATACCGCCCTTATTACCGCGAAATTACCGAATAACTATTATACTTAGGTAACCGAAGTATAAAGCATCGCTTAGAGACTTAAAGCCGTCGCTATAAAGCCACGGTTCGGCTAAGCGCCACGTAATAGTAATAATAATAGTCACGCTTATAATCACGATAACGATATAAAGATAGGAGGAGTTAATCGAGTATAGACTAAAAAGAAAAAGATAAAAGAGTGCTATAACTATAGAAAGAAGGGATACCTCGCTAGAAGATATCGCTTAAAGAGAAAAGATACCGAAGATTATAAAAAGAACCGTGTAGCGAAGGTCTTAGTAGCCTCGGATAATAAGACGATCTACGCGGGAGTTATAGATAACGATAAAGACTCGGAAAAAGAATAGCTTTAGTACGAAAACGGGTACTAGAGCCTACTATAAAGGAATAAAGGGATTAGAAAGAGTTTATATTATAGTCGCGTAGTAGTTATTTAGCTTTTATATAAGCGCGGATTAATAAAAAGTTAATTACCGCTCTTATAGATACTAGATATAACTATTACGTAGCTATAAGTGAATATCTTATAAAGTCCCTCCGCCTCCTATTAGTCGATAAGACTAGAAGACCCTTCTCGGGGTTCTCTGATATTATAGGGTCCACGAAGAGTTCCGGTATCGCTATATACGATCTTAAGATCGGTGGATATATATAACGATTATTCGCTTATATACTACCAGGATTAGATTACGATATATTCCTAGGGAAACCATAAATAGAATATAACGATATTACTTATTATATAAAGAGACGTCGCCTTTACTATAAAGTGGCCCGGATAGATATCCGACTCTAAGGCGAAAAAGAACCCGATAATATTAGAGCTATCCGCGGGGCTTGAATAGTAACCGGGTCGGTATTCGCTAGTATTATACGGCGATTATAAAGGAAATAACGGCTTAGTAAAAAGGAACTCGCGCTCTACGTAGTTAGTATTAAAGATATCGATAAGGCCCTCTAAGGTAAATCTTTAGTTAACCCCCGAAAGTATATCCTAAAAGAGATACTACGACGATTTCCAGACTTATTCTCCGACTTATAAGCGAACCGCCTTCCTCCTTATCGACCTAGGGTGGACTATAAAGCAAACCTTATACTAGGGCCTAATAGTAAGGAGCTAGAATTACCCTAGGGCCCTTTCTATAATATATCTAGAGAGGAACTCTTAGTCCTATAGAAGACCCTTACCGACCTTATCGATATAGGGTTTATATAAGCTAGTAGCTCCGCTACTAAAGTTTTAGTTTTATTTATAAAGAAGCTAGGAGGAGGGTTACGATTTTATTACGATTACCGTGCCCTAAATACGATTACCTAAAAAGACCGCTATCCTATTTTACTAATTACGGAGATACTCCGAAACCTAGAGCGAGCTAAGTGGTTTATAAAGCTTAATATAGTTACTGCGTTTTATAAGATCCGAATAGCCGCTAGCTATAAAGCGAAGATAGTATTTTAAACTCGATTCGGCTTATTTAAATAGTTAGTATACCCCTTCGGACTTAGTAATACCCCCGCGTCCTTTTAACAATATATTAATAAAACGCTATAGCGTTACCTTAACGACTTTATTACCGTATATATCAATAATATCCTAATTTACTTAAGCGGATCCTTACACGACTATAAGAAGAAGGTTAACCTAGTACTATAATCGCTAAGCGACGCAGGATTAACGCTTAACCTAGTAAAGTGCGAGTTTAGCGTGAAGACTATAAAGTACTTAGGGTTTATAGTTACTACCGGCTAGGGCGTTTTATATAACCCCGATAAACTAAAGGCGATCCGAGAATAGGAAGCCCCGACCTTAGTAAAGGGAGTCCGAAGCTTCCTAGGCTTTATAAACTATTACTATATATTCGTAGAGAACTTCGCCTATATTATAGCCGCCCTAATAAGACTAATAAAGAAGGATCGAGTATTCTCCTAGGGTCCTAACGAATAAGCGGCCTTCGAAGAGGTTAAGAAGAGGTTCTAGGAGGAACCGATCCTACGATAATAGGTTTTAAGTAATAAGACCTTCGTGGAAACCGACTACTCGGGATTCGTATTAGGAGGTATATTAGTTTAAGAAGACGAATAGGGATATTATTACGTGGTCGCCTACTATTTAAGGCGTCTTATAGGAGCCGAGTATAACTACCTTATCCACGATAAGGAGATATTAGCGATTATAAGTTACGTGATATATTAGAGAGTAGAGCTCCTAAGTTATCGTCGCTTTACGATCCTATCCGACTATAAGGCCCTAGAATACTTTATAATAAAGAAGATACTTAAAAAAAGATAAAGCCAATAGGCTAGTAAGCTTACTTAGTTTAACTTTATACTAGAATACCGTAAAGGTGCCGATAACTATACTATCAATACTCTTTCGCGAAAAGAATAAAACGAACCGAAGGACTTCTCCGATAAACGGGAATAGGCGCGATATATATAATTAATCCTAGAGACCTTAATTCCCCTAAAGATCCGCCTCCTTTACGAATACCCACGAGTATTCGAAGCTAATAACGAATTATAATAGCTATAGGACGCTATAGTAAAAGAAGATAACTAGTATCGCTAAGCTATATAAGCCGTATCTTAAGGCGATTAATAGTTTTCCCCCTTATTAGGTCTCCGAGCCTAGATTACCGAATACAGGATTACCTTATAAGGACTGCTAATATTCCGAGATCGCCTATAGGTGCCGGGAGCTTAAAAAGGGAGTATATTATAAACACGAGTAATCTAATCTATACACGACTCTATAATTAAAGGTTATCCGGGGCGAGATAATATAATTACCCTTATAGCGAGACGCTTCTTCTAGCCGGGAATAAACTAAGACGTATATAGGTTTATATATAACTACGATATCTATAACTAGAGCTATATGTAGAGGAACGCTTAATAAGGACTCTTAAAACCGCTCCCGATTCCTAAACGGATAAGGAGCGACCTATTAATAGACTTTATAACGGATCTACCTCCCGCTAAAAAGAAGAAGTGTAGGTACCTTTAGGTTATAACTAATCGATTTATAAAGGCTATTACCCTTAAAGCGATAGACTCTATAAAAGTAAAAGCGTGCGCCAAACGGTTGCTATACTATTACTTTTATTTCTATAGTATACCTCGTTTAATTATAAGCGATAAAGGCTTTAACTAGATAAGTCGCTTTTAGCGATACTTTTATAAGTTAGCTAAAATCGAATAACGATTAAGTATAGCATACTACCCCTAGACCGATAGACCCACCGAATAAGTAAACTAAGAAGTATAGGCGTACCTCTAAGCCTTTATTTACTACGCCTAAGACGATTAGGATAGGTTACTACCCGCCGCCTAACTAGCGTTAAATAACTAAAAGAGCTTTAGTACTAAGATAAGCCCGTTCTTCCTTAAACACGGATACTATATCGACCCGATCTAGATCTACGAGGAACTAAGCAGCGACGCTTAGGAGTTTATAGCCTATAACCTACTTCGCCGCCTCTAAGAAGCTATAGAGTTTACCTAAGCCTTAATAGCGGCTATATAGCTATAATAAAAAGAGTTAGCGAATAAGCGTTATATCCCCGCTAAACGCTTTTATAAAGGCGACCTTATATAGCTCTTACTCGTAAACTACTCTACCCCTAGACCGTTATATAAGTTAAGCTGGCTATACTAGAAGTATAGAGTTACTAAGGTTATTAACCCGTACGTTATAAAACTAGACGTGCCTTTAAACGTATACCCGAGGTTTTATATAGACCTCCTGCGATATATAAGCAAAGACCCACTTCCTAGTTAAATTCTATACGACCCCTAACTAGGACTAATTCGTGACGGTCTTAAAGAAGACGAATAGACGGTGGAGGAGATCTTATACGCTAGGAATAGGAAGGTAGGCAGAGGCGTAAGGAGAGAGGCGTTAGTAAAGTAGGAAGGATACGCTTAGATATTATAGGAACTAACGGAGTCCCTATAAGAATTAACCGCTCTAGACCGCTACGAAGAGAAGTATAGCCTGATTAAAGTTAATAACGGACTACGCGAACGGTATAAAAAGAAAAAGAGTTATAAAAAAGGCGGTAAGGATTAAATAAAGGTTAGAATAACAGCTAAGCCGTCTATATTAATTAAGTCGGGGCGGATAAGCCCCGCCCCTAGCTACCGGGTTTAGGTATTAAGATTAATATTATTATAAACGTCCTTATAACCGTTAACGCTTTTAGCGATAACGGGAGATAACGTAAACGCCGCGACCTTAGCCTGCCTATCTGTCTTCTTTCCCTTAAAGGACTTAACGTCCTTTACCTTAATACGTATAACCCCTATAATATTCTTAACCACCTATAAGAACCGGTTAAGCCGGTATAGGCTATCTACCCCTATAAAGGTAATCGTTACGCTAAGAACGGGCGTAATAACGGTAGGAGGCGCTATAATAGGTATAGGTCCACCTGCTATAATATAGGAGTCCCTACGGGGGGGGGGGAGGCGGTGGCTTATACCGATAAGCGAGGCTTACTAGTACCTAAGTCGATAAGCGTTAAGATAGGCTTATCCTCCTATAAAGTATTAAAGGTCTTTTTTAAAACCCCGGACGCCTTTTAAAAGGCCGAATAAGCCGCTATAAGCGTCTTTATCGCCTTAGGACTATAGAAGGGGTTATCGTTAACCACCTTCGCCGCCTCTAAGAGTGCTACCGACAGACTAGTTATCCTAAGCGGAGGAGGAACGCACCTATAACCGCCCTTTAAGTAGTTATAGCACTTAGGGTCGGGTATCCTTAGTCCGGGTCCTAACTAGTCGCGGTAGCGCCGCCTATCCTGGCTATTCGTAATAGCCTTTATATAAGCGTAGTAGAAGACCGAACGGGTCCCTCTAAGAGGATATTTATTCTATAAGCGCGCTTCGCGGGGCTCTTAACTACTATAGAAGCTTTGCCCGCGGAACGCTTACCCTTAGCCTTAGCGGCTTAGGCTAGCTAGGCGCGGCGCTTTATAGCCGAGGCAGGAGTAATAATCTCCTTATTAGCCGGGGCAGGAGCAGGTGCCTCCTCGCCGGTATTATTATTATTATTATTATTAGCCCCCTATATTATATATATAAGTTAATAAACGTCGCGTAAGGCTTATAGGAAGAATAGGAAACGTACCTTAGGGGCCGGAGATAATCCTAAAAACTTAATATCTTCTAGAGAGAGAGATAAGGGGTTAGAACGATAAAACGGTGTGCGAAAGGGTGGTGGGCGATAGAAAACGTACTGCTAATAGTAAAGAATATTATTAAAGAAGAGAAGAAAAAACAGAATAACGGAGATAACGGTAAAGTTAGTATTATTAATAAACGGGTTACACGGTCAGGGAAGGTACGTATATCGGTTCCTTATATAGAAGGAATAATCCTATGACCCGTCTACGAATAATAATAATACCCGTATATATTACGTGAATTAATCGTATAACTATAAAGACCTATTTTAAGCGCTCTTTAACGAATAGAGAGGTTATTTAGGATTAAAGAGCTACTAGAGGTTATTATTTAATTAATAAAGAGGCGTTATTTAATCGAATACTAACGCTTTATAAACCTATACCGAAGGTTAACGACTTACTAAGGGGGGAGGGGGGTAATATTACGGGTTGACCCAGTAAAGATAATCCGGTAAAGCACCGGATTTTCCGACTAATCATAGCGTATTCCTAGTAGGTCGCCGCGATATTATATTTAGGTCGTAAGTACCTATAGAGTTTTCCCCTTTCCTTCTTTTCTCCTTAGCTTTAGATAATTTAATTATTCGGCCTTACTCTATGAATAACTTGTGACTAGCCGCTTATAGGGATTAACTATATATATCGCGCCTATTCCCGTTTATCGGAGATATCCTTCGGTTCGTCTTATTCTCTTCGCGAGAGAGTATTAGTAGTATAGTTATCGGCACCCTTATAGTATTCTAGTATAAAGTCGAATTAGGCGAGCTCGCCGGCCTATCGGCTTTATCTTTTATTAAGTATCTTCTTCGTTATAAAGTATTCTAGGGCCTTATAGTCGGATAGGATTATAAAGCGACTATAACTTAGGAGCTCTACTCTCTAATACGTCACGTAACTTATAATCGCTAATATCTCCTTATCGTGGATAAGGTAGTTATACTCGGCTCCTATAAATCGCCTTAAGTAATAGGCGACTATATTATAATATCCCTATTTATCTTCTTAAACTAATACACCTCCTAATACAAATCCCGAGTAATCGGTTTCTACGAAGGTCTTATTACTTAAAACCTATTATCGTAGGATCGGTTCCTCCTAGAACCTTTTCTTAACCTCTTTAAAGGCCGCTTATTTATTAGGACCCTAGGAGAATACTCGATCCTTCTTTATTAGTCTTATTAGGGCGGCTATAATATAGGCAAAGTTCTCCACGAATATACGGTAATAGTTTATAAAGCCTAGGAAGCTTCGGACTCCCTTTACTAAGGTTAGGGCTTCCTATTCTCGGATCGCCTTTAGTTTATTAGGGTTACACGAAACGCCCTGGCCGGTAGCGACTATAAACCCTAAGTACTTCACGGTCTTTACGCTAAACTCGTACTTCGCTAGGTTAAGCGTTAATCCTATATCGCTTAGCGATTATAGTACCAGGTTAACCTTCTTCTTTTAGTCGCGTAGGGATCCGCTTAAGTAAATCAGGATATTATCGATATATATAGTAATAAAGTCGTTAAGGTAACGCTATAGCGTCTTATTTATATCGTTAAAAGGACACGGGGGCGCTACTAAGTCTAAAGGGGTATACTAACTATTTAAATAAGCCGAATCGAATTTAAAACACTATCTTCGCTTTATAGCTAGCGGCTATTCGGATCTTATAGAATATAGTAACTATATTAAGCTTTATAAACTACTTAGCTTACTCTAGGTTTCAGAGTATCTCCGTATTTAATAGGAGAGGATAACGGTCTCTCTAAGTGATTATATTTAGGGCACGGTAATTATAATAAAATCATAACCCTCCTCCTAGCTTCTTTATAAATAAAACTAAAGCTTTAGCGGCGGAGCTACTAGCTTATATAAACCCCTTATCGATAAGGTCGGTAAGGGTTTTCTATAGGACTAAGAGTTCCTCTCTAGATATATTATAAAAAGGGCCCTAAGGCAGTTCTGGCTCCTTACCGTTAGGCCCTTATATAAGGTTTATTCTATAGTCTACCCTAGGTCGATAAGGGGGAAGGCGGTTTATTTATAAGTCGGAGAATAAGTCCGGAAATCGTTATAGTATCTCTTTTAGGATATACTTTCGGGGGTCGACTAAAGACTTACCTCGGAGGGCCTTATCGATATCTTTAATACTAACTATATAGAGCGCGAGTTCCTTTTCACCGAACCGTTATTTCCTTTATAATCGCTATATAATACCGGCGAATACCGACCCGGTTATTACTTAAGCTCCGCGGATAGCTCTAATATTATCGGGTTCTTCTTCGCCTTAGAGTCGGATATCTATCCGGGCCACTCTATAGTAGAGGCGATATCCTTTTATATAATAAGTAATATCGTTATATTCTATCTATAATTTCCATAGGAATATATCGTGATCTAATCCTAGTATTATATAGGCGAATAATCGTTATAGATATCTACCGATCTTAAGGTCGTATACGGCGATACCGGAACTCTTTATAGACCCTATAGTATCGGAGAACCCCGAGAAGGGTCTTCTAGTCTTCTTAACTAATAGAAGGCGGAGGGATTTTATAAGACGTTTACTTATAGCTACGTAATAATTATATCCAGTATCTATAAGAGCGGTAATTAACTTTTTATTAATCCGTGCTTATATAAAAGCTAAATAACTACTACGCGACTATAATATAAACTCTTTTTAATCCCTTTATTCCTTTATAGTAGGCTCTAGTACCCGTTTTCGTATTAAAGCTATTCTTTTTCTAAGTCTTTATTATTATCCGTAACTCCCGTATAGATCGTCTTATTATCCGAGGCTACTAAGACCTTCGCTACACGGTTCTTTTTATAATCCTTAGCGTCCTTTTTCTTTAAGCGATATCTTCTAGCGAGGTATCCCTTCTTTCCGTAGTTATAGCATTCTTTTATCTTTTTTTTCTTAGTCTATACTCGATTAACTCCTTTTATCTTTATATCGCCGTTATACTTATAAGCGTGACTATTATTATTACTATTATATAGCACTTAGCCGAACCGTGGCTTTATAGCGAGGGCTTTAAGTCTCTAAGCGATACTTTATATTTCGGTTACCTAAGTATAATAGTTATTCGGTAGTTTCGCGGTAATAAGGGCGGCACGGAGGCGACTACTAAAAGCTCCTTCTAGGAATATAATCTTTATAGTATTATCCTATTAACCTCCACCGGCGATAATAAGCTATTAGTCGAAACCGGGTATAAAGCTTCCGAACGCTTAGTCTTTATACTAGCGTAACGTTCTTAGGGCGTTAGCCGCGCGAGGTTATTTATTAACGTCTTTATATATATAGTTAAGGTAATTAAGGAAGTCTTCGGGGTTATATTAACTATCGGTTTCGCCTATAGCCTAGAAGGAGGCGATAACGCGGCGGGGAGCTTTATCTAAATAGGCGTTAATAAAATACTATTTCTCGTAAGGGCTCTAGAAGAGTTAATTAAGTAGGAGCTTTTCGCGAATCTTAGATAACCAGCTCGCGTACTCTAAGCGTTTACTATTAAACTTCTAGGGTAATAGAAGTGCTTTAGTCCTAAGGTTTAAAACGGGCGTTATATCGGGTATAGGCGTCAGGACGGGCGGCTAAGGGCCCTATATAGTCTTTGCTGATAGTATAGCGAGATAAGGCGTGGCTATACGTTATTAGTTTTATATCGCCTATAATAGCTAGTTAATAGTATTCTGTTATTCTTAGATCTAGGTAGTTAAGGTCGCGACCTAAGTCTATAAAGGGTTAATAATCTCCCTCCTCTACTCTATAGCCTTAGGCGACTCGCCCACTAAGCGTAACAGAGCGCCGGGAGGTGGATCGAAGTGATAGTCTATCTCTATTAGCGTAGCATATAGGTTTCGCTAAGCTTTAGATATATAAGCGGCTAGTCACGAGTTATTTATAAAGGAAGGCCGAATAATTAAATTATTTAAAGCTAAGGAGAAAAGAGGGAAAAGGAGAAATCTTTATAGGCACTTATAACCTAAATATAATATCGCGGCGACCTACTAGACGCGCGGTGTGATTAGTCGGAAGATCCGGTGCTTTACCGGATTATCTCCACGGGGTCAGCCCGTAACACCTATTAGTCGCTAAGACTAGAAGACCTCTCCGAGGCTTCTTAAATACTATAGGGTCTGCTAAGAGTTCCGGTATTGTTATATACGATCTCGATATAAGTAGATATATATAACGACTATTCGCTTATATAATCCCGGGATTAGATTACGATTTATTCCTAGGGAAGCCTTAGATAAAGTATAACGATATTATTTATTACGCGAAAAGGCGCCGCCTCTATTATATAATAGCCTGTATATATATCCCACTAGGAGGCGAGGAGGAGCCCGATAATATTAAAGCGATTTATAGTGCTTAACTAATAACGGGGTGGGTATCAGCCAATGTTATATATCGACTATAAAGGATAATAGTTTAGAAATAAAGAGTTAGCGCTCTATGTAATTAGTATTAAGGATATTAATAAAACTCTTTGAGGTAAGTTATTAGTTAATGCCGGAAACTATGGTCTAAAGAAGATCCTATAATAATTTCCCGACTTATTTTCTGACTTATAAACGAACCGGCTCCTACTCTTCTAACCCAGAGTCCACTTTAAAATAAACTTAATATAGGGACTTAATAGGATAAAGCCAGAACTACCCTAGGGCCCTCTTTATAATATATTAAAAGAAGAGTTATTTATTCTATAAAAGACTCTTATTAATATAATTGATAAGGGGTTTATATAAGATAAATAAGTCGGCCGCTAGAGCCCCGGTTCTATTTATAAAGACACCAGGAGGCGGACTATAATTCTATTATAATTATTATACCCTAAACGTAATTATATAGAGAGATCGTTACCCTCTCCCCTTAATAACTAAGATACTTTAGAGCCTCGAGCGAGTGAAATAGTTTACTAAGCTTAATATAGTCGCCGCTTTCTATAAGATCCGAATAGCTATAGGCCACGAAGTAAAGACTGCGTTTAGGACCCGGTTCGGTTAATTTAAGTAGTTAGTATACCTGTTCGGATTAAATAATACCTCTATATGCTTTTAGCAATATATTAAGTAAACCCTTTAATACTATCTTAATAATTCCGTGACTATACATATTAATAATATCCTTATTTCCTTAAATAAATCTCTTAGCGATTATAGGATAAAGGTTAAGCTAGTGCTATAATTCTTACGCGATACCAGGTTAATACTTAATCTATAAAATACGAGTTTAGTATGGAAATTACACAATACCTTAGGTTTATAGTTATAGCTGGTTAGAACATTTCGTATAACCCCGATAAGCTAAAAGCGATCCGACAATAGGAAGCTCTAATATTAGTACAGGGAGTCCGAAGCTTCTTAGGCCTTATAAACTATTATCGTATATTCGTAAAGAACTTCGCTGATATTATAGCCACGCTAATAAGATTAACGAACAGAGACTAAGCGTTTATCTAGAGTCTAGACGAATAGGCTGCCTTTAAAGAGGTTAAGAGGAAGTTCTGGGAAGAACTAATTCTAAGATAATAGGTCTTGAGTAATAAGAACTTTATAGAGACCGACTACTTCGGGTTTATATTAAGAGGTGCTCTGACTTAATAAGACGAATAAGGATACTACTATATAATCGTGTATTACTCGCGAAAACTTATAGGAGCGGAGTATAACTACTCAATTTATAATAAGGAGACACTAGCGATTATATATTACATAATATACTAAGGAGCTAAGCCCGTAAGTTATAGTCGCTTTACGATCCCATCTAATTATAAGGCACTAGAATACTTTATAATAACGAAAATACTTAATAAGAGATAGCGCTAATAGGCCGGTAAGCTAGTATAACTCGACTTTATACTAGAATACTATATAAGTACTAATAACCATATTACCGATACTCTCTCGCGGAGAGTATAAAATAAACTAAAAGACTTATATAATAAACGGGTATAAGCCCGATATATATAATTAAGCCTGGGGGCCTTAATTCTAATAAAGATTTATCTCCTTCGCGAGAACCTATACGTATTTAAAGCCGATAATAAATTATAACGATTATAGAACTCTATAGCGAAGGAAGACGACTAGTACCGCTTAGCTATTTAACCTGTATCTATAGGAGAACGGTAGTTTCCCCCTTTATTAGGTCTCCAAGCTTAGATCACGGAGTATAGGATCACCTTAAAAGGCCTATTAACGTTCCGAGATCGCCTTTAGATTCCGGGAGCCTAAGAAGGGTATATATTATAAACCCTAGTAATCTAGGGAATACACGACTCTATAATTAGAGGCTACCCGGGGTAAAAAAATATAATCGCCCTTATAGCGAGACGCTATTTCTAGCTAGGTATAAATAAAGATAGCTATAGGTTTATACGGAATTACGATATCTATAATTAAAGCCATTCTTAAAGGAGCGCTAGATAAAGGCTTTTAAAGCTATTACCGGTTCCTAAACGAATAAGAAGCGATTTATTAATAGACTTTATAACGGACCTATTACCCGCTACAGAAAAGAAGTATATATGTCTTTAGGTTATTATAACCCGATTAACGGAGGCTATTACCCTTAAAGCGATAGACTCTATAAAGGCAGAAGTCTACGCTAAACGGTTCTTATATTATTCTTTCTGATTCCACGGTATACCCCGTTTAATTATAAGCGACTAAGACTTTAACTAAATAAACCGTTTCTAGCGATACTTTTATACACTAGCTAGAATCGAATACTGATTAAGTATAGCCTATTACTATTAGACCGATATCCTTACCGAATAAGCGAATTGAAAGGCATGAGTATATCTCTAAGTATTCGTTTATCACGCCTAAGACGATTAGGATAAGCTACTACTTATAGTATAATTAGTGTTAAATAACCGAGAGAGCTTAACTATAAAGATAAGCCTGTTTTTCTTAAAGCACGGATACTATATCAATCCTCTCTAAATCCACGAAGAACTAAGTAGCGGCGCGTAGGAGCTTACTGCCTATAACTTACTATATCGTCTTTAAAAGGCTATGCAGTTCGCCTAAGCCACGATAACGGCTATATAACTATTATAGAAAGAGTCTATAGATAAATATCGTATACTAGCAGAACAGTGCTAAGAGCACGACCTTCTTTAGTATAACGAAAGCAAAGTCCGCAGACTTTAGTTAAGGAAAAGATATCACAGAAAAGGCTCGATAGCTTAGAATCCTAGAGTAGCTGTAGTATATTCGTTAACTAAGCCATAACTTTAAACCAAGACTTTAACTAAAGGGATTAAACTGTATGCCTTAACGCGTACAGGGATAGATTTGGATGAGTGGTCTGTGCGCGACTATCGGGCCGATTATATACCGACGGCTCTACGGTTATCTTATTACACTGCCCCCTATTTAAAGAGTCTCGTGTCGTAGACTTATATTACCGTGATACCTTTAATATTACCGTGATCTAATTCTATACGAACCGTTATAAAAAACGAGTACCGGTATTTATATGCCCCCTGTTGGGTATTTACTGTCCACTTAACTCTAAGTAAGAAGGTAACACGATCGCGTGTATTAGTAAGATCTTAGCTATAAATGTTTTATACCTATACACGTTAGAGTAGATAATCAGGATTACGTGATCTATAATATAGTTACGTGACTCGAGTATTAGGATTATATAATGTATAGTAATATTATAGGTTAACCCCTTAAAAGTATAGTTCCGGTATAAGGCCGGAACCGCTAATTAGCACGCAGATCCGACGCTCGGACCTCGCGCTACCCTTACCGGGGATTCGTATAAACCTAGTAAATCCTACACTTCCCTATAGACCTTTTCCTTTCCTTTCCTTAATTCTAGCTAATATAATTATTTGGCCTTACTTAATACGATTAACCTATAACTAGCTATTTATATAGCTAGAATTTAGCGAACCCCACGCGCTATATTAGCATAGCCTTAGATACGAACGCGCCGGTAAGTAGCGGCGGTCCTATAAACCCCGCCGAACTAGCTAAGTAGACGGATAAAAGGATTACCGAAGCTATTAATATAACGCTTAGTCCCTTATAAGAATAAATGGCGTAATAATAAGAGCTACTTTAATAACTTGTGAACGGTCTCGTGAACGCCTAGGCCCCGTAGTAACTTACTCCTAACCTCGCGCCTCCCTTAAAGGGAGCCCCTATAGATATACCCGTAGAGTTAGTAGTAAGCCCTCCTACCCCGGTAACCCCCGCTCCCCCTTAAATCGAAGTCCCGTAGGAACCACGCCCGCTACGTACTAAGCCTTTACCGTACCCCGCGAAGTTTAGTAGAAGATAAGCAGAGTACGCTATTTAGTTATAGTAAATATATAAAAAGCTTTAGCTAAATAAACACTTATTTAATAACTAAGCTAAAATATATTACTATATTAACTCGTGCCTAAAAAGGAGTGCTTAGTAAGTGGTATTAGCCTCCTACGCCGCTAAAGGGCCGGGGGGTACCCGCGACCTAGAATCGTTCCTTTCCTACCTAGAGCGTATATATAAGGACTAGAACGAATAGCCTTATACGGCCTTCGCGCTACGTTCCCTTAGATAGCGCGAGGAATAAGCCTTCGCGTAGTTCCTACCGAAATTCGAGAAGCAGATTACTTAAGTAGGCGGTAGCGAGTAAGTAGACTTAGCGAAGATTATATTCCTTAAGGGAGCCCTAAGCCAAAAGCTATATAGCGCCTTAGTCACCGCGAAGTTACCCTATAATTACCCTAATTAGGTCGCCGAAGTCTAGAGTATCGCCTAAAAGCTAAAAGGCCTATACGTAATTAGCAGGAATACTTATATACCGAATTAAACCCAGAACTAGGAGACTAACGCCGACGGAGATATTACGATAAACAGGATTAATTAGGTCCGGCCCGATATAACTATAGACCGACCTTATAATAACAGAGAATACTAGGAGTATAGGAAAAAGGGATATATCCGTCCGAACTATAAGTCCCGGGTTAAAGGCTTAAAGGCTAAGGGCGCCCGCGTAGGGAAGGTTTAGGCCGGGGATAGCGATATCGCTATAAGTTCGGATAGTTCGGATAATAAAGAGTCGGAAAAAGAATAGCTCTAATATAAAAATAGGCGTTAGAGCCGATAGCCGCTTTACGGCAGGAGTAGCAGGCGTTTAAATACCTAGCTAGCAGCGACTTAGCCCTAATATTAACGCGAGTAAATAAAAGATATATATATACTTTTATAGATACGGCTTATAACCACTATACTACTATAAATAAACGCTTTACTTAAAGACTTTAGTTACTATTAGTCGATAAAGAAAACGATTATTAAAAGGATTCTGGGATACGTCTAAGCCGGCTATTAACGCTAGGATCGCCGCGTTTAAGCTTAAGATTAGCGGCTATATATAATAAGTCTTCGCCTATATAGTGGAAGGACTAGATTAGGATATATTCCCAGGGAAGCTATAGCCAGAATATAACGATATTATATATTACGCGAAGAATTATAGACTATACTATAAAGTCGCTAATCTTAACCTACGACTAATAGACGAAGAAGAACTAGCCGATATACGAGTTATCTGCGAGGTAAGGCTAGTCTCGGGATCGGTGTTTACGGCTATAATATCATAAATAAAAAGGGGGTTAAAAGGAAAAGAAAGAGACGAGTTTAACGCCTTAATCTATGCCGTTAATATATAGGATATCGATAAGGCCCTCCGTAAAAAGGAACTAGTAGACCCTTAGGACTATATCCCTACGAATATACTATAAGAGTTCGGCGACCTCTTTACGCCTAATAAGGCTAATAACTTACCCCCCCACCGACTAGGTACCGACTATAAAATCACCATAAAGTAAGGCCCTAATAGACTTAAGCGGACCCTATTATAGGGGCCCCTTTATAGTATATTAAGGGAAGAGTTACTAATACTCTAGAAGATACTTAATAACCTAATAGATAAGGGATTTATATAAGCTAATAGCTTAGCGGTGGCTATACTAGTCCTATTTGTGAAGAAGCCAGGGGGCGGGTTACGCTTTTATTATAACTATAGAGTCTTAAACGCGATTACTTAGTAAGATCGCTATCCCCTTCCTTTAATCACCGAGACCCTATATAACTTAGCTAGCGCTAAGTGGTCCATAAAGCTCGATTTAGTCGCTGCCTTCTATAAGATCCGTATAGCTCCCGGATATAAGAGTAAAAAAGCCTTTAGAACACGCTTTAGTCTTTTTAAGTAGCTAGTATACCCCTTTAGACTAAGCGGCGTACCCGCTACCTTCTAACGCTATATTAACTAAACGCTATAGGAGTTCCTTAACGACTTTATTATTATATATATCGATAATATCCTAATCTACTCTAATAGATCTTATAAGAGATTATAAAGCGAAGGTCCGGCTCTTATTACGCAGGCTTATAGACGCCGGCCTAAACCTACACCCGGCTAAATACGAGTTTGGTATAAGACTAGTAAAATATCTAGGGTTTATTATTATAATAGATAAGGGAGTGTTTTACGACCCTAAGAAGCTAAAGGCTATTCGCGACTAAGAGGCGCCTACCCCCGTAAAAGGAGTACGAAGCTTTTTAGGGTTTACGAATTACTACCGGATATTTATCTACGACTTTATAGGTATTATGGCCCCCCTCTTAGTATTAATAAAAAAAGACCGGCTTTTTAGGTAGGGAGCCGAAGAAGATGCCGCCTTTAAGGAGCTAAAACAACTTTTCTAGATAAAACCCGTCCTATAATTATAGAACCCCGATTATAAAACAATATTAAAGACTAACTACTCGGGTTACGTGTTAGGTAGTATCCTATCCTAGGTAGACGAATAAGGATATCGCTTATTATCGCGTACTACTCGCGTAAGCTTACCCTAGCGGAGTATAACTACCTTATTTATAATAAGGAGATATTAGCTATTATAAGCTATATACTTACCTAAAAGGCAGAACTAACTAGCTACGGATAATTAATAATATTATCGGACTATAAGGCGCTTAAGTACTTTATGACTAAACGGTCCCTTACCGAAAAGCAGAACCGCTAAGCTAGCGAACTAGCCTAGTTTAACTTCGTGTTAGAGTATAGGCGAGGTATTAAGAACTTTATAGCGGATACGCTCTCTTATCGCGAACAGAACGCCCTAAAGGATTACTTAAATAATTAAGAATAAGGATAAGTGATTTAATTAATACCTAATACCGCGATCCCTATAACGGTCCCTAAGTCGGTTATATAAAGGACTTCTATTAAGCGTATATTCGAAGTAAATAAAAACCTTTCGCGACTTTAGGATAAGACTATAGCGACCGACCCTTAGTATTAAGGTATCCTCGCCGCGATCACCGCGAGAGCTTATAGCTTCGACCTATCCCTTAGACTATAACTATAGATCGCGGAATACTGCCTTAACCCCGTAGGTTATATAACCTTCCGGGATCGTCTCTGGGTCCCGAGCTCTAAAGAAGACTCGCTATTAAGGGGACGCTTAGTATAAGCGATCCACGACTCTATTATCGGCGGCTACCTAGGTAAGGAAAATATAATCGCTATAGTAGCCTAATAGTTTTTCTAGCCGGGTATAAATAAGGCTATAGGGAGTTTATCTATAACTATAATCTATATAATAGGAGTAATTAATAGCAGAATATAAAGCGCGGACTATTAAAGCTATTACCTATACTAAAGCGAATTCGTAGCTACCTCGTAATAAACTTTATAATAGACCTGCTATTTATTAGCGAGGATAGGGCGCGTTTTCTATAAGTAATCACGGACCGGCTAACGAAATCAGTAATATTAAAAGCGATAGAAACGATAAAAGCAGAAGCCTACGCAAGACGCTTTCTACACTACTATTTTAGGTTTTACAGTATACCTCTCTTAAGTATTAGCGATTAAGGCTCGAATTAGACCGGGAGGTTCTAGTAATACTTTTATAAACTTATAAAGATTAAATAGCGGCTTAGTATAGCTTATTACCCTTAAACTAATAAAGGACCCGAGAAACTAAACTAAGATATCTAGGCCTACCTTTATACCTTTATATACTATTCCTCGGATAACCAAGGTCGCCTATTACCCGCCGCGTAGTTATCGCTTAATAGCAGGAAAAGCTTAATAACCTAGCTAAGCTTTTTTTTTTTAAACACGGGTTCTATATTAACCCTATCTAAGTCTATAACCCCTCGCCTATATACTTAAAAAAAGCTACCGCCTATAATCTACTAAGTCACTTATAAGGGGCTATAAAGTGCGTATAGGTAGTTATAGCCTCGAAGTAACTATAAAATAAGGAAACCGTGGATAAGCGGCGACTCTTAGCGGAACGCTTCGAAGTAAAAGACCTTACTTAGCTATCTATAGCTAATTATTCTACGCCTAGGCCGTTAAATAAGCTAAGTTAGTCATACTAAAAGTATAGAGTAATAAGAGCGATTAACTCCTATATCGTCGAGTTAGACGTGGCCTTAGGGATATATCCCCGCTTTTATATCGATATCCTAAAATAAGCTAGCCGCGACCCCCTCCCCGGATAAGTCGTGACCGACCCTTAGCCCGAACCGATCCCGGACACCCTTAATAGCGATAAGGAGTAGGAAATAAAGAGTATCCTATACGCGTAGAATAAACGGTAAGGTCGCGGCGTGCGACGTAAAGTACTAGTATACTAGGCGGGTTATATAGAACCTACTTAGGAACCACTAGACGCTATAAGGCAGACTAAAGCGTTAGACGCCTTTAAAGCAGAATACGGCCCCGCTACTAAGAATAACAGACCTTTACCCGAATACACTATAAGGAATACGCGAGGATAAAAAGAACTTAGTACGAAAAGGGCGCGGCTTATAGCCGTAAGTTAATTAAAGGGAGGGAATTCACCGGCCCCCCCCCCGGGTATCTAGAGAGGTAGATAGTGCATCCGTAAAGGACTTTAATTGGCGGTATTATTACCCGAGCCGCCCTTATTACTATTACTGCTATTACTAGTAGTAGGATTACTACCCCCCTAAAGGGCGGCGAGAATACCCTCTAGGAGGCGCGTTATCGCGACACCTTAGTCGTGAACCTCTTAGCGGAGGGCCTCCACCTCGCGGCGGAGACCCTTACTATTATTAACGGGGGCGGAGGCGGAGGCGGTATTAATTGTGGTGGCGGCGGGGGCGGGGGGCTCCTTAAATAGTAAGGTATAATAGTTACTACGAGCTAACTTAAAAGCTTGGCGGAGCTAGACTAGAGTTAGTGGCGACCTAATAAAAGGCTTAGGAATACTTATATTATTATGGTCTAGATTATCGTATATAGCGCGACCCGTGGCGGCTATAGGATAGATAAACTTAGCGGCGCCGGGGGGGAGCTAAGGGGGTTAGTCGCGACTAGTTAGCTTATAGATTATAAGGAACTTATTAGTAAGTATATATAAGATCCTATAGCGGAGTTATAGTATTTAGGCTTTTTTAGGTAGCGCTAGGCCTAAATTTATTATAACACGTTTAATTAAACTTTATTTTAATACCCGTAATATAATTAGCGTAGGGGTAATAGAAGTTATTATAGTAATAACCGGGAGGGTGGCTCGGGCCGCGCTATCGCTTATTAAGCGTAATAGACTACCGGAGCGTTAGTAGGGCCCTCGCAGCGAAGTATAAACTCTAGTCGTATACCTTTTCTTTATTAAGGCGCTTACCGGTACTCGCTATTATAGCGATAGCCTTCTCGGCCACGTCCTTTATAGAGGGGGAGGGGGGGCAGCGGCGACGTCGCTAGGAGGTAGAGGCTCTTTAACAGTGCCCTCGCGGGTATAACAGGCGCTATAGCAGGGGGCGGATATCTAAACACACTCTATTAGCCGTGACCTAACTAAATCGGCGTAAGGACTTACTAGGAGGCTTATAATAGTTAATTAAATAATTAAAAAGATAAAAATTATAGGATTAATAAAAAGTTATAAGTATAGATCGATTATTCCGCGAGTTAGTAAGGAATAGTATAACTCTTAGCACGGAACTAATAACGGAGCTTATTATTAAAACGATATTATAGGCTTATAGAAAGAAGAATTAACTATAAATAAAAAACCGGGCGAAACTACGCTTATACTATAATATTAAACTACGTAATACGATAAAAGCTTATAGAGCTATTTATTATAATAGTTTATAAATACAAAAGAAGGAGTAACTAGGCGTTTTTAATATAAAGAGTAGGCGCTCGGCATAACACGGAACGCCAGCGACTTAGGAGTAAAGTCGCCGCGAACGCCGCGCGACTTAAATATACCCGATATAAGGGAGGATACACGCCTCGCTCGCGACACGTTTAAGTAAAACGGATTCGGTCCTTAGTTATTATAGCCCTGGGGGGGGGGGGGGTGGAATATCACGGGTTAACCTCTCGAGAGTATAGTTCCGGTATAAGGCCGGAACCGCTAATTAGCACGCAGATCCGACGCTTAGACCTCGCGTTACCCTTACCGCGGATTCGTATAAACCTAGTAAATCCTGCCCTTCTCTATAGAGCTTTTCCTTTCCTTTCCTTAATTCTAGCTAATATAATTATTCGGCCTTACTTAGTGCGATTAACCTATAACCAGCCGTTTATAAGTAAGGTGCTTAGTATAACGATATTATATATTCTAAAGACCTTAGAGTTACTAAATATATAGGCAGAAATAGCTATAATATAGTGACTTAAGATATATAGTATTAGTTATAGAGATTAATATTAATATTATATATATAATAAGTAATAACTATAATAATTATAAGTATAATATCTAAGTTAAAATCAATGGTATATAGTTATAGCTATATAACTAGACGTGTACTTAGTAACCAGCTTAAGCTATACTATAATACTATAAGTATTATATGTGTATATATACTTTGTATATTATATAAATATACTAGGTATCGTAAATACAATATCTTCGTTATAACTTAAGCTAATAACGTGGCGTGATAACCGTTGCGTAGGCTGTTTACGTAATAGCCGCGACCTAATCGTTTCAGGTGTTTTGCTAGCCCCGGATCCAGGAAGAAATCCTAGAAGTCAGCTCTTTATATATACTTATAAACTCGCGTAATGAGCAGTAATCCTACGGATCTACGAATTTAATAGCTTTTACTTAATTATCCTCTTTTTAGCGCATATAGCCTATTACTTATAGCCTGATTTATTAAAAGGTTATAAGCCCGGGTCCGTAAAGAAGGAAATCTACTCTTTTCTACTCTTTTATTCTACTTGAAATACTAAAAAGACTCTTACCTGTCTTTTTAGGCTATCCCTTTATCCTCACCTAGTTGTAGATCCTTATTTCTAACTATACGAAATTCCTCTATCTCCCGAAAATAGCTAATCGAATCGAACTATTTATACCGATACCACGGTTTAAACCTCTTCATTCTTCTTAATACGGTTATTAAGAGCCGTGCTAAGTAAGCTTTTTCTAACCGGGAAGAACCACGGGATCGGAATAAGACTATTTGTTATAATCGGATATACTATTCCTTTATTTATAAAGGAACTTTTTAAAAAAGAAGAAAATTAACGAATACGTGGATTAAACGTAGTAGCTGTTTGAAAGCTCTTATAACTACTCTACGAATAATAGCTATAATAATTAAGCCACTTAACTTACCGCGCTGCTTATAATAATAGGATATTATAATATAGTATATAAGCTTTTAGTAAAAGTCCGCCTATAGAAATCCTATTATTCACTTAGTATAAGTATCGGTTTGCTTCGTGCCGCGAGATCTACAAAGAGCTTCACCGTTTAGACCCACTTTTAGACCTATTTTTCGAAGCTAGATTAACTAGAAATATACCTTTAGCTCGGTATTCTTTATTTCTATTCTTTATTAATAACATAATAAAGAAAAAGGAATAAAGAAAAACTAATAAAAATATTAAAATAAACCGTTAAAGAACTTAGTTAATTCTGACTTAAATAAATAATAAATAATACCATTCTACTAGTTAAAAATAGCTTAATAAAAATCTATTAAAGAATCTCTATCCGGAAGCTTTAGGGTAGTATAGACTATTAAAACTAGACTATAGGAATATAAGCTTACTTTGCTTATAAAGGAATATATCTAGACGACGTTATAAACCCCTTCTAGTAAATCCTTCTATATAATAGAAGGAGGAATCTTTAACGTTAGCTAGAGATATACTCTCTGCTTTTTTAGATAGTCCTTTAACCTAGGTTTAAGGAATAAACGAAGCTTCGAATATTGTTACGGGTTAACCCCGTGGAGATGATCCGGTAGAGCACCGGATCTTCCGACTAATCATACCGCGTGTCTGGTGGGTCGCCGCGATATTATATTTCGGTCGTAAGTGCCTATAGAGATTTCTCCTTTTCCTTCTTTTCTCCTTAGCTTTAGATAATTTAATTATTCGGCCTTACTCTATAAATAACTTATAACCAGCCGCTTATATATCTAAAGCTTAGCGAAACCTATACGCTACGCCTATAAAGATAGATTACTAGTTTAATCCACCTCCCGGCCCTCCGTTACGCCTAGCGGGCGAGTCGCCCGAGGCTACGGAGTAGAGGAGGGAGATTATTAACCCTTTATAGACTTAGGTCGCCACCTTAACCACCTAGATCTAAGAATAACAGAGCGCTATTAATTAACTACTATAAGCGATATAAAACTAATAACGTATAGCTACGCCGCGCCTAACCACCCTATTAAAGGAGGTTATATAAGGCTCCTAAACGCCTACCCCTATACACACGCCTAACCCGACGCCCGCTATGAACCTATAAACCAAAGCACTCCTACCACTATAAAGGTTTAATAGAAAACGCTTAGAGTACGCGAGCTAGTTATCCGAAATATATAAGAAGCTCCTATTAGATTAATACCTCTTCTAGAGCCCTCGCGAGAAGTGGTACTTTATTAACGCCTACCTAGATAAAGCCCCTCGCCGCGTCGTCGCCTCCTTCTAGGCGGCGGGCGGAACCGATAGTTAATACGACCCCGAAGACTTCCTTAATTACCTTAATCGTATATATAAGGACGTTAACGAATAACCTCGCGCGGCTAATACCCTATAAACGTTACGATAACGCGAAGACTAAGTATTCGGTAGTTTTATACCCGGCTTTAAATAATAGCTAGCTATCGCGGGGGGGGGGGGGGGGGGTTAATAGGATAACACGGCGAAGATCATATTCCTGGAAGGAGCTCTTAGTAGTGGCCTCCGTGCCGCTTTTATTACTACGAAACTCCTAAATAATTACCACGCTTAGGTGGTAAAGGTATAGAGTATTACTTAGAGACTCGAAGCCCTCGCCACGAGGCTATATTTTAGTTTAATACCCTATAATAGTAATAATAATAATAACTATGCCCGCGATCACGACGGCGATATGAAGATAGGAGGGGTTAATCGAGTATAGACTAAAAGGAAAGAGATAAGAGAGTGCTATAACTATGGAAAAAAGGGATATCTTACTAGGAAATACCGCTTAAAGAAGAAGGACGCTAAAGATCTAAAGGAGAGCCGCGTGGCTAAAGTCTTAGCCACCTTGGACGATAAGATAACCTATACAGGGGTTATAGATAATAACGAAGACTCGGAAAAAGAATAGCTCTGGTATAAAAACGGGCACCGGAGCCTACTATAAAGGAATAAAGGGATTAAAAAGAGTTTATATTATAGTCGCGAAATAGTTATTTAGCTCTTATATAAGCGCGGATAAATAAGAAGTTAATTACCGCTTTTATAGATACTAGGTATAACTATTACGCTATTATAAGCGAACGTGTTATAAAGTCCCTCCGCCTCCTATTAGTCGATAAGACCAGAAGACCCCTCTTAGGGTTCTCCGATACTATAGGGTCCACTAAGAGTTCCGGTATCGCTATATACGATCTTAAGATCGGTAAATATATATAACGGTTATTCACCTATATAATACCAGGACTAGATTATAATATATTGCTAGGAAAACCTTAAATAAAATATAACGATATCACCTATTACGTAAAAAGGCGTCGCCTCTACCACGGAGTGGCTCGGATTAATATCCGACTCTAGGGCGAAAAGGAGCCCGATAATATTAAAGCTATTCGCGGAGCTTAAGTAGTGACCGGGTCGGTGTTCGCCGGTATTATATAACGGTTATAAAGGAAGTAATGGTTTAAAAAAGAGGAGCTAGCGCTTTACGTAGTTAGTATTAAAGATATCGATAAGGCCCTCCGAGGTAAGTCCTTAGTCGATCCCCGGAAGTATATCCCGGAAAAGATCCTATAACGATTCCCTAATTTATTCTCCGATTCGTAAACGAACCGCCTTCTACCCTATTAACCGGGGGTAAACCATAAAGTGAACCTTATATAAGGGCCCGACGGTAAGGAGCCAGAACTACCCTAAGGGCCTTTTTATAATATATGCAGAGAAGAACTGCTAGTCCTGCGGAAGACCCTTACTAACCTAATCGATAAGGGGTTTATATAAGGTAATAGTTTGGCCGCCGGAGCTTTTATTCTATTTATAAAGAAGCCGGGGGGTAGGCTACGATTCTGCTATAACTACCTCGCTTTAAATACGATTATATAAAAAGACCGCTACCCTCTCCTACTAATTATAAAGACACTCCGAAACCTAGAATAAGCTAAGTGGTTTATAAAACTTAATATAATTACTATATTCTATAAGATCCGAATAGCCGCCGGCTACGAAACGAAGATAGTATTCTAAACCCGATTCGGCTTATTCGAATAGTTAGTATACCCCTTTAGACTTAGCGGCGCCCCCGCGTCCTTTTAACGATATATTAATAAAACGCTATAGCGTTACCTTAACGATTTCGTTACTACCTATATCGACGATATCCTAATCTACTCGAGTAAATCCCTACGCGATTATAAGAAGAAGGTTAATATAATACTATAGTTACTAAGCGACGTAGGGTTAACGCTTAATCCGGTAAAGTACGAGTTTAGCGTAAAGACCGTGAAGTACTTAGGGTTTATAGTTATCGCCGGTTAGGGTGTTTCGTGTAACCCCGATAAGCTTAAGGCGATTAGAGAGTAAGAAGCCCTAACCTTAGTAAAGGGAGTCCGAAGCTTCTTAGGCTTTATAACTATTACCGTATATTCGTGGAGAACTTCGCCTATATCACGGCCGCCTTAATAAGACTAATAAAAAAGGACCGAGTATTCTCCTAGGGTCCTAATAAATAAGCGGCCTTCGAAGAAGTTAAGAAGAGGTTCTAGGAAGAACCGATCCTACGGTAATAGGTCTTAAGTAATAAGACCTTTATAGAAACCGATTACTCGGGATTTATACTAGGAGGTGTATTAGTTTAAGAAGAGGAATAGGGATATCGTTATATAGTCGCTTATAATTCGAGGCGACTTATAGGAGCCGAGTATAGTTACCCTATCCACGATAAGGAGATATTAGCGATTATAAGCTATATAACGTATTAAAGAGCGGAGCTCTTAAGTTATAATCGCTTTATAATCCTATCCGATTATAAGGCCCTAGAATACTTTATAACGAAGAAGATACTTAATAAGAGGTAAAGCTAATAGGCTAGCGAGCTAGCCTAGTTCGATTTTATACTAGAATACTATAAGGGTACCGATAACTATACTACTAACGCTCTCTCGCGAAGGGAATAGGATAAACTAAAAGACTTCTTTAATAAACAGGAATAAGTAAAATATATATAGTTAATCCTAGAGACTTTAATCCCCCTAAAGATCCGCCTCCTTCGCGAATACCCACGGGTATTCGAAGCCGATAACGAATTATAATAGCTATAGGACGCTATAATAGAAGAAGACGAATAGTATCGCTAAGCTATATAAGCCGTATCTAAGGGCGATCGATAGTTTCCTCCCTTATTAGGTCTCTAAGCCTAGATTACCGAATACGGGACTACCTCTTAAGGACTATTAATATTCCGAGATCGCTTATAGGTGCCGGGAGCTTAAGAAGGGAGTATATTATAAATACGAGTAATCTAATTTATATACGACTCTATGATTAGAGGGTATCCAGGATAAGATAATATAATTACCCTCGTACCGAGACGCTTCTTCTAGCCGGGAATAAACTAAGACGTACGTAGGTTTATACGAAACTACGACGCTTATAACTAAAGCTATACGTGGAGGAATACTTAATAAGGTCTCTTAAAACCGCTCCCGATCCCTAAATAAATAAGGAGCGACCTATTAATAGACTTTATAACAGATCTGCCTCCTACTAAAGAGAAGAAGTGTAGGTACCTTTAGGTTATAACTAATCGACTCACGAAGGCTATTACCCTTAAAGCGATAGACTCTATAAAAGCGGAAGCGTGCGCCGAATAGTTCCTATACTATCACTTTTGTTTTTATAGTATGCCTTATTTAATTATAAGCGATAAAGGTTGTAACTAGATAAGTCGCTTTTAGCGATACTTCTATAAATTAGCTAGAATCGAATAACGATTAAGTATAGCTTATTACCCCTAGACTAATAAAGCCACCGAATAAGCGAATTAAGAAGTATAGGCGTACCTCTAAGCCTTTATTTACTACGCCTAAGACGATTAGGATAAGTTACCACCCGCCGCCTAATTAGCGTTAAATAACCGGGAAAGCTCTATAACTAAGAAAAGTCCGTTCTTCTTAGAACACGGATATTATATTAACCCGATCTAGATTTATAAGGAACTAAATAGCGATGCCCGGGAGTTTATAGCCTATAACATACTCCGTCGCCTCTAAGAAGCCACGGAGTTCGCCTAAGCCTTAATAGCAGCTATATAGCTATAACAGGAAGAGTTAGCGAATAAACGTTATATCCTTACTAAACGGCTCTATAAAGGCGACCTTATATAGCTCTTACTTATAAACGATTCTACTCCACGATTATCGCGTAAATTAAATTAGCTATACTAAAAGTATAGGGTTACTAAGGTTATTAACCCGTATATTATAGAATTAGATATACCTTCGAATATATACCCGAGGCTTTATATAGACCTCCTATAATATACGAGTAAAGACCCGCTCCCTGGTTAAATCCTATATAACCCCTAACCCGGACCGATTCGTAACGGTCTAGAGGAGGACGAATAGATAGTAGAAGAAATCCTATACGCTGGGAATAGGAAGGTAGGTAGAGGTGTGGTAAGAGAGGCGTTAGTGAAGTAGGAAGCATACGCCTAGATATCTTAGGAACCGATAGACTCCTTATAAGAATTAACCGCCCTGGACTGCTATAAAGAGAAGTATAGTCCGATTAAAGTTAATAACGGACTGTACGAATATTACGAAAGGAAGAAGAGTTATAGGACAGGCGGTAAGGATTAAATAAAGGTTAGAATAATAGTAAAACCGTCCAGGTTAATTAAATTACGGCGGATAAGCCCCGCCCCTAGTTACCGGGTTTAGGCGTCGAGATTAATATTAATACGAATATCCTCGCGACTATTAACGCTTTCCGCGATAATAGGAGATAATATAAACGCTACGACCTTGGCCTGCCTATTTATTTTCTTTCCTTTAAAGGACTTAATATCCTTTACCTTAACTATAACCCTTACGATATTCCTAACCACCTATAGGAACCGGTTAAGCCGGCGTAGGCCTTTTACCCCCGTAAAGGTAATTATCACGCTAAGAATAGGCGTAATGATAGTAGGAGGCGCCGTGATAGGTATAGGTCCACTTATTATAACGTGGGAGTCCCCGCGGGGGGGGGGGGGGGGGGGGAGGCGGTGGCTTATACCGATAAATAAGGCTTATTAGTACCCGAGTTAATAGACGTTAAGATAGGCTTATTCTCCTACGAAATACTAAAGGTCTTTTTCGAAACCCCGGACACTTTCTAGAAGGCAGAATAAGCCGCTATAAGCGCCTTTATCGCCTTAGGACTATAGAAGGGGTTATCATTAACTACCTTCGCTGCCTTTAAGAGTGCTATTAACGGACTAGTTATCCTAGGCGGAGGAGGAATACACTTATAACTACCCTTTAAGTAGTTATAGCACTTAGGATCGGGTATCCTTACTCCGGGTCCCGACTAATTATAGTAGCGCCGCTTATCCTAGCTATTAGTAATTACCTTTATATAAGCGAAGTAAAAGACTAAACGGGTCCTTTTAGGAGGATATTTTATTCCACGAGCGCGCTTTATAGGGCTTTTAACTATTATAAAAGCTTTACCCGCAGAACGCTTACCCTTAGCTTTAGCGGCTTAGGCTAACTAGGCGCGGCGGTCTATAGCTAAGGTAGGAGTAGTGATCTCCTTACTAGCCGGGGCGGGCGTAGGTGCCTCCTTACCGGTATTATTATTATTATTATTATTAGCCCCTTATATTATATATATAAGTTAGTAAACGTCGTATAAGGCTTATAAGAAGAATAGGGAAACGTACCTTAGGGGCCGGAGATAATCCTAAAAACTTAAATATCTTCTAAAGAGAGAGATAAGGGGTTAGAACGATAAAACGGTGTACGAAAGGGTAGTGGGCGATAGAAAACGCACTACTAATAGGAAAGGATATTATTAAAGAAAAGAAGAAAAAACAGAATAATAGAGGTAACGGTAAAGTTAGTATTATTAATAAGCGAGTTATATAGTTAGGGAAGCTACGTATATCGGTTCCTTATATAGAAGGAACGGTCCTATAACCCGTCTACGAATAATAATAATATCCTTATATAACACGTTAATTAACCTTATAACTATAAAGAAAGCCCGTCTTAAGAGCCCTTTAACGAATAAAAGAGTTATTTAAGGTAAAGGAGCTGCTAAAGGTTATTATTTAATTAATAAAGAGACGTTATTTAATTAAATAATAACGCTTTACTAATATACCGAAAATTAACGGCTTACCGAGGGGAGGAGGGGGGTAATATTACGGGTTAACCCCGTGGAGATAATCCGGTAAAGCACCGGATCTTCCGACTAATCATACCGCGCGTCTGGTGGGTCGCCGCGATATTATATTTAGGTCGTAAGTGCCTATAGAGATTTCTCCTTTTCCTTCTTTTCTCCTTAGCTTTAGATAATTCAATTATTCGGCCTTACTCTGTGAATAACTTATGACCAGCCGCTTATAAATATATAGGAGAAACTAAAGGATTTATATAAAGCAAAGGGATTCTAGGCCGATTATATTATCCCGACTTTTTCTTTAACCTCTTGCCTTTAGAATTCCCTAATCTTAAGGCGTATTTATATAAAATATAAAAGATACTACTTACCTTAAGGTAAAGAGGTATATGCTTTTCTGATAGGGTGGTCTTTACCTGGATTCTTAATGGTCCTAATAAAAGATACGAATCGATAGTAGGATAAATAAATTAAGCTCTCCGTCACGATATAACCAGTTATATACTAGATAAATTAATAGCGTAATTAATAGATGGTTTAAGAAAGGTCGATTACCCGTCGAATACTCTCCTTATATAACGTTTAAAACTATAGAAGAATAAGAAACCCTGGAAGAAAATGAAGAGTTTATTCTATAAGAACTATAATAAACCGGGCTATATGCCGACTATTATTTTCTATATCCTAAAAAAGCACCTAAGAACTAGGTAATAAAGGATAATTCAGGATTAAGGAAAAATACTTAAAATAGGGTCAATAAATCCTAGTCCTCTTAAAAGGATAGGGAAAAGAAAAGAGGAAAGACAAGTCTCTCTGGAAGAGAGAAGCGTATAATAAACCTCGTACTAAAGGCTAAGGAATAGCACGCCTTAGATATGTCTTTAGACGAAGAAGAGAATAACGACGAATCTGCTGCGGTTAATATAATTTTAGATTAGAAGAATTAACCGCAGGATAAACCGCAGGAAAAAGAAAAAGAATAGGCAGACGATGATAAAGATAAAGAGGCCGGCGTTATCTTTAAAGACGTCCTCCCTCTTCCTTTTCCTCTTCTAAACCGTCCGAATCCTTTTATAAAGGATCTAATAGATATAGATCAGATTATCATCGGGGCTACGGCGTATGTTATTGTAAATAAAAGACTCTTTTGTACTTATTCTACCAAAGAGATAACTGTTTGTTAGGGTCAGGTAAAAGAAATAAAGATATAAGGTGAAGGAGACTACGTGATAAAATTCAGAGATACTAGAAAGCTTCTGCTTTTAAGAGAGTGCCTTTATATACTGGAAATAGGCATAAATATTATTAGTCTCTCTCGTCTTAATAGTGAAGCTCGCGGTCTTACTAGAAATAAAAAGCTCTTATTATTTAATAATAAAGAGTCCCTCTTTCTTTATATAACGGCTCTGCTTCATAACAGGCTATACTATGCTATAGCACAGGCACTATCGTACAGGGGGGGCTAAGTATCTAAAAATAAATATAATAAATACTAGAAAAAACATAAAGACAGTGTTATAAAGAGGTATTTTAGCTAAAGAACAGTCTTAAGACTTAACTAGAATAAAGAAGCTTCAAAAGTTCAAAGAACAGGTTTTAAAGAAATTAAATAAATAAAGAAATATAAAGGGGTTAGTTAAACCTTAATAAAGAAATAATATAATAAAGAAACCTTAACCTCTTTAACCTTGAGAAGGGCTTTAGAAACAAAGCGAGCATAATAGCCGTCGAAGGACTACTGCTATAACTGAAAATATAACGCTATGGTATAATAGAATAGAATATATTAACCCTACTACCTTAAAAAGTCTCTATACTAATACTCTTTAAAACAGACTATAATATAATGAATGAAGAGTTAACTGAAATACAGAGCTATGATACCTATAAAAGAAGTAAGTCTATTATACTTACGAATGAATATTTAGTTAATAAATATAAAGACTATTCCTATTTAGAAAAGGTTTATATAGATCTTTACAGACTGATCGAACCTTTTTCTTATAATAAAAAGCGTTGGACTTTGTTTATACTAGACCGTTCCACCCGGTTTCTATGGGTATAACTGCTCTTAAATAAGTCTAAAACGACGCTTATAATAGCTATAAAAGAGTAGAAAGCTTAGGTGGAAAATAATAATAATAATAATAATAATAATAATAATAATAATAATAATAATAATAATAATAATAATAATAATAATAATAATAATAATAATAATAATAATAATAATAATAATAATAATAATAATAATAATAATAATAATAATAATAATAATAATAATAATAATAATAATAATAATAATAATAATAATAATAATAATAATAATAATAATAATAAATCTCTTACTCCGCTATCCTATCTAATCTAATCTAGGAGCCCTGTTTAGGCTATACGGTCCTTCTTAGTTAGTTATAGGGGGGAAAAACCCTTTTAGGTAAAAAAACCCCTATCCTCTCCTTATAAGGGTTAGTGCCGCACCGGGGCTATAGTGGCCCCGGTGGTGACTTAATACGTATCTAGATCTTACCTCTAGTCTAGTAGTTAACGGGAAGGTAGTACCCTAGGGGTTTCGAGTTGGCCTAGGGGGCGGCACCCTATATAGGGGGCCGAAAAAGGACCGTAGCAGTTCCGCGCTCCCGGATTCCTCCTTATACCGGGGTGGCCGGTTTTATTTACGCGTTCCCTTAGGCGGGGGTTTAGTAGGAGTACCTGCCTTTATTATATATGCCTGCTGTATTCGGTAGCCTTCTATAATAATAGCTAGGTTAATTAAAATTTTTAAAGGCCTCCGCCCTTTTATTTATTTTTCCTTTTATAACCCTTAATTCAGGTTTTCATAAGTTTTTCGGGTAAGCCGCCCCTCTAATCCCGCCTCCTCCGCCGGTTCTATACCGTAGTTACTAACGATTGGCGTTTAGTCGTAGTACTAGATAGGGTCTTTTCCGCTATGGCTTTTTTATACGTAATAGCGTGGGCAGGAGGCCGGTGGCTTTAAGGCGGGCTAATAAGATAGGTTATAGTTAGTTAAAAGAAGTAATTAAGAATAACTAATAACTCTATTCCGTTAATATAAGTAGAGGGGGCGCCGTAGAGGGCGAGTATGAGGTCCGTGTTCGGTACTAGCTGCTTCTTAAGATACTGCCTAAAAAGAATTCTAAGAAGAAAAAGAATACTCGTTATTACGAGGCGGGCGCCGTTTAAGTCCTATTATAGGTATTCCTAGGGGGTGCCCTTAGGGCGCTAGGGTAATAATATTGGGCTACCGCTACTAACTTTAATTAGTTATCTTAAATACACTAAGCGCCTCGGGGGCGATAAGCCCGAAGATATAAAGCTTTACGCTAATATTACCGGGAAGGGTGCGGCGTGCTATTAATATGCTAATAGCCGTCGGCCTTAAAAGGATATAAGTCGGTTTTATAGTGGTATCCTAGGGGTACCGAAACGGAGTAACGGGGTTTTAATAATTTAGAGCAGGATCCGGCCACGGCCATAAGGTAATAGTAGCGTGTTTTAGAATACTATTAAGAGTTTATAGAGGCGGTTAACGGAGGTAATAAAGGAGTGGTTATAAGTCGTGCCCATAGAGGTACCGAAGCTATACCGCGCTAACTTAGGGCAGGCCCGAGGTTAACTTATAGCGGTAATAGCTTCCTTTCAGCGCGCCGCTAGGCGTGCTCGCCCTGGTAGCCGCCGCCGCGGTAATACTACCCTGGCTAGTCTAGAACGTCGCTTAAACCGGCTAGAGGGTATAATCGCTATCCTATTAATAGTGGCTATAAGTGTCGTTATAGTCCTTTAACGGTATAATAAAGCTAATATAATATGATAGGGACGCGAATATAATACCGATAGTTTATAACGGTCACGAAGAGATGGAACGGAAGAGGAAGATCTAGAGGAAAAGAGGCAGTTTGAATTATGGAAGACTGTGAAGACTATAGAAGTAAGATACAGAGAGAGAGAGAAAAAGGAAAGGAAGAGGGAGGCGGGTAGCCTGGTATATATAACCGTTTCCTACGGCTTATTTAAGCTACTGAGTTAGTATCCAGACCCTCGAAGTATAGGTGAGGGTCCGTGGGTTTCTCCGAAGGTCCTGAAGGTCCCTGGGTTACTCCGAAGGTCCTGAAGGTCTGTGGGTCCACCTGAAGGTCTATGGGTCCACCTAAAGGTCCGTGGGCCTACCTGGAGGTCCGTAAGCCTACCTGAGGATCCGTGGGTCCACCTAGGGTCCCGGGGGACTCGGGAGGACCCTAAAGGACTCAGGAAGTCCCTAGGGGACTCGGGAGGACCCTGGAGGGCTTAGGAAGTCCCTGGGGGACTCGGGACGACCCTGGAGGACTCAGGAAGTCCCTGGGGGACTTAGGAGGACCCTGGAGGACTCAGGAAGTCCTTAGGGGACTCGGGAGGGCTCGGGAAGTCCCTGGGGGACTCCGGAGGTCCCTAGGGGACTTAGGAAGTCTTTGACTTACAGGAGGTTTCGTATATCGTACTATACCGTATATAGATATATTGATTTTCTGGGTATAGTACTAGTAGATAGCGATAGCGCTTCTAACAGCAGTAATAGGGCGGAGGGCGATAAAATAAAGGCTAAGAAAGCGGGTTAATACTATTATAGTTATACCCCGTTAGTGCCGCTAAGGCCCTAGCTTATAGGGTCATATAATAAAATACGAAATTAAGGTTAGGTGCTATCTTTATTCTATAGTTTTTATACTTAAGCCGGCTTATTATAGGGCCCCCGGTATATAGTTTCTTATAATTTCTAGGGTAAGGCAGAAGTTATTTAGGCGGCTAAGGTATAGAAACTATTTTGTAATTACTTCAGTTTCTTTTAGGTATTCTAGGGCGTTAAAGAGGTCTCCTTTAGTTAAAAGCGGTCTTTTTACGGAGTTATAAAGGTCCCTCTATATCTTTAGGGTGGTTTCTTAGCACTATAAAGTAATATACTCCGCCGTTTCTATCCCCCGTCTCTATAAGGGTATTATAGCGGGGCGACGCCCGGGACCCTTACTTTAAAGAGGAAGGCCCTAAGACCTAGCTTCTTAGTGCGGATCTAGGTAGGAATAGAACTTTATAGCTTTAAGAGACCTCTATATCTCTATAAGTCTTTCTTCTAGGGGCCTCGGTCTAGTACCGTTATAGTATAAATCGGATCTCCTATAGTCCCGCTACCTCTTTACTTTTTCTTTTATTCTTCGCGGAGGGCGGTATCTAGGGTCCGATTATTTACTTAGTCTTAGGCTATAAAGGATATCTAGAGTAGGCGAGTGCCCGCTAAGTAAGGTAATAACGCCTTAATACTATAAATACTCTTATTATGGCTTAGGCGCCGGCTAGGATAAATCCCTTAGTTCCGGCTCCCTAATAGTCTAGGGCTCTTTTAGTTATAAGGCGGGTAAGGTATAGATTAAGGGGAGGGATATACGTCTCTTTCTCTAGGATCCGAATCGGAGCTGCTTTATAGGCCCCCGTAATCGTTCTAAGGCATTTATTCTGAGCCGTATAAAGAGCCGCGGTGAGACTATAGTAAGGCTTATTAGTGATTCTATAGACGGTAAAGGCGTAGTTGGAGATAGCTAAGCAGATTACGGCGATATAAAACCGTCGGGTATTAGCGAAGCTATAGCTCTAGGCTACCGCGGCGAGTCGGGTTAGGGTATAGTTTTATATCCCTATTTTACTCTAAACCTTTTTTTATACTATAAGAAATTTATCTTCCGGTCTAGCTATAGTCTAAAGAACTTAGTCTTTATTAAGGGCGGGACCGGTATAGTATTAAAGTGGATAGGCGTCGGGGACGGGGAATAAGATTTTAAGAAGGGGATAAACACGTATTTTAAGGGTTTAAATTAAAGGCCGCTTATAAGGGACTATATCTTATGTATTCGCTAAGCGGAGGGAAGCTAGTGCCGCGTCTAGGGCTTTATATAGCTAAAAGCAATAATATTCGTATTATCGGTAAAGCCAATAATAATGGTTTTTATAACGCGTTCGAGTTCTTTATATAGGGTAAAGTTATATAGGATAAAAGGAATTAGTAAAACCGAAGATCCCTACTAGACGCTAGCGCGGAGGCGCTATAGGGCTACCGCCTAGCTATTAAAAAGGAGGTGGATTATTCGGTCTTAAAAGAAACTACTAGTTAGCTAAACAGCCTAGTCTAGGAATCCTTTATATTTAAAGGACTTAAAGAGTCTAGTATAGGGGATAATATTAAAGGCCCCGCGTATATCTAGCTAAAGTATCGCGGGGGTACCGCCTAGGGCCTAGGCGGCCTTAATGGCTTTTATCGCTTACTATATAGCCGTCTTTATACTATACCCTGGCCTATTCCCTATCTAGCCCTTGGGGAGAAGGCGATATTCTTCTACTATAGCTATAAAGCGGTCCGTTATAAGTTCTTTAAATAGATTCCTTATCGTGTTAGGGAGGGATATCGGCCTTTAGCCTTTAGCTATCTTATAGTCGCTCTATAAACGGCCCTCCTTTTAGATAATTATAATAGTAGCGGTACGGTAATATCACGGGAAGTGGCTTAAGGATAAGCAGGCTAAGAGAATCGTGGCTAGGACCTAGTATAGGACTAGGCTATAAGCCTTTAGGAGGCCTACTAGGTAGCTATCCGGGCCGGGCGCGGCCCACGGTAAGTTTAGCATAGGCGGCCCTAGATATCCGCGGCGGTAATGCTTCGGTCTATATCCTAGCCGAGGGGGTATTCCCGCCCTAGGGGTCTAGGATCCGAGTCTCTAGGAGGGGGGAAAAACTTAGCGTATAGGATATCTACTTTCTCGCTATAAAAGGTCGCCGGGTCGCCCTAATCTTAGTATAATAACGGTATTATAAAGGGCTTAGGCAGTTAGTATCCTTTAATTCGGGCCTATATCTAAAGCCTTTAAAAAAATCCGTTATTCGTTTAGGTTAAGTAAAGGAGGTAGCGCTAATAATACCTCTTTATTACTATAATAGCTTTATTATAGCGGAGCTCGGCTTACCTATACTCTTCCTACTTATTCCCTGATTTCCTTAATATATATTACGTATATAGCCTACGGGCTTCCTAGGTTAGGGTTACTGACTTATCGGTCTATTATAGGTAGGATGGGCGGCTAGGGGGACCGGTTTAGTATCGCGGGGCTACCTAGTCGGTAATATTAGTAAGGTCCTTAGTTAAACGGTTAAGGGCATTATCTATATTAAGGGGCGTTATTAAGGGGCCTAGTTATATTAGGATCCCGGGGGTTACCTAAAAGGCGAGGGATGGCATGAATTCCTTTTAGACCTAGTATAGGCGGTTAAGGGGCCGTTATAGGGCTATATTAGTAAGGCGGTTTATATTAAAGTAAATAGTTATAGTTTAGGAGGGGTAGTCTAATCCAATAACCTCGCTATCTATACCGTTATAGCTATAGCAGAGCCCTTAGAACGCTTAAATAAAGTTGATAATACTTAGCCGTTTACCTAGCCTATACTAGGTGGTTATCCCGGGAAGGGTAATAAGGTTAAGGTTCTAATAAAGGGTTAGATCTAAAAGGGTGCTAGACCTAGGATAGAATCTAGGGTAATTAGCATAAAGGGGATAATAAAGATTAAAGTCCTTAAGGAGGACGTGGCGGCCCTAGGGGGGGTTCCTATAAAGTTAATAGTTAAGGGGGTATACTATGGGATAAAGGCAGATTAGTAATTCTTAAAGTAAATTAACTAGATTATAATAGCCTAGTCTCTTACTCTAAAGGTAACCGTATAGGAGTCCCGGTAAGCCCGTTATATCTATATACTAAGGGGGGATCGTTTATAGATATAAAGTAAGGCTTTACCGCCTCCTTAGATTAAGAGATATAGGGCCTTACTTAGGGCTTTAGGGCCCTTTATAATGGGGTTTAGCCGTAGCTCTTAGATCGCTATTATGTTATACTCGGTATAAGCTTATAACAGAAGCTCCGCTTAGGCCTATTTAGCTCCTATATTCTATATTAAAACACAGAGTTTTATTAGTTAGCGGGGAAGGGGTTCAGAGTTCATTCGGTTTATATAGCCCCTTAGGTATCTTATATCGGAGTTAAGGCGGTCCCGCGGGGGACTAGGAAAGGTTCTAAGGGTCTAGACGCTAAGGGATACTCGCGGGGTCTCTTTAGTAAATAGCCAGGGCCGCGGCGAGTAGGGGCGGCCTATAATAGGGTAAGGGAGGGTAAGGGTAAGGGTTAGGGCGGTCGGGATTATAGGTACGCCGCTTTAGTTTATGTTATAATATCGAATTCTTTTACCCGGTACTTATATACTTCCCGGGCTCTCACAACTTCTCATTTCCTAAGTTAGTACGTATTATTAAAGGCTTTATAGGTCCTATTATAGGCGGCGTACCTCTAGGCGTCTTTTAGGGCTAACGCTAGATAGTTCATAAACCTATTTTGATAAGTAGACTCGGGTTTAGCGTAATAACGGCACCGCCTCTCTACCTCTAAGCACTAAGCGGCTCTATACCCAAACTATAAGTAGTTAAAGCACCGTAAAAGGCTTATATCTAGGTTATAAGGCTTATATAGATAGCTACCTCCTTTAAAAAGGAGGTTATTCTATATAAGGCTCTCTATACCTTCTAGTAAGGTAGCCTTAATAAATAGTATCGCTACCTTACTAGTACTATATCTAAGGAGCCGGGTTCTTTTTTAGTATATTTTTATATTAGGATTAATAATATATATGGATTATAAAAGCTTATTTTCGGAAAGTAGGTTTAGGATTAAGTAAGGGATAGCTTTTATTAGGACTAAGTAGGTTCGGGTAGCTATTCTAGCTTTAGCGCTAAAGGCTTACTTGACCTAATAGTTAGTAAAGGCAAACTATTATTATACCCTTTTAGTAAAAGTTAGATATATATCGCCGCTAAGCAGTCCTTATACCGTTATAGTATCGATATAGCTAATAGCTATATTTATTACTTAAATAATCTCTTTTAGCGACCGGGCTTAAAAAGCCGGGTCTAGCTAATCTCTATATTTAATAATTAGTTTTTTATAGTATCTAGCTAGGATTACTTTAAGGGGGGCTAAGTCCCGGGGGGGTGCTATAGCGGGTAGCGTTATGGCTATTATAGCCTAGGTCGGCTTTATTTCTTTTCGGAGTTCCTCCTTAATTATATTTCTTAAAGTAGTATAAAGGTATATAATCGGTATTATTATAGGACTCTAGCTATTAAGGCAGTATAGTTTAATAAGCTCCTTTATTAGCTCCACGACCTAATCGATTATATTCTTATTAGGTAGTAGACTTTAGATTAAGGCCTTAACTAATTAGAGTTTTATTCTAGGAGCCCGCGGCGCTCCTATATCGGACTCGGTTTAGTTATTTACGGGTTTACCCTAATTCGGGTAGTAAGAGTCGAGTAGTTATCGCTATTAGTAAGGGCGATTTAAAAGAATTTCAGGTAATAGACCGGTCGCTACTACCCCTTTTATCATATCTGCCCCCGCGCCTACGTCACGGCTTCTACTCGGTGCTATCACGGTGTAAAGGAGGGAGTTAGATTCCTTGTTTAATTAGTTTTATTAGTTTTACTCGTGTTACGCGGCGGTGGTCCCGAATCTCACGTTTATTTACTTAATCGACCTTATTTAATAATAATAATAATGATAATAATAATAATAATAATAATAATAATAATAATAATAATAATAATAATAATAATAATAATAATAATAGTAAATCTCTCGAAATTCCTACTATCTTAATAGATAGTAAGAGTGTATAGAAGCTAGCCGAAAACCCTGAATTTTATAAACGGGTAAAGCATATTCACAGGCAGTATCACTACTATAGGTAACAGCTATATAATTATATTATAAAGATAGTATATATTAATATAAAATTTAATATAGCTGATATAATGACTAAAAGTTTAGTAAAAGAGACTTATAATACTCTTTGTAGTTATATAAACCTAGCTTACAAAGACGATACGCCGCCCGAGTATATTTTGCACTTTATAATAATATTAAAGACTTGATATACAAGGCTTTAATACTTACTGTTTTTAGTTCTTTATAAGGGGGTATAAATAGGTTTTTTGCTTTCGGGCTTTCCTGGATATCAAAGGTCTTCTGAACTTTGCTTTCAATAACTATATACTCCAAAATAATAAGGGTTTTTAAGATTTTCCCTTGAATTAAAAAGAAGAGGGCTTTTCTAATGTATTCCTGTATATATTCTAGTCTTAGATAGACCAGAATTACTGCTCTATAACATAACTATAACCTGACTAAGCTCCACTTACTATATAAGAGTTAGCTTATAGGGGGGGGGTGTTGATATTATACATATAATAAGTAATAACTATAATGATAATAAGTATAACTTCTAAGGTAAAATAAATAGTATATGGTTATAGCTATACAATCAGACGTCTCCTTTATAACCAGCTTAACCTATGGTATAACACTATACCTATTATACGTGTATATATACTTGGCTTATGAGATATATATAATTAATACACTAGGTATTATAAATACGATATCTTGGTTATTACTTAAGCCAATAACGTGGCGTGATAACCGTCGCGTAGGCTGTTTACGTGACAGTCGCCACTAAATCTTTCAGGGTCTTTTAGTAGTCCCGGATCCAGGAAGAAATCCTAAAATTCAGCTCTTTATAATCTTAAACCACGCTTGCGTAATAAGCAGTAATCCTACGGATCTACGAATTTACTAGCTTTTACTTGATTTTCCTCTCTTCCACGCGTATAGCCTACTACTCGTAGCCTAATATATTAAAAGATTATAAGCCCGGGTTAGTAAAGAAGGAAATCTACACTTTTCTACACTTTTATTCTCCTCGAAATACTAAAAAGACTCCCGCCTTTTTAGGCTATATAAAATTCTAGAGCGACTCGTACCTGCCTTGTTAGGCTATCCCTTTATCCTCCCCTGATCGTAGATCCTTATCTCCGAGCGTATATAATCTCTTTATCTCCCGAAGATAGCTAATCGATTCGAACCGTTCGTACTGATACCACGGTTTAAAGCTGTGTACTCTTCCTAATACGGTCGCTAAGAGCCGTGCTAAGAGCTTAGCTCTTTATTCTAGACCGGGAAGAACTACACGATCGGAATAAGACTCTTTATCACGATCGGATATACTATTCCTTTATATACGAAGGGACTTTTTAAAAATGAAGAAAAATAACGAATACGTGGATTAAATATAAGAGCTATTATATATCCACGAATAATAACTATAATTATTAAGCCACTTAACCTACCGCGCTGCCTATAATAATAGGATATCGTAACGTAGTATATAAGCCTTTAGCAAAATGTCCGACTATAGAAATCCTGTTATTCGCTTAGTATAAGCATCCCTTTTCTTCGTGCCGCGAAATCTATAAATGTAGTAGGTAATCAAAACTGACGATTAAATTTACCCCACCAACGCGTTACAGCGCGTCTTCCTGTCGCACAGGCTGGCCCAAGGCAGGTTCGGAACGGGCTGTTCCGGGCCCGAAAGTGGGATTAGACCCGCCATGGGAATAAGGGCAGGAATTTAGCACTATAATTAGAGATTTTTATAGAGTTAATTAAATTAATAGATTAGTCGTTTATTTTACGAAATTAAGTTATACGCTGTTTATAATAATTAAGAGTCTTATTATGCTTAATAACCTATTAAAGCTATTTACGCCGAGCTGCCTATAGCTATAACGATAACCTCTAATACGACTATCTACATAAGCCACGAAGATTAGGAACTATGGCGACGGCTTAGCAAAGTTAGGGCCTATAGTAACGGAGTCTGGGATTTCCTACGCCCTAACGATCTAGCCCCTTGCCCGTAGCGAGCTACCCGTCCCGAATTTACCTCCTACGCCTTTATTGCTAATATAAATGGGTACCCTATTAATATCTTCGAGCTAACGGCTATAGGTAAGGCTGCCTATACCGAAGACTACCATCGATATACAGAATATCGTAAGGACTATAAGACCTATTAGAAGGGTATTAATGATATACTTAAATAGGTGGGAGAGTCGATCGTAGCGCAGAGACGGAAGGCCCTAATAAAGGGTATAACTTCTAAAAAGATCTTTATAGTAGTATGAGCCGACGCCGCGCCCTATATCGCGAGCCGTATAAAGGACTCCTAAAAGAACTACGAACTTTATAAGAATAAGCCGCCTACTAACGTAAGGAAAGTGGCCGCCTAGCTAGACGATTAGGAGGACCGGCTTTAGGACTATTATAACGTCGGGATATATAAT
This sequence comes from Sodiomyces alcalophilus JCM 7366, assembly GCF_042370955.1. NCBI lineage: Eukaryota > Fungi > Ascomycota > Sordariomycetes > Glomerellales > Plectosphaerellaceae > Sodiomyces > Sodiomyces alcalophilus. The sequence goes on along the minus strand of NW_027263536.1, from coordinate 4,448,440 downwards.
AACCCCCGGGAGATTCAGATTAACGATTTCTTGAACGCTATATGGCCTGCCCTAGGTAACTAGGTAGATATAAAGGAAGTAGTGCTGGACCTTTCAATAGTAACGGCGATAACCCTTATTATAGAAGGGATAAAAGCGGCGGAATAACTTAACGCGTTGCCTACCCGAAGCTATGGAACTATAGCCTTCCTGGCCCTAAACTTAGGTAAAGGTAACGATAATAACGGGCTATAATAGGCCGGGAGGGCTAACCGGAACAGAGCCTAGCGGGGCTATATTACCTACTCTAAAGGAAAGTTAACTAACCGTATAAGCTCTAAGCGTAGATAATGCCTTTTTAATACACATAAGTACCCCGTATATTACCGGCGCGGCTATAATCCATAGGGCTACTGGATACTATTCCTAGAGTTAGCGCCGGAGGGCTTTTAAGCTAATAACTCTATTAGGAGGCGTATGGAGAAGTCCTTTAGGATAGACCGGGACCTATAAGGCGCCGTGGAGAAGATTAGGTCCCGAAATAAAAGGAAGAGGACCGCCACCGATAATAATAACGAAGTCAGTAGTAATAATAAAGCCACTAATAATAATAATAAAGGCGCCGGTAATAATAACGAAGTCTTAGAGGAGGCATAACTATATGCGGATATAGACTCACGCCGGCTAGAAGCCCCGGCGGCTGCCCTCTTGGCCGCCGTATATCCTTTATAGTAGTCCGCTATATTAGACTTAGGTGCTACCTCCTACGTTTTTAATAATAAATGAAGATTTATGGATTATAGACCGGCCCGTCCTAGTAACGTTATAATCGCTAGCACTATAATAGTGCCGATTTAAAGATATAAAGATATTATTCTTATAATAGAAGGAACGACTAACCCGATTAAGTTCCAGGTAAAAGATATACCCTACTATAAAGATTTTATCTGTAACCTAGTCTCTAATAAGAAGATACGTTAAAATAGTTACTAGTAGGATCAGGAGGCGCTAAACGACTATATAAGGCGCCGCGACCGATTAATCCTTTATAAGCTAAGTCTCCACTACGATTAAACTATTATAAAGCTCTTTCTAGTCACTAACGCCCCAGCTGCTACTCTTGTAGGTTAATAGTATTCTACCTTACTAGTCCACTTACGGACTAATAAGCAGCCTTTTCGAAAACCGATTAAGAGAATAGCTAGCTAAGCCGACGGTAACCTATAGCACCTTCGGCTAGGGCATACTGGCCCTAATACAATTAAGCAACTAGAAGAGTAGTTATAGGGCGTTAAACTAAAGGGACTAGGAATAATAGATTATTACGCCTGCGTTTAATCGAAGATCCAGCGTTAGATTAGCCGGCGGACCCGAATAGCTTTAAGCTACGCCTGCGAGAGGTAGGCGATCGATTTCACGGACTTCTAGCTAACCGCCAAAGGCTATATACGGATTATATTCTTTATAGATCGATATAGCGGCTTCGTGGCCTACTATATTATAACGTCGAGGAAGGCCTCCGAAATCTATATAGTTATAACCCAATATATCTAATAGGTTTAACGCTAATTTAACCGCTAGGTACGGGTCTTTAAGTGTGATAACGAACTAATATAATCGTATAAAATACAGGGCTTAACGAGGGGCTTTAGTATCTAACTAGAGTCCTTATTAGCAGAGACCCCCGTATAGAATAGTGGTGCTAAAGGTCTAGAGCTATTATTATGCTAAAGGGATAAGATATACGAATCCACTCCCGATTACCTGATTTCTTATGGGTCAAGGTCGTCCTATCTACGGCTTACATATAAAACAGAATACCTAAGCAGCGCCTTAGTTAAAAGACCCCGTTTAAAGTCCTCTATTAACGTAAGCCATAGCTAGGTTACCTTGGGCCTACGGTTATAAGGCTTTTGCTATAACTAGAGCGGCTCTAATAAAATCTAGAAAGCTTTAAAATCGACTAGCGCCGCGGGCCTATATCGGCTACCTTATAGGATACGATTTAACTAATATTTACCATGGTTAGGTCTCGTGCCTTAGGAGTAATCGTATTATTCGCATATATAACGTTCTTTTTAATAAAGAAGAGTATTTTAATAGTAATCTCGAAGCCCTAAGGGACGATTTATATTAATTAACGGAAGAAGAGCTAGTGGATATTATTAATTAGATCTGCCTATTAAATATATATATAGTTAAATAAGGCGAGCCGTTATTACCCGAGATAAATATAGTAGGATACTTCGAGCCTATTCTCTAGTCGGGTAGCGAGGTTAACGAACCTCTCCTAAGGGCTGCGCCTACCGACCTTAAGGATTAGGGGGTGGAACCGTTTATAGAGCCCGAGAGGCCGGAATAGTAGGAGGAGTTTATAGAGCCTATAAGGCCGGAGCTAAAAAAGGACTCTTCCATGGCCGCGATTAATTACTAACGCCTAGACAATAGTCACCTTCTAACCCTACCAGAAACCCCTCCTTAGGCAGGGCTTACGGCGGCTCCTTTTATAGGCTATATACCTATAGAGCAGGGGGGAGCTAAATTTCGAAGCTATAGTAGTAACCGGGTCTAGATCTCCGCGCTTAACGCAGGAAGATATGCTCTATTAGTCCGTAATTTAAATACTAAGCCGCTAATGAAGTTAAAAATTAAAAAGACACTTAAGAGACCCTATAAGATATACCGTAAATAACTGCCGGGCCCTCTAAGAAATCAATTAGACCTTAAAAGCCACCTATATAAGATCCTATTCTGATAAGCCTAAAGGGATTACCTAAAAAGTTATAAAGAGATAGACTTATAGATTATAGTGTCGAAGGATAGGGTAAAGGGGTATTAGGTGTTTAGATATATATAGGTGATAACTTATAAGTTTAATAAGCATAGCTTTTTATAAAAGTGTAAGGCTAGACTAATGGTCCGCGGAGATTAATAGTACTAGGACTTATTACAAGATATATATACGGCTACTTTTAGCGGTCGCTCCTTTAGATCGCTAATAGCGATCGCCGCCTGCTTTAATCCATCCTTACTATAATACGACGTCGTTAACGTGTTTATGCACGCCCCTCTGCCATAATATATATATATATAGGGTTCCTACCCGGGACCACGGTGCCGGGTTAATTATTATTATTAAAGAAGGCGTTATACAGGCCACGGGAGTCTTTATTAACATAGTAAAAGTATATTATAGAAGTGCTAAAAAGGGACGGATTTAAGATAGTGCCGTAAAAGCCCTACTGCTTTATACGCTATGGGCTGATCCTGTTCTTTTACGTGGACGATATCGTGATCGGCTTTAAGGAAGACTTTAAGGAAGAGATAGAATAAGCTATCGCGAGCCTCTAAGAGCATTACGCCCTATAAGGCGGGTAGCCATTATAGTGGTTCCTTAGTATTAAGGTTATTCGGGACCGTCCCTCGAGGAAGATATAGCTATTATAATGCCATTATATCGTGAAGGTAGGATATCTGTTGTTAACGGTATCTAACTATAAGGCTATAAGCCCTATAAAGCCAGCAGAGCTGCTACCGTACGCAGAGAAGTCCACTACCATTAAGAGCTATTGACGTGAGATAGGATTCGTTTTATACGCTGTAGTAATATTATATCCCGATATCGCCTTTATAGTATCTTAACTCTATAGATTTAATATAAACCCGAGCTATTAGTATTATAAAGTAGCCAACTATTTAATCCAATATCTGCTAGCCACGTAAACCTACGCCCTGGAATTAGGTAGAGGCGACTTTATCGAGGTGTTTACCGACGCGTCCTTTACGGATAACTTAATTAATCTAAAGAGTAGTTAGGTATTTATAATACGCCTGTTTAGAGGCATAGCGGCCTAGCGAGCTAATAAGTAATTAACGGTTATAACGTTAATAATAGAGGCGGAGCTGCTCTCGCTTATATAAGGTGTAAAGGAAGGGATATTCACGAAGAGGTTATTAGAGGCGATGAGCGTGATATTTAATAATCTATGATTAAGGATTCAATGCGATAATAGCAAAACAATACGCCTATTAACGGCGGAGATCGCTTAATTAAGTACACGACTACGGCACGTAGATATATATAATAGTTAGTTACGAGAGGCGTAGTAGTGTAAAAGTATTAAAGTTAGCTATATAGTAAGCGCTGATATAATCGCTAATAGGTACTATCTAGAGAAAAGTTTATAAGCTTTAGGAAATAGGTGGGGAGTGATAGATATATAGGGACGTCTCTATATAAATAAGCTAGAGGAGATCTTACTAGAGTATTTAGAAGAGCTAGAAAAGAAGTTCGATAGAAGCTACGTAGACGTTACCGAAGGGGATATATCGATAGAAGAAGCCTATGAATAACTTTAACTAAATAACTGCCGAATAGTTATTTAGTTAGGGGGGTGTGTTGTATAGGCTGGCCTAAGGCAGGTTCGGAACGGGTTATTCCGGACCCGAAAGTGGGATTGGACCTGCCGCAGGAATAAGGGCAGGAGTTTAGCACTATAATCAGAGATTTTCACAGAGTTAATTGAATTAACAGATCGGTCGCTTACTTTACGAAATAAAGTTGTACGCTGTTTGTAACACTTGCTCCTTTAATACCATTAACCCTTTAACTTTAAGAATTTATTAAAAATCAGAAAATGCCCCTGATTACGCTGCGCGTTAAGCATTCGCCTTATAAACGGACCCTGATTACGCACGTATATTGTAGTGGCCTTAGTTAAAAGGAGGTTACGATTAAATTCGATATATCGCCAGGGTCTATATAGGGCCTCGCGCGCCGCTACGAAACCTAAACATCAGCCCGATTAAGACAACGGTCTGGCCGCCCTCAGGCCCTTAATACACACTAAAAAAGGCATATTATATATACTATCAGTACTAACGCTTTTATATTACCCACGGATTTAAAGGTTCAACTAGGTCTTCCTTATTTAAAACTCACTTTATTACGATACCTTCGTTTAGAGGGCTACCACTATTTCCGCGCGTTACGCCGGCCGACCCTAACCCTAAGGCACGCGTAAATACGTTTAGCATAGTGCTTCCGTCACGCCTCTAAGCCCCTAGAGTGATAGAGACGGCTTATCCTTTCGGATAAAACTATAGTCGCGCGCGGAGATAGGCAGAGGCAGAAATAGGTTTTCTGCCGTCCTATAAGTTAGCTTTATTAAGAGTTTATACCTCTACTAATAAATTTATAGGGAAAACGACTTTAATAGAATAGTATTTAGCCTTAAAATAAGCCTTCGCGCTATTCGTAGATATTCTAGGCCGGCTTTTCGAATAATAAACGCACCGAATTAATCGCCCTTCACGGGGACCCTAATACACCGCGTAGAGGCATTACGGTAGCCTTTATTAAGCGCGCGCTTACAGTTACGCTTCTTATAATATACGAACCGGGTAGTATATTCGTTTAAGATAACGCTGCCGTATATAAGGCGCGCCTCGTTTAGAATTAGCTACTGCCGTGGGGTCTAGAGAATAAGGTTATTATCCTGGATTAGCCGCCGTATTCGCCTAATCTTAACCCTATTAAAAACCTATAGAAAATACTAAAAGAGAGGATTTATTTACGGAATCCTACACTAGCAAAGATAGGCTTTACAATAATCTTATACGAATTACTCCACGGGGCCGCGGAGGAGGTATAGAACGATTTTAAAAAGGAGCTTCTACGGGCTCTAATTAAGTCGATGCCGCGAAGGGTTAAGGCTTATATCGCGGCTAGAGGGTGGTTTATAAAGTATTAAAAAGATATAACTAGATATTCCTGTTATACGGTCATTCCCCTCTATAAATCTGATTTCTCCGAAATTTTAGAAGTAGTATTCGTAAAGTTATTTATATTCGTATTCAAAGGGTCAAAATAAGGTTCTGGTGATAACATTTGGATATGGGTCGCCCACTCATCACTTTTGATTACTCACTATAGCTTTGCCATTTGGACCCACTTTTGGACCCACTTTTCGAGGCTAGGCCAATCAGAATCAGACCTTTGGTTCAGTATTCTTTATTTCTGTCCTTTGTCGATAACGTAATAAAGAAAAAGGTAATGAAAAAAATAATAAAAACAAATCGTTAAATAGCTTAGTTAATTTTAATTTAAATAAGTAATAAAAAATATCGTTCTACTACCTGAAAATAGCCTAATAAGGGAATATCAAAGACGTCTCTATCCGGCAGCCATATGGCAGTTCTGAAATTAATAACAAAGATATCATTACTAATCCTAACCTTAATATTAAGCAGTTAGTAGAAAAGATTCATTAAATATAAGCAGAAAACAGTACTAAATTGGATGTCAATTTCTGTGTAGACAGGGGGGCTATAGCGTATATTATAATAAATAAAAGACTCTTTTTTATTTACAAAATAAAAGAAAGAACTGTTCCTTAGGGTCAGGCAAAGAAAATAAAGATATAAGGTAAAGGAGACTACGTGATAAAATTCAGGGATACTAGAAAGCTTCTGTTTTAAAAGAGTGCCTTTATATACCGGAAATAGACACGAATATTATTGGTCTCTCTCGTCTTAATAGTGAAGCTTGCGGTCTTACTAGGAATAAAAAGCTCTTATTATTTAAGAATATAGAGCCCCTCTTTCTTTATATAACGGCTCTGCTTAATAACGGGCTATACTATGCTGTAGCATAAGCACTATCGTACGGGGGGGTTAAGTTTCAGAAAATGAATATAATAAATACCAGAAAAAACACAAAGAAACTATTATAAAGAGGTATTTTACCTGAAGAACAGTCTTAAGACTTAACTAGAATAAAGAGGTTTTAAAGGTTTTAAGAACAGGTTTTAAACATATTAAATATACAAAGAAAGAAGTTGGTTAAGCCTTAATAAAGAAATAATATAATAAAGAAACCTTAACCTCTTTAGCCTTAAGAAGAGCTTTATAAATCAAGAGACCGTAATAACCGTCGAAGGACTACTTCTATAACTAAAAACACAACGCTATGGCATAACAGGATATGTTATATTAACCCTATTACCTTAAAAAGTCTCTAGACTAATACTCTTTAAAAGAACTATAAAAGATAACTAACGAAGAGTTAACTACAATACAGAGCTATAATACCTATAAGAGACGTAAGTTTATTACGCTTACTATTAAAGATTTAGTTAATAAGTATAAAGACTTTTCCTATTTAGAAAAGGTTTATATAGATCTTTACAGACCGATCGAATCTCTTTCTTATAATAAAACGCGTTAGATTTTGTTTATACTAGACCATTCCACCCGGTTTCTATAGGCATAACCACTTTTAGATAAGCCTAAAACGACGGTAGTAATAGCTATAAAAGAGTAGAAAGCACAGGTAGAAAATAATAATAATAATAATAAATATCACTTCTTTATTATAGAAATAGATACAGACGGTAGAAAAGAATTTAATAACGCCTTATTTTAATGCCTCTTTATAGGTATAAGGCATAATATAAAGCCACTGTATACTCATAAAGCTTAGGGCTCTATTCAACCAGTTATAAGACCTATAATTAAAAAGATTCGAGTTTTTCTTTTCCACTCAGGGCTACCTAGATATCTTTGGGGTAAAGCTATTCTTTTAGCTACTTATATATATAACAGATCGCTTAATTCAGCTCTTAATTCTAAGAGTCCCTATAAGCTTTCATAAGGTCAGAAACCTAATGTTAATAATATACGAGTTTAGGGTTCTATTATTTATTATAAAAACAACGACCCGAGTATAAAGAAACTAGATAAAAGGGCACTAGGAGGGCTTTAATAGGTTTTAAGAAATATAACTATAAGGTTTATAACCCAGGAACTAGAAAGACTGGTTGGTTTCCAGACGTGTATATCATAGGAAATCAGTTTCTTTCCTCTTCTTCAGATAACTATAATAATAACTATACGCTTACAAACCATAATAACCTCCCTTATTATATTAATACTCAGTCATATAATCAGGTTTCCAACCACGGGTCTTACCAACCCGTTAAGTATAATAAAGGAATCACTTCTAGTAAAAGTACCGATTAATTTTTATAAAATATTCCTTCACGCGTTTCGAAACGTTCTGTTAAGTCTCTTTAACCTTAAGAAGAGGATAATAGTAATAGACGAAAGAGTCTACGGATAGCGGGCTATGAGTTCTAGCTGTTAATAATAATAAGAATAATAATAATAATAATAATAATAATAATAATAATAATAATAATAATAATAATAATAATAATAATAATAATAATAATAATAATAATAATAATAATAATAATAATAATAATAATAATAATAATAATAATAATAATAATAATAATAATAATAATAATAATAATAATAATAATAATAATAATAATAATAAAACTCTCGAGATTCCTACTATCTTAATAGATAGTGAGAGTGTAAAGAAGCTCGCTGAAAACCCTGAATTTTATAAACGAGTAAAGCATATCTACAGGCAGTATCACTACTATAGGCAATAGCTATATAATAATAATATAAAAATCGTATATATAAATACGAAATTTAATATAGCTAATATAATGACTAAAGGCCTAGCAAAAGAGACTTATAATACTCTTTGCGGTTATATAAACCTAGGCTATAAGGATTATACGTTGCCTGAGTATGATTTACTGCCTTATAATGATATTATTTAATTAAAATACTAGGTTTTAATACTTAGTATTCTTGGTTCTTTATAAGGGGGTATAACTAGGTTTTTTACCTTCGGGCGTTCCTGGATATTAAAAGTTTTTCTGAACTTTCCTTTGAATAATATACTATAATAATAACAAGGGTTTTTGAATTTTGCCTTGAATTTAAAAGAAGAGATTTTTCTAATTTTTTCCTTTATATATTCTAGTCTTAGGTAGACTAGGATTACTACGCTATAATATAACTATAACCTGACTAAGCTGCATTATTTATATAAGATTTAGCTTACGGGGGGGTATTAGTATTATACTTATAATAAGTAATAATTATAATAATCATAAGTATAATATCTAAGTCAAAATAAACAGTATATAGTTATAGCTGTATAACTAGAACTAGCTTACCCTATACTATAATATATACGTATTATACGTGTATATATACTTAGCTTATAATATATATTATATAAATACACTAGGTATCGTATATACGATATCTTAGTTATTACTTAAGCTAATAACGTGGCGTGATAACCGTCGCGTAGGCTGTTTACGTGATAGTCGCCACCTAATCTTTCATAGTCTTTTACTAGTATCAGGGACATTCTATTCGAGGGAATCGGATAGGACTTAGAGGCGTTGAGGAATATGTTAAGAACCCGGAACCGGCCCTAAGGTTAACCCTAGGGATATTTAGGACCGAGTTATGTCTTAGGATTATTAAGCTGGCCTAAGACCTATGGTCTTAGAGCCTTAGGTTATTATATACCGATCCTAGGGAGGATAGTCACTAGTCCTTAAGTAGGGTGTTTCCCGTTAAGTCCTAAGTTAAAAGGGTTTAACGCATAATCTTATAATTATTCCCCCCTAAGGTTAGCTTCGTAACCTATTCTTACTATAGTCTTAACGACTCTCTTTACTCCTTATATAAAACCTATAATATTTTATTCGTTCTAAACCGTTTACGGGTATAACGACTATTAAGAGTTTAAAAGACTAAGTTATTCTTTAAATCCTACTATTACCCCTAACTAATACCTAAGATACCCCACCCCCTAAGCGCACTACCACTATTCGTACCCGGGATACTTCCCCCGCTACTAAAGGAGCTAAAGCCGGGCTATTAGGCGCCGATTACGAGTAATCCCCTATACCCGAGTTAGAGGATAAAGATAATAACCCTGAATTTAAGATTCGCGGATAAGCTAACCCGGACGCTTATAATCCTATAGTAGGACTATTACTCGACTAAGGGACCCCCTAAGTTATCCGTGTAGGACCCTAATTCGATATTAAAGACCTTAAGAGCCGCCCCCCCGGCACTCTATTATCGGCGGAACTTAACTTCCTGATTAAGTACTATAAGGACCGCCGAGCCGGCGAAAAGAAAAAGAAGCGCCTCCTTACCCTTTAATAAAGGAAGGACCCCGATACCTCTAAGCGTGTCCTTAGAGGGGACTCCTATAAGAGCTGGTATAAGGTCCTATAAAAGCTCCCCGAATAGGATAGGCAGTCCTATAACGAGTTCTAGATATTTATCGAAGAAATTAAGGAGCGTTTTATACTTAATAAGGTTAAGCCGTTTAAAGCAGAGAAGATCTATCTTACCTTTACCCTGCTACTAAAGATTATAAAATCCTAATAGTATACTTATTATAAGCGTGTTTATAAGAAGACTAGAGGTGCTACCTAGGAGGACCTTAAGACCTTCCTAACTAAGTAATTAGTTAATAACGAAACCCGTAAGATATCTATAACTAAGAAGCTATTCTTAGACTAGACTATATAGAAACCTAATTAGACCTACGCTAAGTTTATCGATAGGCTAGACTTATTATTTAATAAGATGTCCCTACCCTTCCCCGATAAATAGCGTATATAGTTAATCTTAATAAAGCTTAATAAGCCGCTACGTAACTAGATTATAGCCGCCGGTATCCCTACTAATAATAAGGCGTTAGGTGTTATAGCCTAATAAGCAGAGATTACTCTTTTATATAAAAATAAAAAAGAGACGCCCCGGAATAATCGCCTAAGGTAGCCCCGCGGCGAGAAGCGTGGGCGTAATAGGGCCCCTAATAGGGCCCGTACTATAACTATTCGGCCCTCTATGCCTCCCTAAGGTTTTATGGAATTAATTAAAGTAAATAACATAGAAGCCCCCGGGCCCCCTAAAAGGCATAATAATAGCGGTGTTATATACTTCGGCTATAATAAAAAGGGTTATTACCGGAATAAATACCCGAAGGAACCCCCTAAGTTAGGTTAGTTATTAGGATACTTTATTAGTTAGAACCCGAATAACCTACCGGTTAATATAAGGCACCCTGTTATTAGGTAGGCTTAGAAGTAGGAAGGGCCGCCGTCTTAGCTATTCTTCGCTAGTAAAGGCGCGATTAAAGCGAAGTTAGAGTTACGGTTAAACGGCGGATAGGGCCGCCGGAGCGCTAAGCTTAATAAAGGCGCTAAGGTTAACCTAATTAACTAAAAAGCCCTACCTCCCGACCACGGTCCCCTAGGACCACTAAAGCGACTTAGATAGGTTATCCCTAGGGTCGACGTATAGTTTATCGGGTCCTTTAAGATATATATTAAGGTCACGGATAGTTAGGACCGGACCCGGATATATCCGATTAAGTTCGAGGTGTTAGATATAGACCCCGATAAGTCCTAAGTTATCCTCGGTATACCCTGGTTAGTAGAATATAACCCTATTACCTTTTTCTAGTCCGGCGAATAGATATATCGACTCTAATAAGAGGACCTTTAAGGTATCCTGGGTTAAAAAGAGTTAAAGAAGGCGAAGGAGCACGTATAGCTTATTATCCGCCTTATAAGGTCCGGTGCCCCCTATATTAGCTAAGTTATTAGTATAAAGTGGAACGCTACTAAGGAAAAAAAGGATATATTACCTAATAGTCCTCTAATCCCTATTATCTAATTAGACCCGTTATAACCTATACCCCCTATACCCCCTAACCCTACCTAACTAAATAAAGGGATCCTAGAATATCTTAATCCCGGGCCGTATTAAGAGTCGCTAAATAAAGATAAGTTAGGGAATATTATCCCCGAGTACTATTAAGAGTTTTAGACGTTTTTAATATTATAAAGGCCGGCCGTTTACCCGCCTATTAGCGTTAGGATCACGTAATCGAGATAAAGGAAGGTAAGTCACCCCTATTCGGCCCTATCTACCCCCTAGCCGAGTAAGAACTAGCTATCCTATAAGAATATATTAAGGAGGCTATAGCTAAAGGGTGGATTCGATAATTAATAAACTCTATAGGCGCCCCGATCCTGTTTATACTAAAAAAGGGTGGATAGCTGAGTCTATATATAGACTATTAAGGTCTTAATAAGGTTACCCGTAAAGACTATACCCCGCTCCCCCTAATATATAAGATCCTTAACCGCCTTATATTCTCCACGGTTTATACTAAGTTAGACCTTAAGGACGCTTACTATCGCTTAAGAATTCGAGAAGGGGATAAGTGGAAGACGGCTTTTAGAACTAAGTATAGACACTTTAAGTACTTAGTAATACCCTTTAGTCTATATAATACCCCCGTTAGTTTCTAGTATTATATTAATAAAGCCTTAAAGGGTCTTATCGATACTATCTGCGTTATATACCTAGACGATATCCTGATTTATAGTAAGGACCTTAATACCTATCGTATACACGTTAAGGAGATCCTTACGCGCCTATGGGAATAGTCCCTATTCGTAAACCCTTTAAAGTGCGTGTTTAAGATATAAGAGGTTAAGTTCTTATGCTTTATATATAGCTCTAATAGGGTCTTTATAGACCTAAAGAGGGTGGAGGCTATTAAGGATTAGGAGGAACCCACTTCTATTAAGAAGATTTAAGTCTACCTAGGTTTTACCGGTTTCTACCGACGTTTTATTAAAGGCTACTCTAAGGTTATTACCCCTTTTACGGACCTATTAAGGTTAGGGGGCAGACTAGGTATGTTTTAGTTAGGGGATATAGAGAGGGCCGCTTTTAAGAAGTTACGATCGTTATTCTAGTTAGTACCCGTGCTACGGTATTTTAACCTAGCCCTGCCTATTCGTGTAGAACCCGACGCGTCTAACTTCGTACTAGGCGCTATAATTAGTTAGTATAAGGACTAAACCTAGTAACCCGTGGCGTTCCTATCTAAGAAGCTAAGGGGACCCGAACTAAACTATCCGATACTAAATACTAAGTTAATAGCGATTATCGAAGCGTTCCGGTAATAGCGCCACTATTTAGTGTATAGTTAGACCCTAGTAAAGGTGCTAACTAACCACTTAAACCACCGGTATTTACTAAATAAGCCTCGAATTAAACCTTAACACGCCTATTAACTAGAGGAGCTATTAAGCTTTGATTTTAAGATCCGTTACTACTTAGGCGTTTAGAACCCCGTAGATAGGCTTTCACGGAAGCCGTAGCTCGTTATAGATTAGGTAGATCTCGAAGCGGGGCGGTAAAAACCCGTTAAGGGATTTACTAAGAAGTTTATTATTAGCCTTATAAGGGCCCAAAGTATACCTAAGCCCCCAGGTCTATCTAGCCTAAAGGATAAGATTATCTTTACCTAAAAGAACGATCCCTTTTATATCTCCTTAGTATCGAAAAATAACTTGGCGGACCTATAGTCCTATAACGGTTAGGGTACGGTCTACTTTAGGGACCGTCTCTTTATACTAAACCAGTTAGGTTTACGCGATAAGGTCCTCTAGGTATTTTATAACGCGCCTACTACGGGCTATTATAGGTTAGGTCGGACGATTAAAAGGATTTCCGAGTCCTACTACTAGGAATACCTCTCGCGAGATATTAAGAAGTCCGTGCCTATATATAGTATCTATTAAAGGACTAAGCCGCGCTAGTATAAGCCCTTTAGGTACCTAGCACCTTTACCCGTACCTAAATAGCCGTTCTAAAAGATCTTAATAGACTTTGTAATAGGCCTCCCCCCTATAACCTTATAGGGAAAGAAAAGGGATTTTATCCTAGTTATAGTATATCGATATACTAAGTACGCGATCTATATCCCCTATAGCAGCTCTTTAATAGCTTAGGGTCTCGCTAGTATCCTATAGGTGCACGTTTTTAGTATCTACGGCCTACCCGATAGCATCGTTTCGGACTAAGGGTCCTTATTTACTAGTAAGTTCCAGACTACCCTATATAGCCTTCTAAGCATTAAGCGGCGGTTATTAACCGCGTTCCACCCTTAGACGGATAGCTAGACGGAATAATAGAACCAGAACTTAAAGCACTTTCTACGGGTATTCGGTGCCCTATAATAGGATAACTGGGTTAACTAGCCACCCCTGGCCTAGTTTACCTATAATACTATATAGTATTTAGCTATCCGGTAAACCCCTTTTATTACGTTAATAGGTTTTAACCTATACGGACTATACGATATATAAATACGTAAGTCGGGTAAGGTTCGCGCCGCTATAGCTAAGTAAAGGGTAAAGCACCTTATATCGAATCGCAGGGCTATAAAGGTCCTTATTAGGAAAGCCTAAACCACCTATAAACGGTACTATAACGCCGGCCGGGCGGCCTAGCGTTTTAAGATTAGCGACTATATACTATGATCCTCGAAGAATATGAAATAATATCGCCCTAATAAGAAACTATTAGATAAGTTCCTCGGCCCCTATAAAATCACCTCCGTAATAGGTTAGTATAGGCTCGCCTATAAGCTATAGCTCCCGGAGTTAATAAAGATTTATAATATTTTCCTGATTTCGCTCCTCGAACTATAAAAGTCTCGGGATAGCAGGTCGCTTATACCCGCGGACGTCGAGGTCGAACTATAGGAGTCGGATAAATACAAGGTAGAAGAAGTCCTGGCCTATCGCTATAACGGGAATAGGCGGGAATACCTTATTAAGTAGGCCGGGTATAAATATAAATATAATATATAGGAACCACGAAGATATCTCCCCGACACGCTTATTAAGGAGTATTATAGTCGGAAGAATAAAACCAGTTAATAGCGTTATCGTTGCCCCGTAAGGACTTTTTTTATTTAGGTCTAAGGAAGTAAATAAAAAAAAATAGAAAAAGAAAAATCAAAAATAAAAATAAAAACGCTAACGCCACCCCCCCCGAATACCCCCTAGCCCGAACCTAATAACCGCCGCGAGGAGTCCTTAATTAGTTCTAGCCGGTTTTTTTATAAAGACCGGCTAACTTCGAATTTTATTTAACTAACTAGCCTAGATAGCGGGCGATAGTAGTAAGGTGGCGCTTTATATAAGCGGGAGCATCGCGCCTCTTATACTTAGCCTCCTCTTCCTCCTCCTAGCAACAACGCGCTACGGGGTCGAACCCCTTATTATCCCGGTCGTATTTTTTTATAGCCTCGAGGGCCCGACGTAGCTTAGTTTAGACCCGATAAGCCCGGCGCTTATATATATTAGCGGTGCTCTTTATAAGGATATTAGGTCGACTTATAGACGCCTAGTCGTCTAGACTATTACCGCCCCGTATAGCCGCTATTAATATCTTTTATAGCTTCTTAGCTGCCCGCTCCGCTTATAACAAAAGCTATATATTTAGTTAATAACCTTAGGAGCGGTTAAAGTAAAGGGGACTATAGCTATATAAATATACTAACTCGTAGTCGTGGCTATTATTATTATAGTAGTAATAGTATTTATTAGATGCCTTACTGCTATAGCAGGGCCGTATAGTGATAGGACCGGTAACGCTATCGCTATATAATACTAAGGAACCTAGTATACGGGCGCACCGCCTATAAAGAGCACGAAGCTCTAGGCCAGACCTAACTAAAATAACGGGG
Source organism: Sodiomyces alcalophilus JCM 7366 (assembly GCF_042370955.1). Taxonomy (NCBI): domain Eukaryota; kingdom Fungi; phylum Ascomycota; class Sordariomycetes; order Glomerellales; family Plectosphaerellaceae; genus Sodiomyces; species Sodiomyces alcalophilus. The sequence goes on along the minus strand of NW_027263536.1, from coordinate 4,433,001 downwards.
CGTACCGGTATTTCGATACTATCGCTATTACTAAAGTCCGAGGGTCTATCGTTAAACCTAGTTATGGATAGAGCGAACTCCGATAACGATAACCTATCGGAGTTAGCTTCCTTATTATTAAAGAGGGTGGCTTTATCGGCACCACCGCTTATAACGACGTCCTAACTAGCATAGTTAAGGACGCCCTCTAGGTCACTAAGGGGCTTAAGAGCACCCTATAACGAGTCATCACGCCCTAAAAGGAGAGGGTCGGTCGACTTAATAACCAGAGTAGCTATAATAGCCGGCTCCTTAACGGTCCTAACCGATATAGCTTATTTAGCTAGAGTAACCGCTATACCCGGCTACTCGATAGCTTTATCCTCTAAGGAGGAAAAAAACAACGAATCTAAGGACGAATCCGATAATAAGTCCGATAAAGAGTTAGACTACTACTACTACTACTACTACCGCTACTACTCAAGAATAGCCGCTATAGCCGCGGCCTTAGCCTTAGCCTAAGCCCTCTTAGCGGCCCGCTATGCTTTCTTCCTAGCAGTATTAGTTATCCCTTTATCGATAACCTTAGGTGCTACCTTAGTAGACTTAGTGCCGACCGCGTCGGACATTTTACCGGCCTTACCGGACTTCTTAGGTTTACCAGCCGCGCCGGACTTTTTATACTTATTAGCTAAAGCTAGGGGCGCTATTATATAATAGTAGTCTACTCTAATACTATAAGTCAGCCTAAGGTCTACGCGAAGGGGATATAACACTTATATAATAGTGATAGTGATAATACGGATAATAATAATAATCTACCACGATATTAGCCGAGTCCTAAGCCGCCCGCGATCCTATACGCGATACATAGAACCACGCAGAGATAATATATACCCTAATAAGATGTCGATAGGATAGTTAATACCCTTAATATAGATAGGGATAAATAACTTATTATAATAGCGATACTATTATTATTATTATAGATAGGTAAATAAGAAAGGGTAAGGGAGAAGAAAATAATAAGATAAGTTAGGTAGATAGAAAAGTCCTATATCAGAATAGTCGTATAACCTAATATAGGCCCTACTTATATTATTCCTTCCCCTTTTACCTAGATACGACTACCTACTACGGGTTTCTACGATACGGTTATTTAGTTAATAAAGGGGCGCGTCTTAGGTGCTATTATAGTATACGCGTTTACGGATAGGCTTTATTATTATTACTATTCACGATAGATATCACGCCTTATTATCGCCCGACCTTAAGCTAGATAAGCCGCGAGAGGGCGATAAAGGAAATAAAGCAAGCTTTTTTGTTATTTAGGACTACGGTGTAAGGGGCCTTATTCTAAAGGAGTTCTTTATATAGGCTTTAGGTCGCCTTAATAGTCGTAGTGTAAGGGGATTATAAAAGTAATAAGGGGCTATAATTCACTACCGACCCGAAGCCTGCTTTTAGAGTTACGGTTTATTCTGACTAGGAGCCCTTTATTAGATAGGGTCCCTGTTAGAGCGCTTAGGGCTTTATTATAGTATAGTATAGTAAAGGAGATAAATAAAGGGGACCTAGGAGAGTTATGCCTTATCTAAGGATAACTAGGCCTCTTGGTTTATAAAGACTGCGGTTATACTATACGAGGTGGATAGGATTAATTAGAGGGTTAGGATAGGTTAAGGGGGACGATTAGTTTAGCTTCGGGAGTATAAGGAGGGAGTTAATAGCCTTAATAGGTGGAGTTTAGGCCGGCCTGCCCGTCCCTAGGTCGGGGTGGATTAATGAACGGGCCGGACTAGTAACGGTTACCGGCTCCCGTGGATAGGAGCCTTAGAAGGAGGGGCGTGATATTAGGGATATTCTATTCGAGGGAATCGGATAGGACTTAGAGGCGTTAAGGAATATGTTAAGAACCCGGAACCGGCCTTAAGGTTAACCCTAGGGATATTTAGGACCGAGTTATGTTTTAGGATTATTAAGCTGGCCTAAGACCTATGGTCTTAGAGCCTTAGGTTATTATATACCGATCCTAGGGAGGATAGTCACTAGTCCTTAAGTAGGGTGTTTCCCGTTAAGTCCTAAGTTAAAAGGGTTTAACGAATAATCTTATAATTATTCCCCCCTAAGGTTAGCTTCCTGACCTGTTCTTGCTATAGTCTTAACGACTCTCTTTACTCCTTATATAAAACCTATAATAGCTAGCCCCGGATCCATGAAGAAATCCTAGAAGTCAGCTCTTTACAATCTTAATAGACGCTCGCGCAATAAGCAGTAAGCCTACGGATCTACGAATCCAATAGCTTTTGCTTGATTTTCCTCTCTGCTGCGCGTATAGCCTACTACTCGTAGCATAATTTATTATAAGTCTACACGGTTAATTAATAGGATAGGTATACGAACCTTACTAAGATCGAATAATCTTATTCTAGTTATTACTATTTAATATATACTAACTATATAGATCTTTAGCTAACCAGTAATATAGGACCTATAAGAGGATTTAAGTAAGGTAATATAGAGGGGTGGATCGGAGACCTAGTGCTATGTCGGTAGGACGCCACGTAACGTTATAAGACGCGCGCTTTTTTATTTATCTTGTATATTATATATACGTGGCGACGCCACCCAGACAGAGAGGATGCTTATTATCCTATATAATTATTATCCTTTTAACCCTAAGTTTTACCACGTTTATTATATTCACTTCGTTTAAGCTACGTTACCCTAATCAGAGCAGCGCGCACCTCCAGGAACCTTTTCTAAAGGTCTCCTTATTATATGTATTATTTTGGTTATATACACTTTATAGTCTTAAGCACTCCTGTTATCGAAGACTTATCCGAGATTATACTGCCTAAGCCGTTCTGTATAGTAACGGCTTCGCCTTTCTATAATTAGTACTTAAAGGCGGATCTATTCGGTGCTTAGGAAGTCCTGATTATCTAATTAGGGTAACCGAAAGCACTTAAAGGGAGTTCCGGCCTACCTAAATAAACTATACGTTAATTATAGAAGTAGGAAGGGAAGTATACTGCTAAGGGGCCGAGATTAAAATAAAGTATTAATATTTAAAATTAGTATTAAGATTATAATAATAGCCTAGGAAACCTGCCCCCTATATAGCCTTAATAAAACCTAATAACCAGAAAACAGGGACGGATCCTCCCTATTAAAAATAAAATAAAAGCTATAGTCGGAGAGACAGGCCCCTACCGCTAATAAGGTAAAGGTAAGAAGAAAAGCGAAAAACCGTTAAGAAAAAGGTACGATAAGTGGAATAAAGAATAGATTAACTATAAGATAGATTCCGGATATAGTATAGATATAAAGATAGAGGGCGCGCTCCCTTACCGGAATAGGAAAAGCTATGGATATAGACTAATAGGGGCCGTAGAGCCTAAATATAAAAAAATCTTTTACTATAACCCTCTAAGTATAAAATAATAAAGGCGTAGGGTTAACCTTACTATAATCAGGGTAATAAGGGCCTATACGAATAGTAATAAGTCCCTAGCCCTAAGAATTTTAAGAAAATCTAGTTATATAAGGCCTTAACGGTTAAAAGAACCTATTAAGGAGCCCCGAGATACCGCGCCCTTATAGACCCGGCGGTTAGGTAAACCTACTAATAGATCCTAGATACGACTTAAACTAATCTCCTATAACGGCTAGCGATACCTTATCCTGTTCCTTATAGGTATCTCTATTAGTCTAACTATAATAGGTTCCCTCCTAAGCCTTAGCGGAGAGTACTTATATTATATCCTTTAGGGCCCCTAAGAAAAGGGCTCCTACCCCCTATCGCTAAGTAGAATCATCCTTAGACTTATAGACTTAATACACGACTACTTCTTATTTCTTAACCCTTTCTTTCTCGAAGACCCTGATTCCCCTAATCTACCTAAAACAGTTACTATAATAGATTAACCCCCCCCTTTTAATAATATAACGGCTTTATAGTAGACCGACTATTATAACCCTCCCCCTATAGTTATAGTCTATAGCGACTCTAAGCCTAATAATAATAGCATACACGCGGCTATCCTAACCCTAGCGATTATAGTTACGCCTAATTAGGGTAACGCCGCTCCTACGGCTAACCCTCCTCTCGCGACCGCCTCGTTTAGGTAAGGGGATATAAACCCCGGTATCGGCCTATTAACGACCGTCTCTTATAGTTAGGGCACCCCGGCGTCTGGCTACGGAGCCGTATCGGCCTCCCCTTTACCTAATTAGGGTAACCCGACCCTTATCGGCGGGCTAGCTCCCCCTATTTCCCCTATTCCCCCTATTCCCCCTATTTCCCCCGGACCGAGCGCTCCTTAGCAGGCCCACACACCCACCACGGCTATCGCGTCTTCTAATAACGTCTTTAAGAACTTTAAGGTAGGCCTTACCTTAGAGACGCTCGTAGCTATCCACTAGTATATCAGCCTATACGATAATAAAAAGACTCAAGCTACTATCATATCTCGCGCGCCCCTAAACCCCTTCGCCGCGGGGGCCCCTTGCTTTAGTAAAAGGGCCCTATCTAACTTCCTTAGGGACTATAAAGACTATACTAAGCTTAACCGCCTTAGCAAGGCCGATAAGATATCCTATATTAGCCTATTCACGGAGCCTAGTATCCGTCCTACGGTAAATAAGATAATCCGACTAGTCGAAGTATCCGGCGGCCGATAAAAGCACTTAAAGCAGCGGCTTATTAACGAATACTCTTACCTAGATCCCGACTAGCAGCTCGACCTATCCGACTAAGTATACTAGTTACGACTTACTTATAAGCACGAAAAGGTTAAGATAGTCTAGTAAGTTAAGCAGCTATTAACGAGCGTTATAGTTTAGAAGTCAAGAGCAGATAAGGTCGGCGGCACCTTTATTAAAGACTATAAGCTTTACGATATCTTCCTCGCTATCTTATATAAGGATATTAATATATAGCTCGCTAACCGGATAAAGTATAAGTTCGTTAACCTAAAGGACCGACTATATAGGTATTATAACCTATCGGATATATTAAAGGAGTGGGTAGAAGACGTCTAGGTAGCCGACGGGCGGCCTATTAATAAAATAGCGAGTATTATAGATATTCCTACTCCTACGCTAACCGCTAAGCCGACACTAATAGTTACGCCTCGGCCTAATTAAGCTAACCCAATAATATATACGCTAACTATTTTACGGAGGCCTACTATAGTACCTAAACCGGCCATATAGATAAGGAATAATATAGATAAGTTAACGGAGCTTTTAGAGAAGTGCGCTATCTTTATAGTCTATAATAGTATAGGCGTTATTAGGAACACGGTCCCCTAAGTCGTGGCCCTCTCGCGCCGAGTAGGAGCCGATAAGGTTAACGCGATCCTGGCTACCGACCCCTACCTAAAGACCCCGTTCTACGCCGCCCTAAAGTAGTCTACTTTAGAAAGGCAGGACGCCGCTCCGGTAGCTTATTATATTACCCCTAATTAGACTAATGTCGGTATATATAAGGATAATATATAGTATAGGCGAGGGCCACCGCGGTATAGGAATAGGAACTTATACCCCTGTTCCGGCGGCCCGTCGTAATACCACCCTATCGATAACTAACCCCCCGTTACTTTTATTATAGATAAGAGTATTACCGCTATAAGCAGTACGCGGTATTATAGCTAAATAAGACCCAGCACCTAGTCAGGTTTCGCTACCCCGACTACCTCGCCTTAGACTAGAATAACGAGTAGCAGCCCTGCCCCCAGGATATATACCTTAAGCAGTAAGACTAGCCGTACCGGCGGTCCGTCCTCTACTAGCTTAGCACGCGCCTTTAAGGGAAGTATAAAAACCTAGCTAAAGCCTATTATATTAGTATTAACTCCGGAAGCCTCCCTATTAAGATAGAAAACGTTATACGAGTAACGTTAGAATATTATACTAGGCTAAAGGAGGAAAAAGCGAAGGCTAAGGCTCCCGTAGTAAGTATTAGCGTTAATTTCGTGTCTATTATATCCGATTATTAGTAGGCGGATATCTATACCGTATCAAAGGATACTCGGAAAGAGCAGCCCCCCTCTTAGCCTCTTTATATAACTAGGAGTAGGAGGATCGTTAAACCTACTCTTAAGGTCGTCCGTTTCCCTAATCAGGTTATTAAATAACGCCTATAGAAGTTAAACCCTGGTCCTAGCTACCGGGTCCCGACTCTATTATAACTAAGGTCGTCGATAAAGAAGTGGAGATAAACGAAACGCCGATATAGCCTAAATAATAACCGGAGGTTATCGGTAAAAGTAAGGCCAGTACCTCCGCGGATAACCCTTATAATATCGAGTAAGCATAAAGAGACCTGGATAGGCAAATCAGGGATCTCCGGATTAAAGTTCCTATCTAATACCACCTTATTAACGACCCGGAAGCGAGGCTATAAAATAATAAAAGGATACGTGCCGCTAAGACTAATTAACCTTAGCGCGAGATCGTTCGCCTAACCGCTAATAAAGCCTTCTTCCTTAATAAATAAGGTCCCCCTAGTATACCTCCTCCCCCGCCTTCGTCTAAGGGATATATCGTCTTATTTACCTGACCTAATAACGCTAGCTCGAATACCCTTACTATTATCGAAAGGGAGGCAGTCCCTAAAACCGATAACCCTTTAGTTATTACCCGATATATAGTCTTAAAGTGCAGGCTTACTTATAAGGGTGCCCTAACGTATAACCCCGACGTTTTTATTAAGGCTATTATCGATATAGGGGCTACCTTTAATACTATCTTTATAGATACCGTAAAACGTTTCGGTTTAGAATATTATATTAGCCAGACTAAGATCCGGATTAAAGGTATTAATAACCGAGAGGGATAACCGTATATAGGGTACCTCGAAAAGCGTTTATAGATTAGCGGATAGAGTAGCGTTTTTAACTTCTAAGTTCTCCCTAGTCTAGGGCCCGATATACTACTTAGTATACCGTGGATCCAGGAGACTAGAGTATCCTTTTCTTTCCGGGATAGTTAGATCGATACCGACTTTATACTTAGTAACGCCCGTATTCTTATGCCTATAGCCTATCGCGAGTAGATTAAGGAGATACTAAGGAACTAAAGCTAGCCGAATTATAAGGCTAATAAGACGCGTCGGATCGATAAAGATCGGTTTAATTAGGCTAATTAATATTAGCTTTAGGATAGCGACCCTACCTATTAGCCTAGGGCCGCTACTTCGCTATCCATTAAGGAAAAGGCTAACTATTACTATTCGGATATTCTAAAAAAGGGCGATAAAATCTAATACACGATCAGGGACGCCGACGCAGCGTCTCTAATAGCCTTTATATTCTTTAAGGAGATTAAGCCACTTTTACTAAGGGTATACGTGGCCTTAAGGGCGATACTATAGAATTAGGGCCGAGGGTATAGGAAATATAATAAAGAAGCCCGATAACACTATAAACACCGTTTTCTTCCTCCACTACTATATTTTTCTATAAGTCCTTATCGTAGTTACCCAAATTAGCCTAATTTATACTAAATCACTTTTACTAATTTTAAGTCAGAAGCATAGAAGTCTTATTAGTTATTAGCGTTATCGGCTCTAAGGGCCGAAGACGCGCGTATTACTAGCGCCGCCGTAGTAGCTATAAAAAAGCTATAGACCGCGAAAAGGAAAAAGCACTAAGACCTAATCGAGGAAGCATACTATAAGCCTAATCAGGCTATCTATACTATATATAAGCTAAAAGCCCTTAAGATTCACCCTATAAACGACGCGTCGTCTAATAGTTCCGTCCCTAAAGGCGACCCCCTCTAGAAGCAGAAGATCTTAGCGGAAATCCTAAAGGATATATAGGAATAGGAAGACGACCGTTTTATTAGCCTAATCACCCTAAAGTTCTCTAAGATTACCCCTTGCTTAAGACTTACGGAAAAGCGACTTAAAGATATCTTAGACTCTGCTAACTATCTATTACCTATAAAAAAGGAGCTTTTAACGAAGACCCTCCTAAACCGCGAAGCAGCCCTTGTATAGGATTAGCAGGAATATAGGAGGCTTAACCCTAGAGTCGCCCCGCTATAAAAGATTAAGTTGGTTCCGTATAAGGTATAGTAGGCGAAAGGGATCCCTATCCCGAGAGCCTTAGAGTCTATTATCGTTAAGATAATTAAGGATAGGAAGGATAAGGGGGTTATTAAGGAAAGCCACGCGGCCTACCGTAACCCCTAAATCCTCGTAAAAAAGAAAGATAGTAATATACGCCTTATTAACTCTATTACTAAGATTAACGCTATTACCCTACGCGATGCCTTTATCCCGCCTAAGGCCGACGAGTTTTCCGAGGACTTCGGTATATATAAGATAGTTTCCCTCCTAGATTTCTTCTCCGGCTACGACCAGGTTACCCTTAATAAGGAATTAAGGGACTTAACGACCTTCGCTACGGTTTTAGGACTTTTTAGGATATACACCCTTCCGTAAGGGGCGACTAACTTAGTAGCCTAATTTATATATACTATAACCCGTATCCTTTACGACCTTATTCCTTAATGCTATCGACCCTTTATTAACGATATCGCGGTTAAAGGGCCGACCACTACCTATAACGATACCCTAATTAGACCTAGAATTCGCCGCTATATAGCCGAGTATATTAGTAATATTAATAAAGTCCTTCTTAATATAGAGCTCGCTAAAGACATTATAGCTAGCACTAAAAGCTAATAGTATTAGAAAGCGGCTACTATTATAAGCTATATATACGGAACCGATAGTCGTTCCCCTAAGCAGGCTAAGGTAGCTAAGTTAACTAAGTAGTAGAAATACCGGACTATTTCTAAAGTCCGTTCTTTTCTTAGTCTTACTACCTTTTACCGTATCTGGATTTACCGCTTCGCTATTATCGCGGGGCCGTTAATAGACCTACTAAAAAAGACTTCCGTCTTCTTATAAAGCGGGCCTTAGCAGTACGCTATAGACACTCTTAAGGTTACCCTAACCTTTATACTAGTTCTAATTATTATTAAGTATAGTAAAGAGGCTAGTATTATTTCTATAATTATTAACGTATATATCGAGGGCTAGGGCGGGATCTTAGGCTAGTATATCGATAAGAAGAGAGCTATTACCCGGTACGAAAGCGGTAGATAGAACCCGGCAGAGAAGGTCTATAATACCGGTAAGCTAGAGGTAAGGGGAGTATTAAAGGTGCTTCGCCGACTTCGTAACTATTTTTACGGAGTCCGCTTTATACTAGAAATAGATACTTAAGCCTTAGTATCCTAGCTTAGTGGTTCTGCCACGGACGTGCCCGGCGTACTTATTACTCGGTGGATTACCTAGATCCGACTCTTCGACTTTAAGGTTAAGTATATTAAGGGGACTAAGAATACTACGGCTAATAGACTTTCAAGGATACCTACTACTCCGTCTAATTAGACTAATAACGTTATAAAGGGAGATATTAACGACTTTATTAACGGCCGAATCTTCCTTATAGATACGGATAAGAGGTTTAATAACCCCTCCTTAGCCGAAGACGTTTTAGACCCGGACGCTATCTAGAGCTAGTTCTCTTAATAAGTGGCCTTATATTTAACGAGCCTATAGATACCTTCTAGAATAGACCCCCGTGACGCCCGTCGTGTTAGAGATTAATTAACCCGTGTTTTTATAAAGGAGGTCTATTATAGATAAGAGTTACTAAGAAAGATTCGACTCCTAAAAGGTGGATTAACGATAAAGAGACTTAGGTTACCCTGATTAGGAAGGCCTATAACGAGCCAGGCTATTATATAAAGGATAGGACGTACTAGAAGCTTACCCCTTAATACACCTAGGACGGTATCTATAAGCAGACTAAGGAGGTTATCGAAGTATACGCCGAGTATTAGAGCCGCCGAGGTAAAGTATACGAGGATCCCCTAATAGCCACTTAACTACCCTAATAGGCCCTCCCCTTGACGTGGGTAAGTCTTAATATCTAGTATCTTAGTGGCTACTACTTAGTGGAGGCCCGGTATATATTTATAGGATAAGTCGAAGCCCGTTTATTACGGAAGAATATATCGCGAGCCGTGGCGATATTCTTATAGGAAGATATTATCTGCCGGTATAGGCTATACTAGTATATTATCGTAGATAAAGGTCCTAAGAATAAGGGTAGCGTAATCGAGCTAAATCGGGCGTACCTAATAAAGCGGAAGGTTATCTTTACCTACTACCCCCGCGCTAATAGTCTAAATAAGGTAGGATATAAGCCTATCGCCTATACGTTAGCTATCTAGTAGAAGATTTACCGCGGTATATTATATAAGATCCTGCCTATAGTCCTTTTTATAGACCGTATAATTATCCGAGTATCCACCGGAAAGACCCCCTTTTACCTCTTTTATGGCTATAAGGCTATTACGCCTATTAAGACGACCTGCCTTACTTAGAGAGTGTTCGACTAGGGCCGCGTTAAGACCCTTAAGGAAGAGATATTGCTACGCCTAAGGGCCTTCGCTTAGTTAGAAGCCGACCGGAGGACTGCTGCCGATATAGTTAATAAGTAACGGTAGTAGAAGACGGACTCTATTAACCGTTTAAGAGTTAGGACCCTGCGTAGGTAAAGACTCCGAGTCGGCGACCTTATCCTTATGCACGATACTAAGCTAGTTATCGATATAAGCCGCGATAAGAAGCTGGACTACCGTTAAAACGGCCTATTTCGTATTATATCGTCTAATTAGGATAATAAGACCTTTAGGCTATCGACTTTATTAGGGGAAGAGCTCTAGGGCGTTACTTTTACCGCTAACCGCCTTAAGAAATTTATCTAGGATAAAGACGGATACTAGGAACCGGAGGACTAGACGATACTAGAAAGGGACTATGCTAAAGAACTAATAATTACGTACCCTGCCCGCGGCGTCCTTATCGATAAAGAGCTAGTTAAAGCACCCCTCCTCCTAGGTAAATCCACTAATAAAGATACTAGGGCTAAGGATAATAAGCGATAAGATAACGTAGGTTCCCCTGATTATACCGTTAACGCACTCCTACGACGGTTAATAAGATTTCGGGACTTACTAGGCGAGTATTATAAGAGGTCAGAAGCAGAGCTCCGGAAAACGACGTAGTCGGGAAGAGTCAAAGTCTATATCCCTAGAGACCCTGACTTTAACCTAAGTAAGTATAAGGACTATACTAGGACCTTATACTTTATCCCCTACTACTACTTCCTACCTAGTTAACCTGATCGTGGTAATACTATACTTAATAGGAGTCTTACGTATAGTATTAGGGCCGAGGATATATAAGGCACCGCTATCTGCTTATCGTCGAAAACTAACCACCACCCCCTAAAATAAAAACACTACTTTTAGGACTCCTTTACTCGCTCTTTTTCCTATTTCTTTCCTATTTACCCTTTATTACCCTAATTACCCTATTCTATACCCTTCTATTTATTATTTTATTTATTAGTTCCTTTTATTTATATTTTACTATTACTATTTTCTATTTATACGCACTAACTAAGTATACACCGTAAAGATATATCTACTAAATATATTTATTATTTATCTACCTTTCCTTTACCCGTTTACGCCGCGTACCGAAACAAAATATCCTAATCATACTAAGATTACCCTGATTATAGTAATTACTACCCGAATTACCTATCCATATCTTACTCCGGCTTACTCTTATAGTCACCGTTACTAGGGCCGTATACTTCCGACTTATACCGCTAAACCTAAGCTCTAAAGATAAAGGGGATATAATACCACTCTACCGTCTCTTCTTAATCTCTTTTTATCGGGTTATTCTAAATAGTATAATAGAACTTCTCGAGGTCGTCCTTATATTTATACGCTAATATAGGGACCTATACTATTATATAGTCCCACGGTTTAAGACCCTTTCCTTTATAAACGTCACGCATCTACTAAGCACTTTTATAGCATAGAGTAATAGTGCTTACCACGAAGACACTATACTAAGGCGAAAGCCGCGGACGTATCTTATTATTATATACGGATTATAGTAGTACTAGTAAGTCCTTAGTATATAGATTAGAGTAACTACTACCTATATAGTCACTATCTAGCTATAAGACCTCCTGATTAGACTAATAGAATTACTTTCGGAGTTTATTATCACGATACGTATAAGCTATCTTATAAAAATAGTAGTTAGCGTAGTCCAGAAATCGATTATTACGTTAAAGCGACACGTACTCGAAGAAAGGATAAGTGATCTTATTATTAACCCGATCACTTATAGCCGACCACTATTCCTTATAGCACTAGCACGGCACCTTATTAATAACCCTAAACCCCTAGATAATTAGGGCTTTAACCGTATAAGCCCGGGTTACCGTCTTTATAATATACTCCCTTTATACACTAGTAAGGTCCTTAGCCATAAATACACGGCGACGAAACAGAGATAAACTATTACTAGACCTTACCTTCTTAAATAGCTCCTATTCCACGTCTTTATTAGTAAGATTTAGCAGGCTATCCTATACCCGGCCTACGATAACAGCCTTAGAGTCACCTTAGATAACCTAACCCACGAAATCCAGCTTAACGTATAATACACCACCCTTACTAGCCACTTCGTACTAAATAAAGTGCGAGTTTACCTGTGTCTATAATATTAGCTTACCCTAATCAGGGTAATATAATAAAAAGCGTAAAGAGAACTCACTACTATATCTTAGACCGTCGTAAAAACATTATACTTATTAACCGTACCTGCGATAAGTCGTGTCTTAGACTAAAAACACGGTATAGGACGAACTGACTCTTAACGAGCCACGGCTTTCTTACGCTTATAAGAGCTAAGGTTATTAAGCCCCGTGATTAGAGCTTTAGCGGATATATCGATAATCTTATTATTATTATTATTAATAGTAGGAAGTTTATAGGAAAACACGATATCGAGTTATAAGATAATATAAAGACGTAGAGCCCGAAAGATACGCCTCTGGCTAGCAGCCCTCCGCCTTATATCCCTCGATAATAGGTGACGTAGCCTAGCGATTTATAGTTTAGTGACTTAAGGAGGCGTAGTTAAATAGATAGCCTATTTTAAGTTACTAAAAAGATCAGGCTTTAAGCGTGATTCAGGATTACCTTCCTTATATCGCTTTATTATATAGTCGCGACTATAGGTATAATAGAAAAGGTACTATATAATCTTTTCGTCTAATCAGATCGGTTACACGGTAAGCCGACTTCCGTATTTAGATCCCGTGCCTGATTCACTAAGTTACCTTTATCCGAAAACCATAAATAATATTAGGATTACCCTTTCTTTAATAATCACGACCCTATTTAACTAATAGCCGTAATAGAAACTCTAGTTAAAGCTAGTCTTATAAAGGAGGCACTACCTAGAAATATTAGATATCGATAAAGGATATATATCCCCTATCACCAGCTTTAGTTAACCCGTTTTCCCTCTCTTCCTCTCTTTTCCTATATCGTTAAGTTCGTTTTTCTAACTTACCCCCGCCAGCCATTTCTTTACTACTTATTACCCCGCTACCCTTATATATTTTTCCTATATCCTCCCGCCTATATATTACCGTGATTAGGCTAATAAAGATATTCGGAATATCTACTTCCCCCACCTTTAACTACTAGGAGCCGGCTCCCGCCGGTCCTATCCTCACCGCCAATATCGTTCCCGCTACTCGTGTCACTATTAATAAGACTATACGCCCCCGTCGTATCGGCGACCCTAATAATAGCCGATAGGTGTTTCCTTAGTAAGGTCTGCCGTACTATTTATTTAACGTCCCCGATAACGCTACTCCCTTTATAGGCTTCCCTTAGTAACCTAAGGATAATATACGCGTAGTCTAACGCCTCCTCGAGAATACTATAGATAGCGAACTTAATGCTGCTATAATTAATGTAATGCTCCCTTATATCCCTATAATAAGCATATTCTACGAGAGGTCCTAGGATGCTTATCCTATAGTGTAGTTATCGTTTAGGATATACTACGACCTAACGAATAAGAGGTGGCTAGAGAAAGGCAGTCTAGAGGATATAATACGTGTAATATTTAAGCGTAGATAAGGGGATAGCCGTCCCGTAGCCTAGATTAATATTACCCCTTACTAGGAGTTAAATAGCCGGACGCCAGTTTACTCTCCTTAACCGCTCGGGGAAATTAACCGTATTAAGAGGAGCCGTTTTATCCCTATTATTTATCACTTTAAGAATCACTTTATTAGTCTGATTATAGATTAAGAGATATAGTGTATATATAGGTATAATAGTATTTAGAATACTAGTGATACTAAGGACCGCCTCTTACGGTTATTTAAGTACGCTATAGGTTAGCTACGTAGTATTAATATACCTAATAAGGCCGTCTCTAGCCTTACCCGCCGTTTCTATATTATTCCCGGTCCTTATTAGACGGATAATTACTTATACGGCCTCTTTATTATCGAGTAGATACGAGCTATTATCTAAGAGGGCTACTTATTCCCTTAAAGCTCTAAGATTTATCGGTTTATATAAAGACGTTACTACGGGAGTAATAGCGCCGCTTATACGCGTTATATTAAGGAAGAATAGCTATCTTATGTTAGAGTAATCCTTGGTTTTAGATATTAGAAGATATTAGTAGTCCCGGTAGTTCCCTAATCTCCTCTGCCGCCTCCTCCTAAGAGTATAGGTTTTACCTCTATTAATAAACCTATTATTAAGGCTAAGCCTACTACCCCTGGTTCCTCTGATTAGGGTAAGAAAAAGACTTAGGCGCTAATTAGAAGCACTCCTAAGAAAGATACTGGTATCCCGGTGCGTCCTAAGACACCTAAGGCTATCTCTAAAAAGCCCTCGGCACCGAGCACGCCTAAGAAGATCGCTAAGGTCACGAAGAGTCCTAAGAAGACTCTTAAGTCCTCTAAATCTTCTAAGTTCACTGGTATTAACCTGAATAGCTACGAGATTATTTATATATCGCTAAAAAAGGTCTTAGTATAGCCTAGGAAGATTAATATCTAAGGTAAATAGGTTAAGGATATAAAGGAGCAGGATAAGGGCATCGAGATATCTCGTAGTTATCTATTCTATAGACTATATAACCCTCGCCCTATAGACTCTTATATTAGTCCGATTAAACCCAGCTTATTCTTTTAAGATAATTACGTTTATTTATATAATAGTATCTACTAGGCGATACTTTACGATACCACCGTTAATAGTTCCTTATATATACCGCCTTTACGCGCGATTCCCTAGGAAGGATAGTTACGGTATAACGCTAGGATTAAGTAGGACGAGGATATAGTTATAGCCATTATAGAGCGAGTATATACCGAGAAGGAGGATTATATAGTTAGTAGACGGACTCTCCGTAAGCGTAAGTGAGTTTTAGGATGGTTTTACTAGATTATACTTTGCTTAATTAGGGTAACCTGATTATATTTAGAGTTATTATAGCTATAAGGACGTGAGTAAGATAACTAGGGCCGATTATAGAGGGGTGGATCAGAGACCCAGTGCTATATCGTTAGGACGCCACGTAACGTTATAAGACGCGCGCTTTTTTATTTATCTTATATATTATATATACGTGGCGACGCCACCTAGACACAGAGGATGCTTATTATCCTATATAATTATTATCCTTTTAACCCTAAGTTTTACTACGTTTATTATATTCACTTCGTTTAAGCTACGTTGCCCTAATCAGAGCAGCGCGCACCTCTAGGAACCTCTTCTAAAGGTCTCCTTGTTATGTGTGTTATTTTGGTTATATGCACTTTATAGTCTTAAGCACTCCTGTTATCAAAGACTTATCCGAGATCACACTGCCTGGGCCGTTCTGCATAGTGACGGCTTCGCCTTTCTATAGTAACCTTAGGGTATATTAAATAATGTAAAAATAGGATAGCTTATCTAAAGGAGAGGGCGAGGTTCCTGCTCTATATCGTTTAGGGGGAACCTCGGTCTATCTAGGGCTAGGATAATACTAGCGCTAGTCTAGCCCTATATAGGCTTTAATACCGGTATAGTGCTAGCACTAATCTAATACTATATAGGCTTTAATACTAGTATAATGCTAGCACTAACCCGGCGCTATACGGGCTTTAGTGCCGGTATAGTGCTAGGGCTAGTCCAGCACTATATAGGCTTTAGTGCCAGTATAGTATTAAATAATAGTGCGTAGCACTCCTATTATATAGCTACTAGAGGTCTATAAATAAGGACCTCTATGCCTATATCTTCTTAAAGGAACTTAATAAATAATCTCACTATAATACCCCCTCTCTTAGTCTACTAGTAGGCCTCCTTTATAGTCTTATAATAGCTTCCTTCACTCCTTACTTAAATCCTATAATATTTTATTCATTCTCCCCTATATAGGTATAACGACTATTGGAAGCCATTAGTAAACTTCTATTAAGCACTTCGACCTTTTATCACTTATCTCCCTAGTAAAGTCCTTCCTTCGACCTTATTATAGGCCTAAGATGCCGTCCTCCCCCTAGTCCTAAGCCAGAACTAGAGAGCTCTAAGCTTAGCGAGACTCCCTCTGACTCTATAGAATCTAATAATAACGCCATTATAGTGGCCTCTCGCCTTTTAGTCGCTTATCCTTTATTACCCGATAAATAACCCCTAGGCACCCTTACTCCCGCCACTATCGTAGCTATCCCGGTGTCGCACCGTCTCGTAGAACGTTTTTATTCTACACCTATTCCTTAGGCTTAGTGAGAGTTATTATAAGCGCCTTATCCTCTCTAAGTTAGGTACTCCAACTTAAGATTAAGAAGTGCTAAAGGGAAAGGAAAAGAGGCTTCCCTTCCCCAGTATAACCTTAGGCCCCGCCTATAGCTTCCGCTAAACTACCTGGTTAGTTATTTTAACCCTTAGTAGGAGGATACTCCCCCCTAAAAATCTGACTTACAAATAATTAAAAGCTAGCCTATTATATAGCCCATTAAAGAGCCTAAGAATACCGAGAAAACAGACTACGTCGCTTATAACATAGTAAAGACCCAGATAAACACTATCTACTACCCGACTTCTATAAATATTACGCTATTAAAACTATTCTTAATCGCTATGTCAAGAGCGTTTATTACAGCTACGGCGTAAGCGTAATAATTAGGCTAGAGTTAATTATCTCTAGCTGAAATAGGATAGTAAGTCCTACGATTAGTTCCAGTCCTTTGTGGAGGAGTTATAAAAAAGATTTAATCTAGATTATTCTTAGTATACTACTAAAAGGCAGAAAGTATACTATACTAACGGGTACCTACTACCTTTAAGAATCAAGGTACCGCGCCTACTAGTAATAAGTCTATAACCCTATAAAAGGGTGATAGCCGGCTTAATAGATTAACATTCGTAACTTCCTCGCTAGCTAATTAGTAAACCATAATATATGTAAGATATTTACCACGGAATAACTCTTCCTAGATTAGACTATATAACGCCTTAACTAGTCTTATAGCTAGTTCCTCGACTAATTAGACTCCCGATTTCATAAAGTCTCTTTAGAAGTTCCCGATAAATAGCGTATATAGCTTATTCTTATAAAGCTTTAAAAGCCACTCCGCGATAAAGTCACCCTTAATAGCCTCGTATAGGACTATAAATATCTATATATTCTAGCGCGCTAAGCTAAAGTTAATTTATCCTAGTCGATAAAGGTCGACTCTCCTACCTCGAACCGCCCCTTTATAGGCAGTTTGCATATAACGGTGATAATAATTAATCTAGCTATCTCTGTGTAGCCGAAGCCTATAAACTAAACTATATTCTATATATATATTCCAGCCATACTACGCCTAAGCCGTTATAGCTTAACGCTACCTAACGGTATGGCTTATGCTATAGGTGCCCCTCCGTGATTAGACTATAACGCCCTCGTTATCAATTGTTCTGTATTATTATCACCATCTTAGACTATTGCCTCCTCTATTTTAATGGCTTCTTAAGTTACGGGCTTATCCTCGTTATATTCCTGCTTATAAAGTTAGTATATCGTTTAATTAAGCTATTCGGGTCTTAATATAATTTCGTGGTAGGTAGCTCGCTTTATCGCTTATGCTTATTGCAGTTATTATTCGATCTTATTAATCTTCTATACCAGGGTTTATATAAATTCCTCTATCCTCTTTATCGTGTTAGTTTATTCGCCTCTCATTTACATACTAATGTATATAAACTAATCTCTGATCTTCCCTATTATATCCTCTTCGCCACGTTCTATCTACTAAGTCATTTCCGTACATTTATTATTTATATATATAATATTCTGTTTATAACGATATTATATTTCTCTGATCATTTATTAGCTGAACCCTTCCACTTAATCTATAACCTTATTGTATCGTTACTCTACAAGGTAATTATTAGTGTCCAGTAAGCGAGGGTAGTTTATCAGTTTATATTCCTGTGTTTCTATCTTGCCTTAGGTTTCGTTCAGAGTGATTATCTCTTCTAGTAGTATATATATTAATTAATAGTCCGTTACTTACTTATCCGCTGCTTATATGTAAGTGTGGAATATATTCCGTGAATATAGAGATTAGTTATTACGTAGCTATGAAGTAAATAGTAGCACTATTTCTCCTAGTATCTGTATATACTACACGTTATCTTTAAGACGATTTGGAATCTTTAGTATTCTTAGTATAGTATTAATAACTGCCTATACTATATCCTCCTGGGTTAGCCTAGTATTTTTCTTAAGTATATATATAATTTCTGTAAGTCTAGGCATATTGGATACTAAATAGGTATTATTAATTGCTCGGGTAAATATAAGTCGCGAGAATTTAATTCTTACCAAAAGAGTCCGCTTCCTAAATACCGCTTCCCTGAGCTAATTCATATACCTATTCAAAGCGTTCCTATACTACCTTATATCATTCTTACTTCTATTCCCGTTCATTCCCCTATACATTCCTTAGCTATTATTAATAAATCTCAAGTTATTCCTTAATATTACGGTACGCGTTTTATGCTTAAGCACTTAGTATGCTCCGGGTATCATTATTATTGTCCGGAATATCGTTTATATTCGTGTTATCTATTTAGGCTTATTAACTATAGATATAAAATAAGTATAAATAATAGAGTAGAAAGATAAGTATAAGAAAGAGTGCAAATAAAGAGGCTAGATCTCGGTTTTTTATAAGGTATCTAAGTTATATTTATTGTTCATTTATTTATTTATTTATTATTCTTACTCGGCTATCCTTATCCAACCTAAGTAGCTAGGAGCCAGAATTCTGACTATACGGTCTTTCTCTGATACCCATAGGGGGGAAAATCGTAGTATAAGACTTAACGAACTAGTACAAGACTTAGATAAAAACCCCTATACTCCCCTCTTTTAAGGATTAGTGCCTTATACGGGTACCTTGGCAGCCCCGGTGCTGACTTATCTACTAATACAAACCTCGTGGCTTCTATACTAGGAAGCATATAACGTTTACCCGTAGCGGCCTTAAAGCTAACTACGTGCTCGATTAACAGCGCGCGCGTCGTTATCTCTGTTTATTTTATATGCCTCCTATATACCCTAGGGCTAACCCCTAAGGGCCTACTATAAGCGACTTATATATATACGCTTCCTAGGGTTTAAAGCTCCTAAGCTTCCCTACTCTTCCTATAGCTACAGGTAAAGACAATATAGACTACGTGTATACGCAGAACGCTTATGTAATAGCATAAGAGGCTACCTCCCTATCGTGGAAGAGACGCCGCGTATTTTACTCACGCGCTTAGGGACAGCGCGATACTGCTACGCACTACTATCTAGCACTATACCAGGACCTAAACCCGTATAGCGCTAGATTAGTGCTAGCCCTATACTAGTACTAAACTAGTATAGCGCTAGACTGGTGCTAGCACCGTACTAGCACTATACCTAGTATAGCGCCTAGCCTTAGATAGCCCGAGGTTCTCTTATAGATATATAAAGCAGGAACCTCGCCCCCTCCTTTAGAGAATCTATCCTATTTATATATTATTTACTATACCCTAAGGTTACCTTATTTAAATCCTCTTATAGGTCCTATAGTACTAGCTAGCTAAAGATATATACGGTTAGTATATATTAAATAATAGTAACTAAAATAAGATTATTCGATCTTAATAAGGTTCGTGTACCGATCCTATTAAACGATTATAGAGACTATTCTAGTTACATAATCCTAGGGTAAGTAACTATCCGTTATTAATAAAGTGCCTCCCCTTAAATAGGACTAGGCGATAAGCAGCGATTATCGAGCTATAGCCTAATAGCGCCGATAAGGAACTGCTTACCCACGCGCCCCTTACTATATTTACTAGCCCTTTAGCGTGATATATAAAGGTTTATATACTAAACCCCTATTTAGTTAAATAGCTATATCTAGCGCCCTAAGCGGATATATAGCTAAAGCGGTACTAGTTACCCGTAGTCCACTAAGTAAAGCGCCTCCCCTTTATTAGGAATAGGCGAGTAAGCGATAAGTATAAGAGTCTACGAGTATTAGTTATCCGATAGGCCCGTATCTAAAACGACTTATCGAATACTAAATAATATTATCGTAGAACCCGCTTAATAATAACCGATACTCCTTACCCCGTTCTCCTTAACTCTCCCTTAATACTAAGGGATTTAAAAGGCGTATATCCCATCGCCGCGATAGTGAACGCCTATCTAGATATAATTAAAAAGGTTCTTTTACCCGAATACCGGCTACTCCTATTTATAGCTAAGCGAGCAGGGAACCTCCTTAGTATTAACAGAGCTAGCTATACCACGACCTCTAAAAGAGGAGTCTCTAAAGCTATCCTGCCTCCCTACCTAACCTATCCCGTTAAGTGGGTTACCGATCACGACTCTTTCGTAAAGGTATTCTATAATTAGCTAAAAAGGAACCCGAGTATATCGACCTTTATAAGTCTATAGTTATACCCCGTAGCGTAATAAAGGGAAAGGAGCTAGCCACCTTTACTACCAGCCACGATTCTCTACTAGTAAAACTAAAGATTAAGGTTAAGGGATTAGAATCCCTTCTAATCCGCCCCGCTATAAGTATAGTCGAAGAGCTAGTTAAAAGTTTCCCTGAAGATATAGTGAAAAGCCCTTCTTTACAGTACGCTAAACCTTTTAAAGGAATACCCGACTATACTCTAGCGTTTAATAACCGTATACTATTCTCCGACTAGGCAAATTAATAAGCCGATACTATAAGCCACCGCGATAATTATATAAGCCCTACGCCCTATAATATTATATACTACCCTTATAACTAAATAGAGGATATCGGAACCAGAAATAATAGGAATCCGGAATACTAATAGTATCGGGCAGCCCCTCCGGGTAAAGGTGTCCCTAGACACGGCCCTCCCGGTATAGGTTAGGTCCCCTCTAAAGGAATATACCGTATATTAGCTACCCGGACCTATACCTATATATATGATAATCGGATTTACTCGCTATCCTCGGCTAGCGCGATGATTAGATATACCGATCTAAGGCTAATAATCTAGGTTACTTTAAGCCTCCCTTATACTTCGCTACCGGCTAGGATCTTAAGACTGCAGGAACTAAACTAATTTATATAAACGTTTTCGGCTTTATTAATGTAAGAGACTAGTATACGAGCCTAAGTGCCTAGCACCGCGGGTCCTTTCCCCGTGGACTAGCCCGCTACCTATTAGGCGAGGCCTTTATATAGTTTATAAGCCTCGATAAGGGATAACGTTTATACCTTATTATAATAGCCACCGGTATAGAATAAAAGACCGCCTTATAAAACAGGTTCCGACTACTTTAAGAGGAAGCTAAGTATAAGCTAAGATATAAGCGATACACCCTAGACGATATAATCACCCGCTATAATATCCGAGTCTTTATAGATAAGGTAATCCGATTAGTAAAGGCGGATAATAAACGTAGAGGTAAGTATTTAGCTCTTATATAGGACCGCTTAGACGCTAACCTAATAAACTCTATTCCCTATCCCGGACCGGAAACTATAATAACCGACTTTATAAATAGCCTAGCTAGTATAATACTAGGATAATACCACAACTATACTAATAAAGCCTAGAAGGTATTTATTACCTAAGAAACCCTACCGCGGATTAAACGGATATTAATAGTAAACTAATCCTCCTAGGTATATTCGCCCTTTCCCTAGTACTTAGATCGACACGGTAGCCTGGCTCTAGGACGATTACTATACCCCGAATAACGTTCCTTAATGCTAGAGTATTGTTTATTATTACCGGAGTATTACTTATTAGGACTAAGGTAATTCCGCTAGAACGACCACGCCCTGCTAGCCCTAGGAACGCTAAACTGTTATATAAACGAATATAGCTAACGGCTCTTAGCTAATAACGCGTCTAATTAACCGCGCAGAAATAGGGATTTCCGCTAAGAGTAATCCGGGGACCCTATACATACTATTATTAACGATAAGGGTCTTTAATAAAGGATATAAGAACGATAAGGAACTAGAGGACCTGTACTATTTCGAGGAGGAGTCTAATAGTTCTAAGGACCTTATAGACGATAAAGCCAAGACCGATAAAGGCAGTAATTAACTATACTAGGTCGCTAATAAACCCGGATTTATACCTAAATACCATAATCTCTATTAGGTATAACGATAATATACTAAGTATAGATGGCTAATAAGATCTAACAATAAGGCCCTCCGCATTAAGAACTCCTATTCCTGCCCATTCTTAATAAAGGAATAGGGCGGTTAGAGCTCTCCGCTAATCAAAGGCGCTTTATAGGAAGTAATAAACCCTATAGCCGGCCCGTGCGGTTATATATACGTACGGGTCTAAGTCTAACTAGCCCTAGATAGTGCTCCCTTTAAAGCTTACGTGAATTTAGGTGCTTTATAATATATTATAAGCTAGCACCTTCTTCCTTACCTCCCCGACGCCGAAGTCGATACGTCTAACAGATCTACGCATCGAGGCGTAGGCACCTTAGATACTATCGGATAGGACTTATTTACCCTATTAGTATAAGGCACGGTGGATAGCTAGCCCCGAGTTAGTCGGCTATATATAAAAGCTTAGGTAATTCCTAAGCTAGAAGCCAGTCCACTCCTCGGGCAGGAATTTAATTATCCGAATAAGGTCGATATCCTTAACTTATAGGATACTATCCAGATTAGGTCCTATAAAGGTCTTATTATCCTAGTATATATCTTCGCTAAACGTTCGCTAATTAGGCCCCGATTAAAAGCCGCTAAAAAGGTTAGTATCCTACTATATTAGTATAGATTCGTCTTATTTAAGGAACGGAATATAACCTTAGACTCTATAGAATTGTAACCGGATATTAAGGGTTTACTAAACTATATCCTTAGCGAAGGGATATCCGTCCTAATCTATAACGCTAACGACTAGCCGCTACTTATTTCCCGGGGTAGTAAGCTAGGGTATACAGATTCTTTTTATATAGACGGATATTTTAATATAGAGTAGGATAATACCCGTGATATTCTAATAAAACGACTAAAGGCCGCCGAAAAGTCTCTAAGTCTAGAAGAATAAGGCGACATCTTTAAAGGGTATTTACTTATTAGCGGGAAGCTCGGAATCGCTAAGAGCCCGGATACCCCGACTAAAACGACTCTAAAGGGAGTAACTATCTATAACCACGGAGCCCGTTTTATATAACACTTTACTAGGATTATCGGTAATTATCCTAAGGTTTAGACGGACTAAGGCGTTATCGATATAGATAAAAAGGACTATATACGCGTTCCCCTAATCGATAAATAGTATACCTCAAGGATTAGCTAAAAGTTATACCCACTTAGCTATAAGGACTAAGCCTTTCTAGACTAAACCCTAGACGGACTCTACGATTAGGGTTATATAGAATGGATATTAGCGCTAATATCTTCTAATACCCCGGTTTTTATTATATAATTAAAGGTAAAAGGTAAACGTAAAGGCCATATAGTGGTTAACCTTTATACCCTGAATAAGGTTATTATCCTAGATATATACCCGATACCGCTCTAAGATAAGGTTATTAAACGACTCTACGGGAAGAGGTTTATCTGTATTATTAACGCCTAGGCCTTTTTCTACTAGTTCCCTATATACGAACCGCACTATAAGCGGTTTATTATAGTTTCTTAACGGGGATAGGAATAGCTAAAGGTCGCCCTAATAGGTTTCTATAACTCGCCCGAGTATATCTAACGCTATATAAACTAGCTCCTTTACCCGTACTAGGATTTTATCTCCGCTTTTATTAATAATATCGTTATTATATCGGATACTAAGGATAACTCTACTAAGCACTTAAATATAGTGCTCTCCCTATTTAGTAAAAAGAGGATTAGTATCTCTCCCTATAAATCCTTTATTAGATATCCGTTAGTCCAACTATTGGGATTTAAGGTCGACGCTCTTAGGCTATTAAATACTAAAGAACGTACCGAGGCTCCACGAAAGATTTACCCCCCGACTTCTCTTTAGTCCTTAGAATATTAGATCGGGATAATAGGGTAGCTTCGCTATCTTATGCCCTGATTCTCTTATCGAATCTCTCCCCTTTAGTAACGGAAAATAACCCTTCTCGCTAAGGCTTATTAGATTAGAAAAGATAAGGGATAGGCCCGTAAAGCGTATACTAAACGTATAATATTTAAGGCTACCACTAAAGAGTTAGCTACGTTCCACGATATTACTAGCGCTTTTACCTCGGATACCTGCCTATTTTATTATATCCCTGCTAAGATCTTCTTTATCTAGCTAAACGCCTTTAAAAAGCACGGGTTCTCCTATACTCTTCTAATTAATCGATAAGACTAAATAGCTTATTAAAACAACCTTTAAGAAAACCGATATTCGATTAATACTTTATATTAGTAAGGGACTTAACGCCGCTAAAAAGAAATACTAGCCTATAAAGCTTAAGATCGCCTGTTTAGTATAGGCCGCTTATAGGACCCGTACTATTATTTAGTCCGCTTATTATAACCCGACTATAGTCCGTATAGACTAACCCGCTATTATTAGTATTATAAAGTCGACTATCCTATTTAGCACCGATAAGACTAGGCTAAATATAAAGCTTACCCTCTCCTCCGAGCTTCTTAGCTAATTATAATTAAATTATCGATATATTCCCGGTAAGACTAATATAATAGCTAACGCCTTATCTTGGCTACCTACTATTAACGGCCCCCTAGCCGAAAGTCTAGGCGAATTAGACTGGATTGAGGAAGATTAAGCTATATATTATATTAAGGAAATCTAAATAAAGAATAAGATACGATAAAGGATTATTAAAGGATATATAAATAAGTTAAAGTAAGCACTTATTCTTACCTAAACCACTAACTATAAGTTATTAGTTAAGATCCCTTTCGAGGTAAATAATATGCTCCTATACTAAGTGGATTTAAATAGGAGACAACGCCTTTATATCCCCTTCTCCCTGTATAAGGAATTCCTCTAGGCCGCCTCTAATAACCGGTATTCTTTCGGAGTTAAACGGATATAATACGATTTAGTTAGCCGCTTTATAATTCTACGACTCTATAAGGAGGTTGATTTATATATCGCTTAATATAAGATATATCGTACCTAGTAAACGGATCGGTAAGCTCCCCTTAACGAGATATAACCTATCCTAACGCCTCTAATCCCTTTCTATACTATCGCTATAGACTTTATTATCGGGCTACCCGAAATACCCTCCATAGGGATTGGATACCTTAGTGGCGCGAAGGCTTTCCTTTATTCGACGCCCTCCTAACCGTCACGGATAAGTTCTTTAAGGCCTCCTTGCTTATCCTAGCTATAGTATCTATACCGTACAGGACTAGGCGTCCGCGCCCTTTTAAGCCCTTTAATTAGGTAACTAGGGTATCCCCCGCGCTATTATCTTAGCTTATAACCCTAAGTTCTTATTAGACTTCTAGATAACTCTATAAAAGGTAGCCGGAACTAAGCTAAAGTTCTTAACGGCCTAGTATCCCTAAACCGATAGTATTTCCGACAGAAAGAACCAAACCGTGGAAATCGGGATATATATATACCCAGCGGATAACCTAAACGACTTATAGCCGAAGGTAATTATACCTTTTTAGTTTAGCCTAAATAACGCCTTTACTAAGATACTCGGCTATATACTAAATAAGATACTATATAGCACTTAAACGAATAGTCCGCTTAACTTAATCGGTAACGTTAATCCTAAGTTTATATACAAGATATTCTAAGAGAATATAAAGCTTATTATTAGAATAGCTTAAATATATATAAAGGGCTTATATAATAAGAAATGGCGTAATATCCGATTTTAGCCTAGCGAGTATATATATATCCGCCTTAGCCGCGGGTACTCGCTCCTAGGTAAGGCTAGGCCTAAGCTAAGTGCTTAACGGATAGGCCCCTTTAAGGTCCTTAAGTAAGTATCGCCGCTAGCGTGCCGATTAAATCTGCCTAAGACTCTCAACGTTCACCCCGTAATTAGTATCGCTTAGCTTTAAATAGTTAAGTTCGTAAAGATACTAGACACCACGGGACCCGTTAACTTATAGGATAAGGACCGAGAGTAATAGCGGAACCTATATAAGCGCTATAAGATTAAGGCTATGCTAGATAAACGGATTACTTATAAAGGAAGGAGCAGGCCATATACCGAGTACCTTATTCGATAAAAGGACTAGCCGGACTAGTAGAACGTCTAGATACTAGTAGACGTAATAGAAGCCCTGGATTTAGTAAAGGAATTCGAAAACCGTTAAAAAGCGTTAGAGGTGCTTTGTTTAGTATTAAAGGGAATAAAAGAGGTTAAAAGACCCGAGCCCGGCGAGCTTTAAAGAACTAAAGGGACTTATTTAGCCTCGCGGCGGAGCTAGGCTAAAGCTAAAGAGCCGTCCCCCTTAATAACAGAAACTCCTTTAGAAAGCACGACCGATACAGAAAGAATACCACTATCTAATCTTAAACTAATAAGAATAATAGCCCTACCGGCTATATAGCCCTAATATACACGTAAATCAGCACGGCTAGCTCGAAAATAAAAGATTTTCTAGGCCGCCTATAGCTTTACTATTTGCCCCTATTCGTTACCTATAGTTAAGCGTTTACGATTATACTTTAACTACCCTCTGCGCTTAGCTAACTAAGCTTTTATATAATCCCTATTCCTATTATAGGTATTTCCCCTATTACTATCCTTATATCCTTTATAGCTATTAAGGTCCGTCTAATACCTATATCCTTATTATTATCCCTATTCACCTCTATTATAACGTGGCCTTAGAAGCCGAAGAACACCTAAATAGATCTATGGCCCCTAATATAACGTTTTATATCGTTATATACCTAACTAACGTTTATAGATCTAAGGACTAGAAACTCCGAGAGGAGTTTATATGCTGGTTTAGAAACGGTTAGGTCGGGTCCGGTCTAACCTTTAAGGGCTATTTTAGGGCTATTATATTATTTAGAGATAAAAACGGCGTAGTATACCACCTTACTACTACCAGGCTAGTACTTAAGTAATAGGTCGTAGAACACGAAGCTATTACTAAAAGATACCGCCGCTAGGCGATAAAAGAAGGGTATAACGACCCTTAAAATAGACGACTAGAGCACACTATATTCGCGCCAGAACCTATAGCTAATAAGTGCGTCTCTATAGCCAGAGCTAAAGAGACTATATCGGAATACCTATAGCTATAATTCTTACTAGATAATAATGACACCGTCGCCTAGTAGCCCTAGTACGAATAATTATTTAAGTAATACCTTATAATAGCTCGGTATAACGCACCCCGTAGGCCGGATAGCTAATTCCTGCACGGGTAGGCCCGTAGGGCTAGCCGTATTATAGTAACTAAGGCAGGTTCTCCTATATAGGTAACTAATACGCCGCTTAACCGCTAAAGCCCCGTGCTCCGCAGCGCTAACTTATCTACCGCGACAATTAATAAGATTAATAAGACTAATAGCATTAGCCTCGTATTAGTAGAGATAATCGATAAGCTCGCCGATAGAATAATCGAGTTAGACTTATTTATTATAGTTATAAAAGAATATCGTGAGTATATCTAATAGTATACCACGGCTATTAAGAGTTATATATAATCATTTAAGGAACGACCTATACTAGCTATTCGTTCCGTGATAGATATTCGAAGCTAAATAAGCCTTAAGCCGTCCCCTAGTACCGGTAAACTATTTATACCTGCTATAACCGGTATTAATAAGCGTACCCGTAATAACACAGGGTTAGCGCTAGCCGCTAAGTGTCTACTATTCACTATATAGGGCGAGGATAGAATTTAGATCTAAGCCACTAAGGCCTTTACGGGCCGCCTAAAGGATACTAATATATAAGTCATACGGGACGACTTCAAGAATAATAGCTATAAGTTAGTTATCGTGACTTAGCGCTAACACTCTATCCTAATATTATTACCTATAGCTAAATTCGCGATAGACCTTATTAATAAGCACGTTATTAGTAAGGACGTCTAGTAGGCAGCTAATATACTATTCCTTATCGTAATATAGCGCATAGAGGGGCTTATCTAAGTCGCTAAACTAAAGAATAATAGTAGCTTGGACGATAATAAACGCGACACTATAACGAATAGGCTAACTAGTAACGTAAGCCTAATCACGGATACTATTCACTATATAGCGGTTATCTATAACCACTATAAGAATAACCGACGTAAGGGCCTACTAGCGTTATATAATCTGCTTGGCGGCGAGCTTAGACACCGTAAGGATAGAATCTAGCCCGAGGACGTAGAGGTTATCCTGGGGATACCTATAAAGGAATAGGGATTACCTAATATAGAGCTAGAGGCTCCCGCGATTAAGATTCTATAATAGGATGGCTCCGAGGGAATATAGATCGTTGCCTTCTAGATTTTTATTTTTCATTTTCTTTTATTTATCTTAAGTCCTAGGTTAGTAATTATATAATAGAGGGATAGGCTGCCGGACGTAGTTACTAGTGTTATAGACGGAACCTAACGTAGTTAGGAACTACGCTATAAAGCGCTATTATATACTATAGTTTTTTTTATCTTTTTATTTATTTAGTCTTGGCTAAGAATAAAGATTTATAATTATATCTACCATTACTAGTATAATAATCGGCCATGCCGAGTCTAAGTCGGATGTCGTAGACCTTAAGAGAAGGGGACGCCCGCGGAACGCAGGGCTTTACCTTTCCCGGGGTATATACTACGCACCACTATCAGGCACTATACAAGGACCTAAAACTATATAGCTCCGGATTAATGCTAGCACTATACGGGTATTAAACCAGTATAGCGCTGGATTAGTGCTAGCCCTATACTAGTACTAAACCAGTATAGCGCTAGACCGGTGCTAGCACCGTCCTAGCACTATACCTAGTATAGCGCCTAGCCTTAGATAGCTCGAGGTTCCCCCGTAGATGTATAGAGTAGGAACCTCACCCTCTCCTTTAGAGAATCTATCCTATTTATATATTATTTACTGCACCCTAAGGTTGCCTTATTTAAATCCTCTCGTAGGTCCTATAGTACTGGCTGGCCAGAGATATATACGGTTAGTGTATATTATATACCGTCTTCTTGTTTTTCTATGGAAGGGCGACTAACTCCCCCGTAGCACCTGTTATCGACTAGCGAAGCCGGGCAGAAGGTGGGTCTAACAGTCCCCCTATTTAACCCTTATTAGCGTGCTAAGGTAGATAAGGGCCCCTAAGAATAGGTTCCGAGTAGCGTAAAAAAGGAAAAGGGGTTCCTTCTTTGCGTGCGCCTGTAGCCGGATTCGAACCGACCTAGTTACCTCGACTATTATATTTATTAATTAATCAGAGGTAAATTGTTCTTTTGTATTTTAATAAGCATTAGATTTATGGTAAGTGCCTTCCTACCTCTTTTAGTAGGAGGTGTTATCTATTAGTCTTTTCGAGTTATAAGGCGGGTGGTACTCGAGATTAGGCTTACTTATTAACTCTAAGCAGCTTTATTACGTTTAGTTATTATTAAATCACTCCCTTCGATACCTATTAATCGTATTCTGCCCCTAGGTTTTAGAATCACACTAAGTAGTTCTATCCGTCTTTACGTTATTTTATGGCCACTACTTTACTAATTAGTACCTCCTCTAATATTAGCAGGTAAATTAGGGGTAACGCGCGACCGTATAGGTCTAACTATACGGGCTTTAGATAGTTAATAAAGATTACGTCGTGTATTTTCTAGTTATATGGGAGGTTAAGTCGATATACGAGTCGATCGATTCGTTCCGTGATTATAAACGGCCCTACGAATTACTATCCTAGTTTTATTATTATAGTATAAGAGCTTAGAATTAAGTACTCCTTATATAATCGCATGTATACTTTCGTACTAGTTTCGAGGAATTAGGGTTTATATCGTCGATTATAGTATCGTTTTATTAATATCGCGGCTTCGGCGATAATACCTACCGCTTCAATTCTGGCTATTAGTAGTGTATCTGGATATCCTATAATCGTTATAGTAACGTTATTTAGTATACGTCTCTTAATAATTTCCATAGGGCTATATTTTGGATACTAATCTTATAGTATTATACTTAAATTAAAGCAGTGGTAGTACTTTCTCTTAGTATTCCGACTTATCTATTGCATAAATATAACACCGTAGTACTAATTTAATAACCTAGGTAATCGTCTTAGTTTATCTGTCTGTTTATAAGTAATATACTATCGCGTATAATAGTTCGGTTCCTAGGCATTACTAGAATCGTTTCTAAAGTCATACCAGGAATTCTAAGTCCCGATTACTAAGAATAATTTTTAGGATACCCTAGTTCGCCTCTAATACGTTATCCAGGAGCTTATCTATATATTCTTTTACTGTATCTATCTTCTATCAGAGAATTATTAGTAGTTCTTTTGAGAGTTTATATACTATTATCAGGATTACATAGTTCTTATTCTCCGTATTTAGTAGTCCTACGATAAAATCGGTACAGATTATATAGTATGGGTATAGTGGTGGTATTATAGGTTATAGACTATTATATAGCTTATAATAGGACTTCTAGTATACTTTATATAGGGGATAGCTGCTAAGGTAGCGACGGAATTCCTTATACCCTTTATAAATAAAGAATTAACTAAGGAATTAACTTAGCTTGCCGTTACCTCGGTCGTTACTATTACATATGGAGTCGAATATATCCTATTACTATATTCTAGGGATATATAGGCGTAGGAGGCTCTTTGATACACGCTATATAAACCTATCGTCGTGTATTTTAAATAGTAGTCTTACCTAGTTAAATCGGAGTTCACTATTCTTTTATAGGGTATTCAGTGTTTCTTTCTAGAATACGTCATTATTATATCCGAGTCGAATACGTTACTTAAAATCGGGTGATATCTCTATAAGAGTAGCCGTGGGTTATAGTGTCTGTATAGGTAGTCCTGCTTATACGGGGATATCGGGTTATATTGTAATTTCCCTGTATTATAGCTGTATTAGTTTAAGTATAATACCGTTATAGGCCGTTTCGTATCGGTTATAAGGTAGTTCATTAAGTCCCCCTTCCGTCTATAAATCGGCTTCGTGTTATACTAGGAGTCGGCTAAGTGCGTCTAGTATAATATAATTCTTTCCTGGCTTATATATCACGTGTATCTCGACCTATGATATATACTCTATAGCCCTTATAATCTTCTTATCTATCCCTATACGTGATACCATATTCGTAATATCTAGTTACAGTGATAGTATCATAGTTACTTAATAGTTAGTGAAAATAATCGCCGGGGGTTATCGGGTACTATTAATTCAGTATACCATCTTACTTAGTATCTACACGAATCCCGCGATCTCCATCTTTAGTCCGTAGTATCGTTTTGCTGCTACTCGTAGCGTGCGTAATAACAATATAATAGGTAAAATTGCTATTCGAGGTAGGTATACCGCTTTTTCGTCTTATATAATCTTCTATTGTATCTTCTTATTAACGTGAAACACTTCTACTATAATTCCCTCTACGGATATATCGAAGTCGATAAATAACTAGTTATATAGGTTAAATATCGCTAATATAATATTATTATATAGCACGTTCTTTATATTATGAAATGCTTAGACCTCCCGTCCTCTTAGTATCGGGATATTCATCGATTATACCCAGGCTGTTTAAGCCAGTTTTAAGTTTTATTTTACTATAGACTTTTTCTGTGTTTCATTCTTATCTCGGGATTCCTTAACTCTACGAGAATCCTTTAGAAGGTTAGCTTTATATACTTCTAGTAGTTATATTTATATTATAAAGCGGGGGATATAATATCTAAGTAACGTTACTAAACCGATCGAGTATTTAAAGTGCTTTAATATACTAGGAAAATAAATAATTTTAATTACTTTAATCTTCTCTTCGAGTATTAATAGGCTCTATACGTTTACCATCTTACCTAGTACCATAGCCGATAGCATGCCTATAAATAATTTCTCGGACCCGATTAATATATTGTATTATCAAAATAGCCTAAATAATTTATCTGGGTATTATAGATATTCGTCGAATTCTATACTACTCACCACGATATTATCGGAGTATATTATCGCCTTTATACCGTGGAGTAGGTTATTTATTATACGTTATATATATATATATATATATATTTAAGTTTTTGAATCCTATAAATAGATATTTAAATATAAATTATCCTTCTAGTATAGAGATAGGTAATATCTATTAATAGTCGGGGTGGGTTTACTATTAATAGTAGAAGCTAATAGCTTTAAGTACTAGAATTTATATCTTACCCGCTATATATAATAGGATTTCGTCTTATATACGTATCGGGTCTACGTTGGGTATATTCGTATCATTAAATAGCCATATATTAACTACTATACGTCCATTACGATTACCGTTCTTAATATAATACACGGTAAATACTAGCCAGGAAGGGCACTCCGTGCATTATTCTATAGGCCTTTCCGTCTAATTTTTAGTTTTTCCCCTATCTATTAAATAACCGCTCGGTATTCTATATTTATAGGGTATATCCGATACCTCTTAGGGATATATTTCTACTAGTCTAGACGCAGCAAGATGCTTACATATAAATCCTCTGGTAAACGAGCGAATTCTTTATCCCGAAATATATCTTTATAATCATTAATTGGATCCTCTAGGTACGCTATACCGTTATATTTATAGGTATATACTCTCGTATAATATATAATCGTGTTCCTCTGGACATCAGGTAAGTCCCATATAATATATCCAGAGTCCTTCGGTGCTTTATTCCGCTATTCGGTTTATTACGTCTCCTTAGTCTCGAGTATGGGTTCGTCGATCCAGGTATTTATAGACCAGGCTCTATAGTTTAGTTCGATTAAGATTATATATCGTAAATATATTCCGGGAAGTAGAACCTTTTCTGTTTTTATATCGTTAAATAGTGGTATCGTTATTAAATTCGCGTTATATAACAGCGCGTATATTGTTACTAGGAGTTATGCTAGCTCGAAGATAAAGTCTTTGTGCTTGGGTACTATATAGATTATCTATGGTATTCTTGATAATTATACGAGGAGAATAACCTATATATAAGCTATTACCTTAATATATAGGCATTATACTCTGCCCTAGCACGTTAGCGAAATCTATACCGAATAGCTATAATTATAAGCTGTGTTTATACTATTAGCGATATCGAATATTTCGGGTAATATATAGTCTATACCTAGTAGGAGGTTAGCTCTTAAGTTATCAACTACTAATACCTCGCGGGTGAATTTAGCTCTAACCGACCGCCCTTAGTATATTCAATTAAGTGAGAACAGTAATAGTGTATATTCCTTTATTATATATATATTATCTCCGATTCCTTATACAGTTAGTAGTATTATTCTAAGCCTAATTATAATATTATGGTAGTATCTACGCAGGACGTTACGGTTAATTAATATAATCAAGTATCCCGTGTCCGCGGATATATTAACTTCTTCCTCTAAGTCTATATCGGGCAAGATATTGAATTTAATATAGGAATTCAATTAGACGCCGTAGCCTATACCTATATCTAGACTCGCGTTTACGGTTAATCAGCGAATCTCTAGTATATCGATTATCGTTGGACCGGCTTTTATTAATTCAGGCTGGCCGATTTATATTATATAGAATACCATCGTATTACCATAATGGGTATAGAATATCGTCTAGTATCTTAAATATTATTCCCGTATATATTAGTATAACTTATTTTTACTTAGGAACTTCTAATAACACCAGTAGTATATATACTAAGTGGCGATTTCGGGGCACTTTATGACTATCGCCGTTACGATATAGTAGTTAAAGGTCTTTATATTACTATTCTATTCCTCGGGTTCTAGCTATTAGTCGTCTACCTATTCTAGGTACTAACCGTCCAATTCAGCTATCTATATCGGGCCTTTATTATTATAATTAGGTTCCGTCGTTTACCTCGGTATTGGAATATCTCCTCTGTGTCCTACTCTAGTTCGTCATAATATACTCGAACTGTTCTGGGTTATTAATTAGGCCACGTTAAGGGTCGATTATTATTATATAGAGGTCGAGTATTACTAGGACCGGCTTGGGTGTTCTTATATTATGAAGGGAAATTCGTACTTACGTTTAGATTATATTAGTTATAGTTTAGTCGCTATAATCGGGATAGCCTGTTATTCTTATTAGTATAGTTACGTCCGAATCTCGTGTTAAACCCGCCGCAGCTTAGTTTCAAATTAGATATACCGCGCGGTTATTATATTAATTATAGTTATATCTGATTTCTGTATCCGTATTAGGGTCTATACCCTATGCCGTAGCCTCCCCGCGTTTTATATTATTATATATGATTATTTATACTATTAAACAGCCAGTTATCGCGTTACGGCGTACCGTATTATAATCCGCCTTATACTTATATATCTCTGGGTCGCTAATATATATATTCTGCTATTACTTAGAGTGCCACTTCCTTATCTTCGATATACTAAAACTATTTATTAGGTATTATGTTTATTCGTAGTTTGTTAATAATAGCCTTAATCTAGGGATCGAATATCGAATAGATAAATAGCAGTCTTCCTTATTCCGCTATATATACTACTTATACCTCCCGTAATATATTCTATATATATAGCTTAATAGATTTACCTTAACCGATATCTTTAACCGCGAATCTTCTGTCTCGCTATCTTCCCATAGCTATATCTGTTAGCACCTTGAATTTCTCGGTAAGTTTTATATAAATATTACTGATTAATCCGGCTCTTAGTAAATGCTGATGTGCTTTGGTAAGGCATCGTGTATACCATAATAATACTTAGGCTTATAGGCAGAGTGTCTACACCCATAGGACTTAATCCTCCTATATCTTTACTTAATCTTTAAGTCGATGAGTGAATACGTAAATATCTGTTTATATTATTAATTTACTATTATTAATAATTCCTAGTTACTATAAGTCCTTTACTTCTGGATTAAATATACCGATATATACTAATCGAAGTGGAGGGTGAAATAGGTAGTTCTGGTTAATAGCCCCGTAATCCTATATATTAAATCTGACTTAATATTATTATATATAGTGTTAAGCTGACGTGACATAGTTACCTGATAATAGCATTATAGGTTCCCTCGTGTTAGCGTCTTTATTCTATCGCACTCTTTCCTAAAATTACTAGACTGCCTAGTATATAGGTGCGAGTGCTTATTAAACTACGTCCTTAATTAGTCTCGCTAAACGTGCGTCCGTGTTCTCTTCCGTCGCGTTATAGTTCGGGTTATCTTAGTTAGCTATGGTTCTAGCTCATTCGGCTAATAGTGAGTCGGGAAATAGGGCTAAGTCTATATAGATTATATCAGATATATCTAAGTTAATTAAAGGAATAGGTGGAAGGGGGGGATATAATCTAGATTATCCTACCTACATTAATAGTATACTACGAGAATTGCCTATCGGTAGTAGGGGTAGTAGTTTATATTTTCCGAACTAATTACATAGGGTAGAGAGGTGTATCGACTCGAGGCTATTAATAATACTCTCCTCCGACTCGATTATTATATTACTTATATTATACGGGGGTAAAACCCTATATAAGGCTATTAGATTATTTATAAAATCTAATTAGTCCTAGCGGTCGTATACGTCGTAAAGTTTTACGGCCTGCCTATAAAATATAGAAGTTATCTTACGGAGGGGTGCGGTTTATTAGAGCCAGTCTAATAGATATAGGTGCTCTTAATCGGTTAGCATTATGTCTTCCGCGTTTTTCGATTCTAGCACCTATCATAGAATAGTAATATTAATCGGGTAGATCTCTTCGTGGAACTTAGCTTAAGCTGCGTGATATCGTAGTAGTTATCTGGCCAAGTATATTATTCAGCTATATCTGGCCTTTATTTAACGCGGTGGGCTTCGGGTCTCGTGTTCCTTATCGGGAATCTATAGTTAACAATGCTTTTCTTCCCTTGGTTCGACGGTCGAATCGTCGAAAAAAACGAGCAGTTACTGCTAATCTATAGACACTTTATATATAATGGTGATACTAATTAATCCAGCTATCTCTATATAGCTAGAGCCTATAAGCTAAACTATATTATATATATATATATATTCCAGCCATAGTACGCCTAAGCCGTTGTGGCTTAACGCCACCTAACGGTGTGGCTTGCGCCACACCCTTAGCCTACAGGCTAGCTTTCCGTTAAGGACTAGCCGCTACTAGCCGTTCGCGATCCTCCTAACCCTTTACCTTTACCCTGCCCGTTTTATCCTATTCTACCCTAGGCCATACCCTATCTACTTCCACCTTTACTCTATCTTCTACTAATAATCCTCTTACTATCCCGTCTATAGAAAGTTAGCCCTAAGACTGTTCTAACCGCTAATCCCTTATTAAAATTAAATATGATTACTATTAGTAGTTCGACTATTATCAGTCTATATACTCTAAATTAGCTAATTCGTCTTCTACTAATACATTTAGTTCTAATACCCCCGGTAATAACAACTATCGGCCTTATAATACTTATACTCCGCCTACCTATTATATACCCCCGCCTTAGTCTAACCCTAATCAATAGCCTATTGATTCTAAGAAGCAGGTTATAAACTGAGTTTACGCTAATAATCTATTACCTACCCTATAGGATTAGTCGCCGCTTAGCTCGCTATCCCTAGAAACTAGGCTACTAAAGACTAAGCTCTTAATACAGCTAGGCGGTAATTAGAAATATTACCTCGCGGTAATAGATTATGGGGCTAGTTATAATCTTATTAACCGCCACGCCCTACCTCTAGGTGTTAACATTACTGGTCCCCCTAAACGTCTTGATTAGAGTGCTTGCGAAGTCGAAAAAGATACCTACAGTTCTATTATACTATTTACAAAGGCTATTAACGATTAGGGCCGTACCGATATATATCGCACTTTATTCTATATCGTTAACCTTATTAAAGTTTTATAAGTTCTTTTAAGTATCCCCTAGTTAACCACCCATAATCCCAACATTAATTAAGCCGACCGGCTTTAGAACTTTCGTATCGATTGGGATATTTTACATTAACTACTAATAAAAGAGAGGTTATCTTTTGCCCTAAGGAAATTAAGAAAGAAAGAAAGCGTACTCGTGGTATTATCTATTTAGTTAGTTTAAACGTTATTAAGACTAAAGAGAAAGCCCTTAATATAGGCCGTGTTATATCTCCCGATGCCGGATAGGCCTCCGAATCCGATTTAGTCCTGGCCGACCCTCCTATCTCCCTTAAGGATACTACCCCTACCCATAATAGCCTTCCGAAGTTACCCGAGTCTTATCTACCCGAATAATACCGACATTTTACCGATATTTTAAACGTTATTAAGGCTAGCCGTCTCCTGCTATACCATAAATAGGATCACGCTATCGAACTAGAAGACGATTAGACCCTATTATTCGATGGTATCTATACTCTTACCGAGGAAAGGTTAGAGACTCTACTATGATATATCAAAGACACCTTAGCTAAAAGTTAGATTCGATATTCTATTAGTCCTCCTAGTGCCCCTATACTCTTTATTCCAAAGGAAGGAGGTAAATATAGTTTATATATCGATTATAAAGGACTTAATAAGATTACTTATAAGGACTATACCACTTTCCCCTTAATTTATAAGATTATAGACTATTTATCTAAAAGAAAGTTATATACTAAACTGGATTGAAAAGATACCTACTATAGGCTACGTATATAAGAAGGGGATAAGTGGAAAACTACTTTATATACTAAGTATAGTTATTTAAGGTATTTAGTTATACCTTTTAGACTTTATAATCCCCCTATTAGTTTTTAGTGTTATATTAATAAAGCATTATATAGCCTTTTCTATACTATTTATATTATTTATCTTAAAAACCAATACCTAAAAAAGACGAATTAGGCTATTACCGCCGCGTAACACGAGTAAAGATAATAAAACTAATTAGAGAAGGAATCTAACTCCCTCCTCTACGCCGTGATAGCACCGAGTAAAAGCCGTAACGTGGATATAGGGGCGGATATAATAGAAGGGGTGGTGGCGACTAGTCCACCGCCTAAAAATTCTTTAAACCGCCCCCGCCGATAATAACCACTACTCGACTCCTACTACCCGAATTAGGATACTCCCGTACATAACCGAACCGAGACCGATACAGGGGCGACACGGGCCCCTAGAACAAAAATCTAATAAGTCGAGTCATTAATGTAAAGTCTACTAGCTAATAGGAACACGATTAACTACGTCGTGGAGCTAGTAGAAAAGCTTATTAAGCTACGCTGCCTTAACGGCTAGAGTACCGTAGTAATACCGATTATCTACCTCCACGCCACTATACGGAGCGTGATTAAGGAGAAGCTCCGGAATAGCATAAAGCCGACCTAGGCTATTATAGCTATAGCACCGCCCGCTATAGCCCCCCCCCCCTAGGACCTAGCCCCCCCTAAAGTGATCCTAGCTAGATACTATAAAGAACTAATTATTAAATATAAAGACTAGCCCGACTAAGCACTCCTAGCCTAGTCGCTAAAAGAGATTATCTAAGTAATAAACACAGCCGCCGGCCGCTCTAACGCTATAACGGCATAGCGCCTACCTAATAAAGATATCTGCCTAACCTTTACTAAGGGGGTATAATAATAATCTACCTCCGCTAACTACTAGGTCGAATAGGCCTTCGGCGCTAAAGCTAAAATATTTACCCGAACCTACTTAGTCCTAGTAAAAGCTATCTCCTATTCGATACTAAGCCCTCTCTCTAAAAACAAACTCCTCTAGACCCTATAAGCCACTAACCCTAACACGAAAATACACTAAGTAAGGACCCGGCTCCCTAGGTATAGTACCGGCAAGGTAACGATACTACTTATTAAGGCTAGTATACCGGAAGGTACGGAAAGCCTTATATACAATAGCCTCCTTTTCGAAGGGGGCAGCTTCCTATATAAGCCCTATAACCCTAATATAAACCTTCTACGATACTATACCTGCTTATAGTTCGGGTATAGGGCCGCCTAGTACCTAAAGGCAGAGAAACGATACCGCTATTACGCTAAACCCGAGTCTACCTACTAAAATGGTTTTAAGAACTGCCTAGCGGCGGCCCTAAAGGCTACCCAAAGGTATACCGCCTATAATAGGAACTACGAAGCTTTTAATAACGGCTACTAAGTCAGGAAATAGGAGGCCGTAAAAGCCTAGGAAGTATATAAGTACCGGGTAAAAGAGTTTAATATCTTAAGATAAACTAAAGCGGTATACTAGCGACCCCGCCCACGCTAGCCCTTGCCCTTACCCTCTCCCACTTTATTATAAGCCGCCCCTACTCGCTATAGCCCTAGCCGCCCGCTAAAACAACTCCGCGAATACCCCCCGGCTTCTAGACCCCTAAAACCGTTCCTAGTCCCCCGCGGGACTAACCCGCCCCCGATATAAGACACCTAGGGAGCCACTTAGGCTAACCCGACCCCGAACCCCCCCTCCTATTAATAAAGCTCCGTATCCTATCTTAGAATATAGGAGCTAAATAGGCCCGGGCTAAGCTCC
This sequence comes from Sodiomyces alcalophilus JCM 7366, assembly GCF_042370955.1. Taxonomy (NCBI): domain Eukaryota; kingdom Fungi; phylum Ascomycota; class Sordariomycetes; order Glomerellales; family Plectosphaerellaceae; genus Sodiomyces; species Sodiomyces alcalophilus. The sequence continues at coordinate 4,392,955 of NW_027263536.1, read as the reverse complement.
TATTACGGGCCCGTACCGAATATAATATAATAGCTATCTAAGAGCCAGGGCTTAACCCCTTTACGAAGGGTCTAAAAGCCCTAAGCAGGGCCCCGTACCTCCTAATCTAAGGAGGTAATAAGGCCCTACTCTATATTTATAAACGATATCCCCATAGTATATAGATATAGCGGGCCTACTAGGACTCCTATATAGTCACCTTCGGTATAGGCGACTAAGCTATCACGATCTAGTTAATTTACTCTAAGAATTATTAATCCGCCTTTACCCCGTAGTATACCCTTTTAACTACGGACCTTATAGGGATACCCCCCCGGGGCCGCTATATCCTCCTCGGAGACTTTAACCTCTACTATCCCCTTTAGGCTAGCTACCCTAGATTCTATCCTAGGTCTAGCACCCTCCTAGAACTAACTACTCGCTAAAACCTTAACCTTATTACCCCCCCCCCCGGAATAACTACCTAGTATAGACTAGGAGAGCGACTGTCACGGGTTGACCCCTCGAAAGTATAGTTCCGGCATAAGGCCGGAACCGCCAATCAGCACGCAGATCCGACGCTTAGACCTCGCGCTCCCCTCACCGCGGAATCGCACAAACCTAGCAAATCCTGCACCTCTCCATAGACCTTTTCCTTTCCTTTTCCTTAATTCTAGCTAATACAATTATTCGGCCTTACTTAGTGCGATCAACCTATGACCAGCCGCTCACAGCGACTAAGCATTATCGACCTTATTTAGCTATTATAAGGGCTCCGCTATAACTATAACGGTATAGACACTAAGGTTATCGGATTAGACTACCTCTCCTAAATCGTAACTATCTATCTTAATATAGACCGCCTTACCGACACGGCCCTGCTATAGCCCCCCGACCGCCTATACTAGGTCTAGAAGGAATTCGTCCCCTCCCTCGCCTACTAGGCAGCCCCCGGGATCCTTATATATCCGGGCCCCCTAATAACGCCCTATAATATCGATAAGGCCCTTAACTAGCTAACCCAGGACCTTACCACCGTTACTAACTAGACGGCCCCGTATCGCCGAACCGGGCCCCCTGGCCGCCCGCCTTGCCCGTAGTAGACTAATAAGCTAACCTCCTTGACCTAAGAAGCGCGTAGACTATATAGGCGGTATATAGCGAGGAAATCACGGAATAGATAGGATGAGTATAAGGAAGCCGAACTCCGCCGCGATAAAGCTATAGCGGTAACGAAGAGGCAGTACTAGCGCCACCTCCTTTACTTAACGCAGGTAAATAATAGGCTCCTTTAAAGGCTCTAAAAATAGGCCCGGACTAAGGGATATTAGCTACCCGGACCCCCTACTATACCACCACTACGCCACGACCATAGCGACCCAGCGACCTGTTATAATAAGAAAGCGGATATCCTATACGCTAAGTTCTCCCCCCCCCCCCCTAGAGACTTAGACCCTAGACCCCTAGGATAAGAGTACCCCTCTAGATAAGATATAGACCGAAGCGTTACTATAGCGGATATCTAAGGCCGCCTCCGCCGGACTAAGCTATAGGCCGCTCCTAGCCTAGACGGCTTCCCGGTAGGCCTCCTAAAAGCCTATAGCCTAGCCCTATACTAGATCCTAGCCACGATCCTCTTAGCCTGCCTATCCCTAAGCTACTTCCCGTACTACTATTATACCACTATTATTATAATTATTCGAAAAAAGGGCCGCTTATGGAGTAACTATAAGATAGCTAGAGGTTAGAGGCCGATGTCCCTCCTTAACACGATTAGAAAGCTACTTAAAGATATTATAGCGGACCGCTTCGCGGCTATAATGGAAAAATACCTGTTGATATTATACTTATAATAAGTAATAATTATAATAATAATAATATAAATATACTAGGTATCGTAAATACGATATCTTAGTTATTACTTAAGCAAATAACGTGGCGTGATAACCGTCGCGTAGGCTATTAACGTAACAGTCGCCACCCAATCTTTCAGGGTCTTTTGCCAGCCCCGGATCCAGGAAGAAATCCCAGAAGTCAGTTCTTTACACCTTCGTGAAAAAGGCAGTAATCCTACGGATCTACGAATTTAATAGCTATTTACTTAAGATTCCTCTCTTCCGCGCGTATAGCCTACTACTCGTAGCCTAATCTATTAAAAGATTATAAGCCCGGGTTAGTAAAGAAGGAAATCTACTCTTTTCTACCCTTTTATTCTACTTAAAAATACTAAAAAGACTCCCTGCCTTTTTAGGCCACCTGCCTTTTTAGACCATCCCTTTATCCTCTCCCGGTCGCAGATCCTTGTCTCCGACCGTACGAAATCCCTTTGTCTCCCGAAGATAGCTAATCGAATCGAACCGTTCGTTCCGATACCACGGTTCAAAGCTCTTTATTCTTCCTAATACGGTCGCCAAGAGTCGTGCCAAGAGGCCAGCTCTTTATTCCTGTTCCGGAAGAACTATACGATTAGAATAAGACTCTTTGTTATGATCGGATATACTGTTCCTTTATTATATAAAGGGCTTTTTAAAAAAGAAAAAAAATAACGAATATATAGATTAAATATAAAGGCTATTATATATCCACGAATAATGGCTATAATAATTAAGCCACTTAACTTACCGCGCTGCCTATAATAATAAGATATCGTAACGTGGTATATAAGCTTTTAGTAAAAAGTCCGCCCGTGGAAATCCTATTATTCGCTTTATACGAGCATCGCTTTTCTTCGCGTCGCGAGATCTATAAATAGCTTCACCGTTTAGACCCACTTTTAGACCCACTTTTCGAACCTAGGCTAATCAGAATTAGACCTTTAGCTTAGTATTCTTTATTTCTGTCCTTTATCGATAACGTAATAAAGAAAAAGGAAAAAGTAATAAAGAAAATAATAAAAATAAATCGTTAAATAACTTAGTTAATTCTAACCTAAATAAATAAAAAAAAATTTATAACGGTCACGGAGAGATGGAACGGAAGAGGAAGATCTAGAGGAAAAGAGGCAGTTTGAATTGTGGAAGACTGTGAAGACTATAGAAGTAAGATATAGAGAGAGAGAGAAAAAGGAAAGGAAGAGGGAGGCGGGCAGCCTGGTATATATAGTCCTTTCCTACGGTTTATTCAAGCTACTGATTTGGTATCCGGAGGTCCTGAAGGTCCGTGGGTTATTCCGGAGGTCCTGAAGGTCTATGGGCCCACCTAAAGGTCCGTGGGCCTACCTAGAGGTCTATGGGTCCACCTAAAGGTCCGTGGGCCTACCTGGAGGTCCGTGGGCCTACCTGGAGGTCCGTGGGCCTACCTGGAGGTCCGTGGGTCCACCTAGGGTCCCGGGGGACTCGGGAGGACCCTGGAGGACTTAGGAAGTCCCTGGGGGACTCTGGAGGACTCGGGAGGTCCCTGGGGGACTCGGGCGGACTTAGGAAGTCTCTGGCTTACAGGAGGTTTCGTATATCGTACTATACCGTATATAGTTATATTTATTTTCTGGGTATAGTACTAACACCCCCCCGTAAGCTGATTCCTATATAATAGGTGCAGCTTAGCTAGTTATTTCTTAGTCTATATATTTTTAAAGCGAGGAAAAAACAAGAAAAAACCTCTATATTTATTATCGTGTAGGGAAAAAATTAAAAAACCCCTTTCTTAATTTTATTCTAGGAAAACCTGTCTATAGGTAAAAAACCTAGTATTTAAGTTCTTTTATTTCTTTATAAGGCGGTAGGTTATATTCTGGTAGTGTATCGTCTTTATAACCTAGGTTTATATAGCCGCAGAGTGTATTATAAGTCTCTTTTAGTAACCCTTTAGTTATTATATCGGATATATTATATTTAGTGTTTATATACACTACCTTTATATTATTTTCCTATAGTTATTATCTATAGAAGTGAAACTGTTTATTAATATGCTTTACTCTTTTATAGAATTCCGGGTTTTTAGCGACCTTTTTAGCACTCTCGCTATCTAAAAGAATTATAGGAATCCTTGGTTTATTATTACTGAATCTTATATTAAGGTTATCTATGAGTTTAGTATATAGATTATGTATATAGATTCCTTCTTTTATAGCCTCGGTTAGAGCCATATATTCGGCTTCTGTTATTAATAAAGTAACGACTTTCTGTTTCGACGAGGTCCAGCTAATAGGATTATTTATTCCTACATAGTATATATATCCTAAGGTAGACGTTCTATCTTCGAGAATATCTAAAAAGCTGGTATCAGAGTAACCGTATATATATAGGTTATCTCTTTTATAGTTATATAGAAGACCTATATTAGGATATACGTTTATATAGGCCTAGACTCTATTTAGTGCTATAAAGTGTTCCTTTAAGGGGTTACTTATATATCGGGCGCACTTATTAATAGTATAGGTTATATCGGGCCTTAAGTGAAGAGCTAGATATAGTAAAGCTCCTACTTCTTATTAATATTTCTTTATATCTTCTTTTAACGCCTATTCGGGGTTTAGTATTAGGACCTGTTTATAAATATATAGGGTATCTACCTTTTTAAGGGCTTATTTATTATACCTTTCTAGTATTTTATTTATATATAGTAGTTAACTTATAGAGAGTGTCTTTTTAGTTATATTTATATTTATTTTATTGCCTAGAAAGGTATATACTTTACCTAAGTTTTTTAGTGAAATATCTTTAGATATCTCTTTATAAAAGTGATCTATTATAGTATCTAAAGGACTTATAACCATGATATTATCTACGTGGCAAAGGAATATAGCTCGGTCTCCTTTATTATAATATATAAAGAGTCCTTTATTAAACTCAGAGACTTTATAACCTAGTTTAGTAAAGATTTTAACTAGGAAGTTATACTAGAGTCTAGGGCTCTATTTTAGGCCGTATAAAGCTTTATTTAGCTTATAGATAGTTATACTATTGCCTTCTTGTTTTTTAAAACCCGTTAGTTAAACGGTATATATCAGAGTATCTATATCAGTATATACGAAAGCGTTTATTACGTCGAACTGCCTGAATTTCTAGCCTAAGGAAACGCCTAATAGGAAGGTAAGTCTATATGTTTCGGGTCTGCAGGTTATAGAAAAGGTTTCTAAGTAGTGAATTCCGAGTACTTAATTAAAGCCTTGTATAACCTATCTTACTTTATATTTTATTAGTTCTCCTTTATTATTTAGCTTTATTTTATAGACCTATCGTCCGCCTAGGACGTTGTATTTTTCCTTTATTTTATTAAGGGGCGTATCTTTTATAGTTATTAAATCCCAGGTCTTTCTTTTTTCTAGTTCTATTATTTCTGCTACTATAGCGTCTATCTATTCTGATTTATCTAAGCGTTATATAGCCTTTTTATAGGTAGCTGGTTCTGATAGAGAGTTTATAGTTAAGAGGTAGTAAGGCTTTATTTAAAAGTATAGGTTTCCAAGAGTGGTATCTTCTATTAAGTATAATAAGCGCTTATTATTTTTATTATTAACTGATATATAGTCTTTAAAAGCTGACTTCGGTCTTAAAGGTATTTTAACTTATATACTAGAGTGGCTAGTGTGTATAGGTCTATCTGGGTTATTATAGCCTATTACTGTTTATAGACTCCTTGATTTATTTTAAGAGTTATTTTCTTCTTTAGTTTGGATAGACTTAAAAGGTCGTTTTAAGACCTGTTATTATATAGTTTTTTCTAGAAGCTAATAAGGCTCTAGGTTAGAAACCTGTTCTTCTTAGACAGAGATATTACTAGTATTTAGGTCTAAAAAGGAAGAGTGTATAAACTGATTTTCAAGTATATATACGTCTCTAAACTAACCGATCCTTCTTAAGACTAGGTTATATATCTTATAGTTATAATCGCTAAAACCGATAAGGGCACCACGAATAGCTCTGCTATCTAGTTTCTTCTGGTTCGGGTTATTGTTTTTGTAGTAGGCTATAGAGCCCTAGACCCGAATATGGTTTATATTCGGTTTCTTCTTTTTAACTATCTTAAAAGGGGTCTTAAAGCCTATAGCTGAATTTAGGGTCCTGTTATATATATATACTGCTAAATATACAGTATCTCCCTAAAGGTATCTAGGTAGTCCTAAGTGGAAAAGCAGGCTATAAACCTTTTCTATTATAGTTCTAATAGCTTATTCGATCGAGCCTTAAGTCTTATAGGTATATGGTGGTTTTATATTATGTTTTACGCCTTAGAAGAGGCGCTTAAAGGAGGCGTTTATAAACTCCTTTCCACCGTTAGTGTCTACTTCTTTTATTCTTATATCATAGTTATTATTTTCTACTAGTATTTTCCACTCTTTTATAGCTAAAACGACGGTTACTTCTGATTTATTAGGTAGTAATTTTGCCTAGAGGAACCGGGTGGAACGGTCTATAATTAGTAGAATCCAGCGCTTCTTATTATAAGTTATTAGTTCTATTAGGCCGTAGAGATCTATATATACCTTTTCTAGGTAGGAGAAGTCTTTGTATTTATTAACTGAATCTTTATTAGCTAGTATAATAGCCTTACTACGGCGGCAGGTATTATAGCTATTTATATCTATGATTTCTTGTTCTGATACTTTAAAGTCCTTGAAAAGAGAGGTATTGTTATATAGGTTTTTTAAGGTAACCGGGTTTATATGGCCTATTCTGTTATGCTATAGTTATATAGTCTCTTTTATTTTTATGGTTCTTTTCTTATTATTTTAGTCTCTTTGTTTTTAAAGGTCTAGATTTTTCTGATTTCTTTGTTTCTAAGGGTCTAGATTTTTCTGATTTCTTTGTTTCCTTATTCTTTATCCTGGGCTTTATGGGATTTCCTTTATTATATTGATTTCTTTATTCCCACCTTTTAGGATAACTGGCCTAGCTATAGCCTAGTAGAGTCCTCTAAAGAGTCTAGCTCTTATATATATATAAAGGGACTCTTTTACTATTTCGTTTTTAAAAAGGATAAGCTGTTTATTACTAGATAAACCTCTGACTTTGCTGTTATGGTTTAGGAGACTTATTATATTAGTTCCTAGTTTAGGAATATAAAGGCACTCTTTTAGAAACAGTGTTTTTCTAGTGTCTTTAAACTTTATAATATAGTTTCCTACGCCTATTATCTTTATTATATTTACTTTACCCTAACTAGCGAGCCTAGTAGTGGTTTTATATATAGAGAAGAGAGATTTATTTATTATTATATAAGAGGTAGCTCCGCTATCTATATAAAAGTTTAAGTCTAAACTAAACCTATTCTCTGTCTGAATCCTAAAAATCCTTTTAACTATCCTACCTATATTCAGGTTAGTATATAGAGTATTCTAGGGATTTTAGGTTATTATATTTACTTCTTTAATATCTATTATATCCTCGGCTTCCGGGTTTAGGAGGACGTCTTCAAACATAATCGATTTATCTTCTTTTTCTCCGGGTTCTTTAGGTTACTTTTTAAGGATTATATTCATAGAATTCTTATTATTTATAAGCGTCTAAAGCAGTTAGTTCTTTAAGAGAGCTATAATAGCGTCCTCCCTTTTCTTATACTAGGGATTTAGGGACCTGGATCTGCCCCTAGAAGAGGAGGAGGACTTAGTGCTCTTAGAGACCCGATTCTGCTGCTTTTTTCCGGTATTTTCCCTTATAACCCAGCCCTTAGGAGCCTTATCTGGGTAGAGGAAATAGTAGTTAGAGGAGACGTGGCCGGGTTTCTTATAGTTCTTATAAAACAGTCCCTTAGTCTTTTTCTAGGGTTTTTAGACCCTTTAACGAGGAGAGTGTTATTTACTAGGGAACGCTTTATTTTCCGGGAGGCGTCTATTAATTCAGTAACGATTTTATTTAGCGTATAACTCTAGATATCGTGACGAAGGGACTAAGTGATCTAATTAGTGATAGAGTCGTATCTTTTATCGAGGGCGTTAAGAATCCACGTATAAATCACCTTATTAGGAAAGGAAATCTCCTTTCCTTCTAGAGCTATCAGATTTTCTTAAACCTTGTATAGGAAGGATTCAAGGGTTTTATAGTCTAAGGGGGAATTATTAAAGAAGGTTCCTAGGGCATTAAAATCAGCTTAGAAGCCTTTCTTTTCGTATAGGCCTTTTAGCTTTTCCTAGACTTCGTGGGCCGTATCTAGGCCTTAAACCTAGGCGAGAGGTCCTTTAGAAAGGGTAAAGAGTATTTTACTAGCATCCTTAAGAGAGTCTTCCTTCTGCTTCTAAGAGGGATTCTAAAGAGGTTTAGTTATATCGTTTAGGAACTTCCCTTTACAGGCAAAATAGGCGTGTATAGATATCCTCTAGAAAGGAAAATCGGCACTGCCTTATAGTTTCTTAACCGTGGGGATAAAATCCTTACTGGTTATCTTCCTAGCTTTAAAACGGTGGTCTTTTTGCTAGTATTACAAGGGGGGAAGTAGAAATACCCGATTTCTGGTTCTAATTACCCAAGGGGTTAGATATAGAGGTGAAAAGTGGGTCTAAAGCGGGGAAAAGTGGGGCTATATAGTAGTATAGTTCACGGATATTAAAAAAGTGGAGCCGTTTCTTATATATCACGAAGGAGAGATTGCCTTTTTTTTTTTTTTTAGAGACTAGGGTTTATAAGCCACGTAATATTATAGCCTTTATAGGGGTATAGTAGGGCGGTATAGCTAGTATGCAGGGGGTATAGATACTAAGACTTAACTGTTCGGAACGGGGTCCTGCTATAATATGTTTCTGTTTTTTCGGAAGGAAAAAAGGGAAAAGGGGAAAAGGGGAAAGAAAGGGGGTGGCCTAAAGAGGGCTTTGGAGGTGGCCTTTAGTTACTGGCTGCCTGGAGAGGACTTTGGAGGTGGATTTGGTTAGAGGCGGCCTGAAGAGGGCTTTAGAGGTGGATTTAGGGTAGAAATTGCCTGAAATGGACTTTAAGGGTGGAAGGAAGAGGGGATCTAGAAATTCCTTTGCTTTTCCGGGCTTATAACCTTTATAACGGTCACGGAGAGATAGAACGGAAGAGGAAGATCTAGAGGAAAAGAGGCAGTTTAAATTATAGAAGACTATAAAGACTATAGAAGTAAGATATAGAGAGAGAGAGAAAAAGGAAAGGAAGAGGGAGGCGGGTAGCCTGGTATATATAGTCCTTTCCTATGGTTTATTTAAGCTACTGATTTAGTATCCGGAGGTCCTAAAGGTCCGTGGGTTATTCCGGAGGTCCTAAAGGTCTATGGGCCTACCTAAAGGTCCGTGGGCCTACCTGGAGGTCTATGGGTCCACCTAAAGGTCCGTGGGTCTACCTGGAGGTCCGTGGGTCTACCTAGGGTCCCGGGGGACTCGGGAGGACCCTGGAGGACTTAGGAAGTCTCTGGGGGACTCTGGAGGACTTAGGAGGTCCCTAGGGGACTCGGGCGGACTTAGGAAGTCTCTGGCTTATAGGAGGTTTCGTATATCGTACTATACCGTATATAGTTATATTTATTTTCTGGGTATAGTACTAATAAAAAATATCGTTCCGCTACTTAAAAATAGCTGAATAAGAGACTATCTAAGATATCTTAGTCCGGAAGTCACAGAGTAGTTCTGTAACTAATAATAATAATAATAATAATAATAATAATAATACTAACCTTAATATTAATTAGTTAGTAGAACAAATTTATAAAATATAAGCAGAAAACAGTATTAAGCTTAATCTGAATTTCTATGTTAATAGCGGGGCTACGGCGTATATAATAACTAATAAAAGACTCTTTTTTACTTATAATATAAAAGAAAGAACCGTTCTTTAGGGTCAGGTAAAAGAAATAAAGATATAAGGTAAAGGAGACTACGTGATAAAATTCCGGGATACTAGAAAGCTTCTGCTTTTAAAAAAGTGTCTTTATATACCGGAAATAGGCACGAATATTATTAGTCTCTCTCGTCTTAATAGTAAAGCTCGCGGTCTTACTAAAAAAAAAAAACAAAAAGCTCTTATTATTTAATAATAAAGAGCCCCTCTTTCTTTATATAACGGCCCTGCTTTATAACGGGCTATACTGGGCTGCAGCACGGGCACTATCGTACGGGGGGGTTAAGTCTCAGAAAATAAATATAATAAATACTAAAAACAACACAAAGAAACTGTTGCAAAGAGGTATTTTACCTAAAGAATAGTCTCAAGACTCAACTAGGATAAAGAGGTTTCAGAGGTTTAAAGAACAGGTTTCAAAGAAACTAAATAAATAAAGAAAGGGGTTAGTTGAACCTTAATAAAGAAATAATATAATAAAGAAACCTTAACCTCTTTAACCTCTTTAACCTTAAGAAGAGCTTTATAAACAAAGAGACCGTAATAACCGTCGAAGGACTACCTCTATAACTGAAAACACAACACTATGGCATAACAGGATGGGTTATATTAACCCTATTACCTTAAAAAGTCTCTATACTAATACTCTTTAAAAGGATTATAATATAATTAATAAAGAGTTAACTGAAATATAGAGCTATGATGCCTATAAGAGAAGTAAGTCTATTACACTTTGGCATAAAGATTCAGTTAATAAATACAAGGACTTTTCCTATTTAGAAAAGGTTTATATGGATCTTTACGGTCCCATCGAACCTCTTTCTTATAATAAAAAGCGTTGGATTTTGTTTATACTAGACCGTTCCACCCGGTTCCTATAGGCATAACTGCTCTTAGACAAGTCTGAAACGACGGTAGTTATAGCTATAAAAGACTAGAAAGCTCAGGTAGAAAATAATAATAATAATAAATATCACTTCTTTATTAAAGAAATAGATACCGACGGTGGAAAAGAATTTAATAACGCCTCTTTTTAACGCCTCTTTGCAGGTATAAAGCATAATATAAAGCCACCGTACACTTATAAAGCTTAAGGCTCTGTTAAACGAGTTATAAGAACTATAATAGAAAAGGTTCGAGCTCTTCTTTTCCACTTAGGGCTACCTAGATACCTTTAGGGTGAAGCTATGCTTTTAGCTGTTTATATATATAACAGATCACCTAATTCAGCTCTTAAATATAAGAGTCCCTTTAAGCTTTTATAAGGTCAGAAACCTAATATTAATAATATACGGGTTTAGGGTTCTATTATTTATTATAAAAATAACGACCCGAATATAAAGAAACTAGATATAAAAGCACTTCGAGGTGCTTTAATAGGTTTTAATAACTATAACTATAAGGTTTATAACCCAGTAACTAGAAAGACTGGTTGGTTTCGAGACGTTTATATCTTAGAGAATTAGTGTCTTTACTCTTCTTTAGATAACTATAATAATAACTATACGCCTAAAAATAATAATAATAACCTCCCTCCTCATATTCATACTTAGGTATATAATCAGGTTTCTAACCGCGGGCCTTATTAACCCGTTAAGTATAATAAAGGAATCACTTTTAGTGAAAATACCGGTTAATTTTCATAAAATATCCCTTGGCGCGTTTCGAAACGTTCTGTTAAGTTTATTCAACCTGAAGAAGAGAATAATAATAATAATAGACGTAAGAGTCTTCGTCTGCGGGCAGCGGGCTGTGAAGTTCTAGCTGTTAATAATAATAATAATAATAATAATATTAACTATAGCCCGGCTAATAATAATAACAGTAGCCAAAGTACCAGGCTAGAAGTCTAAATACCTTTAAAACCTTTAAAACCGGACTATAAGGATTTAATATCCTCTAATAATAATGCACTATACCTTATAAAAGATACTATACTTAGAAACCTATAGTTTCAAGAAAATGCCCTATTTCTTTTAACTATAAATTCGATTAATAAACCAGCTACCTATAAACAGGCTATGAACTGCCTAGGTAAAGATAAATAGATAGAGGCGATAGTAGCAGAAATATTAGAACTCGAAAGGAGAAAGACCTGGGACTTAATAAGTATAAGAAATACGCTTAATAATTATAATAAAATAGGAGAAGACTACCATATACTAGGAGGTCGTTGGGTCTTTAGAATTAAATATAATAGCTCTGGCGAAGCTATTTAATATAAGGCTTAGTGGGTTATTTAGGGGTTTAATCAGGTTCTAGGTCTTGATTATCTAGAAACCTTTTTAACTACCTGCTGGCCAGAAAGCTATAAACTAGCTTCAATACTAGGCGTATCACGCGGCTGGAAATTCAGGCAGTTCGAGATTAAAAACGCGTTCGTTTATGCTTATATAGATACCCTGATATACGCTATATAACCTACAGGCTTCGAGAGAGAAGATAGCTTAGAAAATAATAAAAATAAAAATAAAAATTATATAACACTCTATAAGCTTAATAAAGCTTTATACGGGTTGAAATAAAGTCCTAGACTCTGGTATAATTACCTGGTTAACATATTAACTAAACTAGGTTACCGGGTCTCTGAATATAATAACGGACTTTTTACCTTTTATCAATATAATAAAATTAAAAGAATAGAAGAACAAGATATTCTTTTATGCCACGTTAATAATATAGTGGCTCTAAGCCCTTATAAGGATACTTTAGACTATTTCTTTAAGGAGATATCTAAAGATATTACACTTAAAGACTTAGGTAAAATAAATACCTTTCTAGGCCATATAATAAATATAAATAAAGATAATACGACTCTTTCTATAAGTTAGTTGCCTTATACTAATAAGATACTTGAAAGGTATAATAAACGAAGTCTGAAAAGGGTTAACACCCCTTATATACATAAGAAGGTCCTAGTACCAAATCCTGAATAAGCGTTAACTAATAATATAAATAAATACTAACAGGAAATCGGGGCTTTATTATATCTAGCCTTGCATTCAAGACCAGATATAACTTACGCAGTTAACTAGTGTTCTCGCTATATAAGTAATCCCTTATAAGACCATTTTACTGCGTTAAATCGAATCTAGGCTTATATAAATATATATCCTAATATCGGTCTTTTATATAACTATAATAAAGAAGACCTTGGTATTTACGGTTATTCTGATACCAGCTTTTTAGATATAATCGAGGATAGAACCTCGACTTCAGGATATATTTACTGCGTGGGAGTAAATAACCCCGTTCGTTAGACCTTAACTAAACAAAAAGTCGTTGCGGTATTAATAATAAAGGCCGAATATATGGCTCTTATAGAAGCTTTTAAAGAAGGAATCTATCTTTATAATCCATATAAGGATATACTACAGAATCTAGGTCTAGATTCCAATATAAGAGGCAATAATAATAATAATAATAATAATAATAATAATAAAACTCTTGAGATTCCTACTATCTTAATAGATAGTGAGAGTGCAAAGAAGCTCGCCGAAAACCCTGAATTTCATAAACGGGTAAAGCATATCGACAGGCAGTATCACTACTGCAGGCAATAGCTATAAAATAATAAAATAAAAATTGTATATATAAATACGAAATTTACTATAGCTGATATAATAACTAAAGGTTTAGCAAAAGAGACTTATAATACTCTTTGCGGTTATATGAACCTAGGTTATAAGGATGATACGTTGCCCGAGTATGATTTGCCGCCTTATAATAATATTAAAGAATTAAAATACTAGGTTTTAATACGTGGTATTTTTAGTTCTTTACAAGGGGAATAACTAGGTTTTTTACCTTCCGGTTTTCCTAGATATCAAAGGTTTTTATGAACTTTCCTTTGAATAATATACTATAATAATAACAAGGGTTTTTGACTTTTGCCTTGAATTAAAAAGAAGAGGTTTTTTCAAAAAATTTCCTCTATGTATTCTAGTCTTAGATAGACTAGGATTACTGCGCTAAAATATAACATAACCATAAGTATAACCTGACTAAGCTGCACTTATTATATAAGAGTCAGCTTACGGGGGGGTGTTGATATTATACTTATAATAAGTAATAATCATAATAATAATAATATAAATACACTAGGTATCGTAAATACAATATCTCGGTTATTACTTAAGTAAATAACGTGGCGTGATAACCGTCGCGTAGGCTGTTGACGTAACAGTCGCCACCCAATCTTTCAGGGTCTTTTGCCAGCCCCGGATCCAGGAAGAAATCCCAGAAGTTAGTTCTTTACACCTTCGTGAAAAAGACAGTAATCCTACGGATCTACGAATTCAACAGCTATTTGCTTCAGATTCCTCTCTTCCGCGCGTATAGCCTACTACTCATAGCCTAATCTATTAAAAATACCGACTACTCCCTAGTAGCTAAATAAGAAACCGACCGGGGTGTAGTATAAAGACGGCTATATAGCGCGCGATAAAGGCCGTTAAAGCCGCCTAGGCCCTAGGCGGTGCCCCCGCGATACTCTAGCTAGATATACGCGGGGCCTTTAACACCGTCCCCTATACTAGACTCCTTAAGTCCCTTAAACATAAAGGGTTCCTAGACTAGGCCGTCTAGCTAACTAGCAGCTTCCTTTAGGACCGGATAGTCCACCTCCTTTTTAACGGCTAGGCGGTAACCCCGCGGCCCCTCCGCGCCGGAGTACTATAAGGGTCCTAGGTCTCCCTAATTCTCTTTATTCTATATATATCCACTCTATATAAAGAACTTAAAAACGCCGCGAGAACTATTATTATTAGCTTTACCGATAACACGAATATTATTGCTTTTAGCTGTATAAAGGCCTAGACGCGGTACCGCCTCGCCTCTGCCTGGCGGATATACGAAGCTTAGTCCTAGGCGAGTAGCCTTTAGTTCGAGCCCTCGAAATACGTATTTATACCCTTTACGAAATCCTATTCCTTACCCTTAGCGCCTCTTTACCTCGGCATTATATTAGTCCCCCCTTTATCGGAGGTTAGGTTCCTTAGGGTATAGCTAGACCGGAAACTTAACTTCTTATAGTATAGGAAGGAGATCTAGAGTAAATTAGGATATAGAATTATACCCTAACCCGACTCGCCGCGGTAGCCTAGGGCTATAGCTTCGCCGATACCCGGCGCCTTTATATTACCGTGATCCGCCTAGCTATCTCCTACTACGCCCCTACCTTTTATTAATTACCGACGGACCACGCCACGGCCTCGCTACGGCCCTTAGCTTAGCCTAGAATAAGTGCCTTAGGACTATTATAGGAGCCTATAAGGCTATACCGATCCGGATTCTAGAAAAGGAGACGTATATCCCCCCCCCTTAATTTATATCTTACCCGCCTTATAGCTAAGAGAGCTCTTAATTACTAAAACGCCGGAACCACGGGGCTTATCCTGGCTAGCACCTAGGCCGCTATAAGAGTATTAGCGGCGCTAAGGCGCCGCTATATCGCCTAGTAAGTACTCGCCTAGCCCGACTAATCCTTTACCGACTAAAACTAGATTAATAATAGCAGCCCTAAGGCTGCCCTTTAGGAGGAATAAAAGAAAAGGTAGAGGGATATAGGGCCTACGCGGAACCCGACCTACGCCGCGGCGGTACCGGACCGAAACCCCTAAAAAAGAGACCTCTAGAGATATATAGGTCTTCTAAAGCTATAAAGCTCCGTCCTTACCTAAATCCGCTCCGAGAAACTTAGCCTTAGGGCCTTCCTCTTTAAAACGAGAATCCCCGGCTTTATTACCGCCTAATACCCTTATAGGGACAGAGGGGCGGAGATAGCCGAATATATTATTCTATAATACTAAAACACCACTTTAGAGTCATATAAGGACCTTCTTAGCACTATAGGGAGGCCGATCTTAACCTAAGGAGACCTCTTTAACGCCCTAAATCACCCCGATAAGGTAAAAGTAATCGCGAAGTGGTTCCTATATCTTAGTCGCCTAAGCGACTTCCGTCTCGCCTTAGAAATTATAAGGAAATACGCCCTAAAGACCCCGTAGCGGGACCGCCCCGGTATAGTATATATAGAATAGAGATAGAACCTAAACCAGACTTTAGTATTCACTCTAGGGCCCTATTAGCTAGGGCCCCGGCGGCACCGGAGGGATATACTATAACGGTATCTATCCTTTACTAGGCCCTAGTCTCGCTATTCTTTTCCTCCTCCTTACTTTTACTTTTAGAGGCATTATCTTTATCGGCGTTATACTCGCGTACCTATCCTATTATATCAGCACCACTATACCGCTAAGAGATCGCTATAAGACCACGGGGGATTTATAGCCACCTCTAATAGGATAGCGATTATTCCCTTTAGCCGGTTTAGTCGACGCTCTAATCCAGCTAATATAGCGTTACTACCGCTATAGCGGCTAGCGGGGCGAGCACGCCTAGCGGCGCGCTTAAAGGATACTACCGCCGCTATAAGCCGACTATAAGCCTACCTAAAGTTAGCGCGGTATAGTTTCGGCACCCTTAAGGACACGACTTATAACCGCGCTATCTCTACCCTTATTAATAGCTGCTATAAGCTCTCGGTAACGTTCTAGGATACGTTATTAATACTTTAAAGCTATAGCCGGGACCTACTAACTATTAGAACTCTATTATTATTAGCCCGGTATTACCGAGACCCTATTATAGGAACGACTTACATTCTTATAAGTTCAATAGCTATTAGTATACTAATAGTATACCGCTCCCTTCCTAGTAGTATTAGCGTATACTTCTATATCCTCGGGTCTTTTACCTCTAAGACGCTTAGTGCACCTAAGATAACTATTTATAATCAGAAACAGCCACCTATCGATATTATACCGGCACCCCCAGGGCGCCCCTAGTAATACCTATAGTAGGACTTATAAGGCACTAGTATAGAGGGGTGGATCGGAGACCCAGTGCCATATCGTTGGGACGTCACGTGACGTCATAAGACGCGCGCTTTTTCATTTATCTTATACATTATATATACGTGGCGACGCCACCCAGACACAGAGGATGCTTATCATCCTACATAATCATTATCCTTTTGACCCTAAGTTTTGCCACGTTCATTGTATTCACTTCGTTCAAGCTACGTTGCCCTGATCAGAGCAGCACACACCTCCAGGAACTTCTTTTAAAGGTGTCCTTGTTATATGTGTTGTTTTGGTTATATGCACTTCGTGGTCTTGAGCACTCCTGTTGTCGAAGACTTGTCCGAGATCACACTGCCTGAGCCGTTCTGCACAGTAACGGCTTCGCCTTTCTTCACTAGCCTTATAGTGATAAGTATTATTCTTCTTTTTAGGCTGCTTCTTTTTAGGAGGTATCTTAGAAATAGTTAGCACCGAACCTATAACCGACACGTACCCCCTATATCACCCTTTACTTATAGCGGCGGTTCCTTTATTAACTAATCTAACTATTATTATTATATAATTAACTATAATCTATCTTATTAGCCCGCTCTAAACCACTAGCCTCCCGCCCACGCTACCACTTATAAATTAATAATATTAAAATAACCCTATATCTTTATAGACCCTAGATACGTATTATTAGTAATTACGGTATAGAGCCGGGCATAGAGACGGGAATAAAGAGGCGGGCGGCTTATAGGCAAACCTATAATATTATAACGAGGGGGTTAAAGGAGGAAAAATAAGAAAAAGAGCGGAGGCCCTTAAAATTTTTAATTAACCTAACTATAGTTATAGAAGGCTGCCGAATTCGGTAGGCACATATAATAAAGGCAGGAGCTCCTCCTAAACCCCCCGCCTAAAGGGAAGGTGTAAACAAAGGCGGCCACCCCGATACAGGGAGAATTCCCGGAAAACAGGACCGCTACGGCCCTTTTTCGGCTCCCTATATAATAGGCCGTATCCTAGGCTAACCTAAAACCCTAGCCTGCTACTTTCCCGTTAGCCACTAAACTAGAGGTATAATCCAGATACGTATTAAGTCACCACCGGGACCCCCGCAGCCCCGACGCGGCATTAATCCTAATAAGGAGAGTATAGGGGTTTTTCTACCCGCATAGGGTTTTCCCCCCTATAACCAGCTAAGAAGGACCGTATAGCCTAAGCCGGGCTCCTAGAATAGATAGGATAGCGGAGTAAGAGAATAATAATAATAATAATAATAATAATAATATTTATCTGGATAATATTTTAATTTATAATCTGGATAAGGAAACCTACTATATATATATACACGAGATCCCATAGAGATTAGGAGATTAGTCTTTATATACGAATCCGGTAAAGTATGTCTTTAAGTATTAGCAAATAGAATTACTTAGTTTTATTTATTTATTTATTTTTATTTATTCTTACTCTGTTTATCGCTTAGCTAATGCTAGGCTAGCCTTCCTAGGTAATAGTCCCTCTTAGATTTAGAAGGGGGAAAACCTCTTCGGATAAAAACCCCTTCCCCCTTATAGTAGTATTAAATTCGTTCTATGTACGGGGCCGTCACGAAGACACTATACGGCCGCTATATTAACACTATTCGTATTATAAAGCCACTAATACATAAGCTCTACTTCCTTCGTCTTAGTATGACTAAGACAGACCCTTAGTAATTAATTTATTCCTAAGCTAGTAACCCTATCTTTAGGATTTAATATATCGTGGACCCACGTTTAAGCTTTTTATCTTATCTATAGACGGCCTTATACGTAATATAACGTATAGTTCGTAGCTCCTACGTCTCGTGTAAGTCCCGCCGGGATAATTTTACGCGCTCCGGAGCATAGTACCGTCTCTATATACGTAACGGGCGACTAATACGCTATAGCCCTGTTTACGGTAAGGCCTACCTGCCCTAGTTAGCGACATAGGCGTATCGGCCTTAGCGGCAGAGCTACCGCCGCCTATTATTGCCTAGCTATAAGCCGGGCAGTAAGGCTATCGGGCCCCCCGTATTTAACCCTTATTATACTTACTAAGGCAGATAAGGGCCACCCGCGAACAGGGCCGGTAACCCAAAAAGAAAACCTTTTACGCGCGCCCCTAGCCGGATTCGAACCGACCTAACCGCCCCGTGGTTATATACCAGGGCACTACTAGTATGCTATAGGGGCTAGTTTTATTTATAAGTCTAATAGTATTTATATAAATCTTTAATAGCTAAAAGCTATTCGCGAGTAGGAGGAGCTAAACTCGGTTAATAAGGTATAGGCTTTTATTAGTTTTACTAGTTTCTATTATCGCTTTACTAAGGGGTACTCTAAGATAACTAAGCTACTAACCTATTTCTTAAAAGGTAAGGGCTAGCTAGAGGTAGTATAGAAGGGTGGATCGGAGACCCAGTGCCATATCGTTAGGACATCACGTAACGTTATAAGACGCGCGCATCTTTTTTTTCTATTTATCTTATATATTATATATACATAGCGACGCCACCCAGACACAGAGGATACTTATTATACTACACAATCATTATCCTTCTAACCCTAAGTTTTGCTACGTTTATTATATTCACTTTATTTAAGCTACGTTACCCTGATCAGAGCAGCGCGCACCTCCAGGAACCTCTTTTACAGGTCTCCTTATTATATATGTTATTTTAGTTATATACACTTTATTACCTTAAGCACTCCTGTTATCAAAGACTTATCCGGGTTTATACTGCCTAAGCCGTTTTATATAGTAACGGCTTCGCCTTTCTTTAACTAGTGCTTAGAGGCGGATCTATTCAGTGCCTAGGAGGTCCTAATCGTCTAATCAGGGTAACCGAAATCACTTAAGGGGAGTTCCGGCCTGCCTAAATAAACTATATATTAATTACGGAAGTAAAGAGGGAAGTATATAGCCGAACGGCTAAGGTCAAAATAAAGTATTAAGATTTAAAATTAGTATTAAGATTACGATAATAGTATAGGAAACCTGCCCCCCCTATATAGCCTTAATAAAACCTAATAACCAGAAAACGGGGACGGATCCTCCCTGCTAAAAATAAGATAAGAGCTATAGATAAGGAGATAGGCCCCTACCGCCGATAAGGTAGAGGTGGATAAAAAAGCAAAAAATAGTTAAGAAAAAGGTATAATAGATAGAATAAGGAATAGATTAACTATAAGATAGATTCCGGATATAGTATAGATATAAAGATAAAGGGCGCGCTCCTTTACTAGAATAAGAAAAGCTAGGGATATAGACTATTAGGGGCTATAAAGCCTAGATATAAAATAATTTTATACTACGACCCTATAAGTTATAAATAATAAAGGCGTAGGGTTAGCCTTATTATAATTAGGGTAATAAAGGCCTATACAAATAGCGGTAAGTCCCTAGCCCTGAGAATTTTAAGAAAATCTAGTTATATCAGGCCTTAACGGTTAGAAAAACCTATTAAGGAGCCCCGAGATACTATACCTTTATAGACCCGGCGGTTAAATAAACCTATTAGTAAATCCCGGATATAACTTAAACTAATCTCCTATAATAGCTAGCGATACCTTATCCTATTCCTTATAGGTATTCCTATTAGCCTAACTATAATAGGTTCCCTCCTAAGCCTTAGCGGAGAATACTTATATTATATCCTTTAAGGCCCCTAAAAAAAAGGCTCTTACCCCTTATCGCCAAGTAGAAATATACTTATACTTATAGACTTAATACACGACTACTTCTTATTTCTTAACCCTTTCTTTCTTAAAGACCTAGATTCCCCTAATCTACCTAAACCAGTTACTATAATAGACTAACCCCCCCCTTTTAATAATATAATGGCTTTATAATAGACCAACTATTATAACCCTCCCTTAGCGGTTATAGTCTATAGCGACTCGAAGCCTAATAATAATAGTATATACGCGGCTATCCTAACCTTAACGACTATAGTTACGCCTAATTAGGGTAACGCCGCTCCTATAGCTAACCCTCCTCTCGCGACCGCCTTACTCGGGTAAGGGAATACAGACCCCGGTATCGGCCTATTAATAACCGTCTTTTACGGTTAGAGCGTCCTAGTATTTAGCTATAGAGCCGCCTCGGCTTCCCTTTCGCCTAGTTAGGGTAACCTAAACCCTAGCGGCGGGCTAGCCCCTATTCCCCTTATTCCCTCCGTTTCCCCCGGACTAAGCGCCCCTTAGTAGGCTTATATACCTAACACGGATATCGCGTCTCCTAAGAATATCCTAAGGAACATTAAGGCGAGCCTTACTTTAGAAACGCTCGCGGCTATCTACTAGTATATCAGCCTATATAACAATAAGAGGAATTAAGCTACTATTATATCTCGCGCGCTCCTAAACCCTTTTATTATAGGAGCCCTATATTTTAGTAGAAGGGCCCTATCTAACTTCCTTAGGGACTATAAAGACTATACTAAGCTTAACCGCCTTAGTAAGGCCGATAAGATCTCCTATATCAGCCTGTTCACGGAAGCTAGTATCCGTCCTATAGCCGATAAGATAATCCGATTAGTCGAAGTGTCCGGCGGCCGATAAAAGCACTTAAAGTAGCGGCTTATTAATAAATACTATTACCTAGACCCCGACTAGCAGCTTAACCTATCTAACTAAGTGCGCTAGTTACGACTTACTTATAAGCATAAAAAGGTTAAGATAGTCTAGTAAGTTAAGTACCTATTAACGAGCGTTATAGTATAAAAGTTAAGAGCTAATAAGGTTAGCGGCACCTTCGTCGAAGACTATAAGCTTTATAATATCTTCCTCGCTATCCTATATAGGGATATTAATATATAGCTTATAAATCGGATAAAGTATAAGTTTATTAACCTAAAGGACCGACTATATAAGTACTACGACCCCTTAGATATATTAAAAGAGTAAGTAAAGGATATCTAGGTAGCTAACGGGCGGCCTGTTAATAAGGTAGCGAGTATTATAGATATTCCTACTCCTACGCTAACTATTAAGCCGATACTAGCCGTTACGCCTTAGCCTAATTAGGCTAACCCGATAATATATACGCCGACTATCTTATAAAGGCTTATTATAATACCTAAACCGGCTATATAGATAAGGAGCGATATAGATAAGTTAATGGAGCTTTCTTTTGATAGATTGGGCTACGAGTAGTAGGCTGTGCGTGCGGAAGAGAGGAATATTAAGTAAATAGTTGTTGAATTCGTAGATCCGTAGGATTACTGCTTGTTACGCAAACGCGTAGTTATGTGTGAAGAACTGACTTCTTGGATTTCTTCCTGGATCTGGGGCTGGCGAAAGACCCTGGAAGATTGGGTGGCGACTGTTACGTCAACAGCCTACGCGACGGTTATCAGGCCACGTTATTAGCTTAAGTAATAACTAAGATATCGTATTTACGATACCTAGTGTATTTATATAATATATATCATAAGCCAAGTATATATACACGTATAATACGTATAGTATTATAGTATAGGTTAAGCTGGTTATAGAGTAGGCGTCTAGTTATATAGCTATAACCATATACTGTTTATTTTGACTTAGATATTATACTTATTATTATTATGATTATTACTTATTATAAGTATAATATTAACACCCCCCCGTAAGCTAACTCTTATATAATAAGTGCAGCTTAGTCAGGTTATAGTTATGGTTATGGTTATATTATAGCGCAGTAATCCTAGTCTATCTAAGACTAGAATACATAGAGGAAAACTTTAAAAAAACCTCTTTTTTTAATTCAAGGGAAAATTCAAAAACCCTTATTATTATTATAGTATATTATTCAAAGGAAAATTCAGAAAAACCTTTAATATCTAGGAAAACCCGAAGGTAAAAAACCTAGTTATATCCCCTTATAAAGAACTAAGAATACCAAGTATTAAAACCTAGTATTTTAATTCTTTAATATTATTATAAGACGGCAAATCATACTCAGGCAACGTATCGTCCATATGACCTAGGTTCATATAACCGCAAAGAGTATTATGAGTCTCTTTTGCTAAACCTTTAGTTATTATATCAGCTATATTAAATTTCGTATTTATATATACGATTTTTATTTTATTATTTTATAGCTATTGCCTGTAGTAGTGATACTGCCTGTCGATATGCTTTACCCGTTTATGAAATTCAGGGTTTTCGGCGAGCTTCTTTGCACTCTCACTATCTATTAAGATAGTAGGAATTTCGAGAGTTTCATTATTATTATTATTATTATGATTATTATTATTATTATTATTATTATTATTATTATTGCCTCTTGTATTAGAATCTAGACCTAGATTCTATAGTATTTCTTTATATAGATTATAAAGATAGATTCCTTCTTTAGAAGCTTCTGTGAGAGCCATATATTCGGCCTCTGTTGTTGATAAAGTAACGACTTTTTATTTAGTTAAGGTCTAACTAACGGGGTTATTTACTCCCACGCAGTATATATATCCTAAAGTCGAGGTTCTATCCTCGATTATATCTAAAAAGCTGGTATCAGAATAACCGTAAATACCAAGGTCTTCTTTATTACAGTTATATAAAAGACCGATATTAGGGTATGTATTTATATAAGCCCAGATTCGATTTAACGCAGTGAAGTGGTCTTACGAGGGATTACTTATATAACGAGAATACTAGTTAACTGCGTAAGTTATATCTGGTCTTGAATGCAAGGCTAAATATAATAAAGCCTCGATTTCCTGTTAGTATTTATTTATATTATTAGTTGATGCTTCTTCAGGATTTGGTACTAGGACCTTCTTGTGTATACAAGGGGTGTTAACCCTTTTTAGACTTCGTTTATTATACCTTTTAAGTATCTTATTAGTATAAGGTAACTGACTTATAGAAAGAGTCTTATTATCTTTATTTATATTTATTATATAACCTAGAAAGGTATTTATTTTACCTAAGTCTTTGAGTGTAATATCTTTAGACATCTCCTTAAAGAAATAGTCTAAAGTATCCTCAGAAGGGCTCAGAGCCACTATATCGTTAACGTGGCATAAAAGAATAGCTCGTTCTTCTATTCTTTTAATTTTATTATATTTATAAAAGGTAAAAAGTCCGTTATTATATTTAGAGACCCGGTAACCTAGTTTAGTTAATATCTTAACCAGGTAATTATACCAGAGCCTAGGACTCTGTTTTAACCCGTACAAAGCTTCATTAAGCTTGCAGAGTGTTATATAATTATTATTTTTATTATTTTCTAAGCTGTCTTCTCTCTCGAAGCCTGTGGGTTGTATAGCGTATATCAAGGTATTAATATCAGCATAAACGAACGCGTTTTTGACGTCGAACTGCCTGAATTTCCAGCTGCGTGATACGCCTAGTATTAAAGCTAGTTTATAGCTTTCTGGCCGGCAGGTAGTTGAAAAGGTTTCTAAGTAATGAAGACCTAGAACCTGATTAAACCCCTGAATAACCCACCGAGCCTTATATTAAATAGCTTCGCAAGAGCTATTATATTTGATTCTGAAGACCCAACGACCTCCTAGTACGTGGTAGTCTTCTTTTATTTTATTATAATTATTAGGCGTATTTCTTATATTTATTAAGTCCCAGGTCTTTCTCTTTTCGAGTTCTGATATTTCTGCTACCATCGCGTCTATCCATTTATCTTTATCTAGGCAGTTCATAGCGTGTTTATAGGTAGCTGGTTTATTAATCGAATTTATAGTTAAAAGAAATAGGGAATTTTCTTAAAACTATAGGTTTCTAAGTATTATATCTTTTATATGATATAGCAAGTGCGCACTATTATTATAGGATATTAAATCTTTATAGTCCGGTTTTAATGGTTCTGAAGGTATTTGGACTTCTAGCCTGGTACTCTGGCTACTATTATTATTAGCCGGGCTATGGTTGATATTATTATTATTATTATTATTATTACTATTATCAATAGCTGGAACTTCATAGCCCGCTGCCCGTAGACGAAGACTCTTACGTCTATTATTATTATTCTCTTCTTCAGGTTGAATAGACTTAACAGAACGTTTCGAAACGCGCTAAGGAATA
This sequence comes from Sodiomyces alcalophilus JCM 7366, assembly GCF_042370955.1. Taxonomy (NCBI): domain Eukaryota; kingdom Fungi; phylum Ascomycota; class Sordariomycetes; order Glomerellales; family Plectosphaerellaceae; genus Sodiomyces; species Sodiomyces alcalophilus. The sequence goes on along the minus strand of NW_027263536.1, from coordinate 4,368,343 downwards.
TTTTATGAAAATTAACCGGTATTTTCACTAAAAGTGATTCCTTTATTATACTTAACGGGTTAATAAGGCCCGCGGTTAGAAACCTGATTATTATATGCCTGAGTATTAATATAAGGAGGGAGGGTATTATTATTTTTAGGCGTATAGTTATTATTATAGTTATCTAAAGAAGAGTAAAGAAACTGATTCTCTAAGACATAAACGTCTCGAAACCAACCAGTCTTTCTAGGTACTGGGTTATAAACCTTATAGTTATAGTCATTAAAACCTATTAAAGCACCTCGAAGTGCTCTTGTATCTAGTTTCTTTATATTCGGGTCGTTGTTTTTATAATAAATAATAGAACCCCAAACCCGTATATTATTAATATTAGGTTTCTGACCTTATGAAAGCTTAAAGGGACTCTTATATTCAAGAGCTGAATTAGGTAATCTGTTATATATATAAATAGCTAAGAGAATAGCTTTACCCTAAAGGTAACGAGGTAGCCCTAAGTGGAAAAGAAGAGCTCGAACCTTTTCTATTATAGTCCTTATAACTCGTTTAACAGAGCCTTGAGCTTTATGAGTGTACGGTGGCTTTATATTATGCTTTACACCTATAAAGAGGCGTTAAAAAGAGGCGTTATTAAATTCCTTTCCACCGTCTATATCTACTTCTTTAATAAAGAAGTGATATTTATTATTATTATTATTGTTATTATTATTCTTATTTTCCACCTAAGCTTTCCACTCTTTTATAGCTATTACTACTATTGTTTTAGACTTATCTAAGAGCAGTTATGCCTATAGGAACCGGGTAGAACGGTCTAGTATAAATAAAATCCAACGCTTTTTTATAACGAAAGGAAAGTCCGTAGACTTTAGTTAAGGAAAAGATATCATAGAAAAGGCTCGATAACTTAGTATCGCAGAGTGATCGCAGTATATTCGTCGACCAAGCGCTGACTTTAAACTAAGACTTTAACTTAAGGGATTAAACTGATCCCTCTACGCGCGTATAGAGATAGGTTCGGATTGGTGGTCCGTGCGCGGCTATCGGTCCGACTATATACCGATAGGTCTACGATTATCTTATTACACTACCCCCCCCCTGATAAGTCTAGTCCCGTAGACTTATATTATCGTGATGCCTTTAATTACGCGTTTATTACGATTAATTATCTTTATCTGGTTCTATATAAGCCCTTATTAAAACCCCGTAGGAAAAAGAGTGGCCGCTCCTTTATTTACCTGCTCGTCGGCGTTCTATCGCCGACTATATACCTTATAATTTATCTATATACCTTATGATTTATCCGAATATTACTATAGAAACTCAGCGATACTTATTATTACTGCCTATGGTTATCTAACCTTTCGCGGATATTATACCTAGCCTTAGGTAACCGTTCGGCGACAAGTACATAATTCCTTACGTGATTTCCCTAGTAGCTCTTAGTTTTTTTCCTATAACTATCTTCTATTATCGTAATCGCCGATCGTTCGCCGATTATTAATTTACCTATCTTAATTCTATTATCGCTATTATTATTAACGCCGATTAATCGTTATTATATTATCGGTTAATCTATAGGTTACTATAGCTCTGCGTAAGCTTAAATATAAGGCTAATAAGGGCTAGGAATCGGTTATTAGGGACGAGGCTCCCTATCTATTTTACGTGTCCCGCTTAGACTCGTATATTAGTATCGATTACCTTAATAAAGCTAGTAACGGCACGGGCGCTAGCCGTTACGTTACCTATACCCGCGGCCATTAATAATACGTCGCTATAAGTCCGCTAACCATTCGACGCTTTACTTATACTAATTAGTTATTAGATTCCGGATTTCCTGTTAGGCGCCGCTTAGTTACTATAGAATAATAGTAAGCGCGTTTTTATAGTGGATAATAACCTAACGCCGATAGCTCGGCGTCGCGCCTATAAGCGTATTTCTAAGGCCTATAAGTGGTTTCGCGTAGTTATAGACCACGGTAAGAAAAAGCTTACCGCTAAAGATATAAGTCTAATCGTTAACTATTCGGCTATCTATCCTAATAGTTAGTAGTCTTAAATACTAGTCCTAGACGAAATTTCGTCCTTACGTTCTATAATAACGGTTAACTTTATACACCGTCTTAGTCGTATTAATAACGCCGAAGCTTCGGCGCTTTTAGATTAAACTTATCCCCCTTATAAGGGCGATCTCCGTAACGTTAAGTCGCTTATCTTTTTTATTAAGGATTTAGCTATAAACGGCTACCGCCTGTTTAATTATAAGGACCGTCTATATAGCCTTAAGGCTTTCCCCTTACTGGATAGGCTTACCGACCTATTAGCGGTAGTTAATAACCCTTACTGTCCCGCTCTGGCATGTCGCTTTACCGGTCGGTCGGCGGCTACTCGCTATAGTCACGCCTCCGTAGATAGCGATAATAATCCTTTTACCGATAGCTCTAATAAGGCTATCGCGCCGGCCCCTTATCCCGCTTATCCTACTACGGCTCGTCCTTATCGCCTAGCTTATCGTCGAGCTTCTACCGCTTTATCGGCTATTAGTCCCCCGGCTCCGGCTAGCTATACCGAGTACACGCCGCTAAATTATGCCTCTTTTAATAAGGAGGATATTCCCTGTTATTATATCCGTACCCCTCGCCGCCGTGCTCTTACCAAGGAGTTAGCTCCTAATAACAACGATACCGCTAATAACGTCGCTAATAAGACCGATTTCTAAGGTTTTAGTAACTAATTTTCTTTTATTCGCTAAGTAATCGCCGGTAATAATCGCCTAAAATAGCGTTAAACTTTATTCTAATCGTTTAGGACTAGTCGGGGTTCGACCCTATTTTATTTAGTCACCGCGAGGAAAAAGGTTATTATAACCTATAATTAAGTCTTTATTTATACCCGACGACCCTTCGGCGCCTTATACTATCTTATAGTTATCCTACTTTTTATATATATATTTTTTATGCTTTTAGTATCTTTTCCGGATCCCTAAAGCATTTTCTAGGTAGTCCTCTAGTTCCTAGGTATTATACTCTACTAGCTAGCCTACCCACTTTATAAGATAGAACGTTTTCCCTTATTCTTTCTTATAATTAACGATATCTTTTACCTCCTATTTATCTTACTCCTCCTCTAAAAGCGGGAGATCCTTCGCCGATAGCTCTACGGCCACTTAGTCTCTCCACGGTTCTAATAAGGATACCGGGAATATATTATATATCCTCGCGTACTACGTAGGAAGGCGAACCCTATACGCCTACTCGCCGATCCTCTTAGCTACCTATACCCGAATATATCGCGGTGCTAGCTTTAACCCTTACCGGAATCGGAAGTTCTTTATAGATAGTTTAATAACGTCGCCTACCTTATACTGCTATAGTTAGTAGCGCTTATGATAGTGCCGAGCCTAGTGCTCCGTGGCACGCGCCTAGTGTTCGCGGACCTTCCGCCGAACCTCCGCTAGTTTCTTAATACGTTCTTAAACGCCCTATACCCGGGTATTATCCCTGGGTCGAATATATTCTATTATATATAGATAGTACCCGTATAACGCTTTATACGGTAAGATACTAAGCGAGGAGTGCTTACTATTATTATAGGCGAACCCTGCTTTTAATAACTAAATAGGCTATTATATCGTCGCGTTACCGGCGATCGTTTATAGGTACTTAATTAAGAACTAATACGTTTATTCCGTCTAACTATCCGTTTACGGATAGTAAGCGGTGGATAGTCGCTAAGTATTCGCCCGCTTATAGTAGAACTCTATCTAAAACTAACTAGTAAATAGCTTATCTTAGTCTATTATTATACCTTTTAGGCTACCGAATCGGCACTTAATTTCCCTGTATAGTAGCGCCGCTAGCTAGGGTGCTATTAGGTCTTTCCGTGTAGGGATAAATAGAGTGTACTTTTTATACCGGTTAACGATTACTAGGATAGTATCGTATATTTACCCCTCGGCCCCTTTTATAGGCGGTAGACCTATAATAAAATCTATACTAATCTCTTAGAATAGATACGTGAGTAACGGTAACGTTTATAGCTAACTGTACGGCTTATATTATAGCACCTATACCCCTTAACACGCCGAATATACGGCGACGTAATCACGAACGTCCGCCGCTAAGTCTACCTAGTAAAACTTTCTTAAAATCAGCTCGAGCGTCTTATTCGCTCCTATATACCCGGCTCTAGGGTTATCGTGGTGCTATCGTAGGACCTCCGCCCTTAGGGCGCCCTATACAGGCAGTACTAACCGTCCCTTAAATAATAGTATGTCCTTATCTCCGAGAGAGTACCCCGCTCTTTTTCCGGTCCCTTAGCGAATATTCTTAATTAAGGATATATAATCCGGGTTAATAATCTATAGCGCTCTAACTAGATCTTTTAGTTCCTCGCTAATAGTATACCGACCTGCTATTTTATTCCTAGCTAGCTCTCTAGCTATAGAATATAGGATATACTAATTTAGTATTATAGTAACCCTAGCCTTAGCTTTAGGTATCGGCGATATCTTATCGGCGACCCTTTATTAGGCAGTCGCCCTATACCCTACGTCTTATGTTCGGGGGCGGGTAATAGTAGCGACGATAATACGCCGGGTACTATTAATAGGATATAGGGGTTATAGCCCTTTTCTATCCTTATATTCTCTTAAGCTAGGCAGGGCCCCCTCCTATAAAGTCTATGCCCGCTTATATTTACTAGGCCTATATTCGGGTAGCGTTACCTAAGCGGCTTAAACGTATACGATCTTTACTATATTACTTATTAGGGTAAAATAGATACTCGTGATCTATTAGCGAACGCTTATCGGGAGGTCGCTAACTAATCGTAATCTTTATGATAAGGTAGGAAGCATATTATCGTATAGCGTCTTATCCACTATATAATCCGGCCGTCTTAATAGGCCGTTTACCGGGTTAGTTTTACCCGGATAATGCTAAACCTCGAAGTCGAATAACGATAATCGGTATACCTACCTAGTAAGCCTTCCGTGAAGGTCCCGCGCCGGCGCGTTTAATACGCCCTTAAGCGCTTAATAGTCCGTTAATATAATAAACGCCTACCCCGTGCCTTTAAGATAGTAGCGCTAATACTTAAGGCTTTCTACTATAACTAATAGCTCCTACTACCCTATACCTTATCGTTACTCTATCTTAGAAAGCTTTTATAAGAAGTAAGCGACCGGTCGCTATCTAATCTTATACTTTTAACTTAGGATCCCGGAAATAGCCTTATTCGAGGCGTCCGTCTTGACCCTTATATCTAGTACTGGATTCTAGTGCCGTAGAATAGTCGCCGACCCGAAGGCGACTTTTAGTAATTTAAACGCCCGCTTAGCGCTACCCGGGAACTCGAAAGGTCCCTTCTTTTTACCCGCCTAACTGCCTTTTAGTAGCGTAGTTAATAGCGTAGTGATTTTAGAGTATCCCTTAATAAACCTCCTATAGAAATTAGTAAAACCAAGGAAAACTTAAATATCCCGGAATAACTTAGGCGCCGGCTACTCGGCGACCGTATATACACGTTCCGGATCTATCGCGATACCTTCGCGGGTTACTATAAACCCTAAGAAGTCTACTCGGTTATAATAGAATTCACACTTTAATAGCTTCGTGTATAGCTAGGCCCTATAAAGCCGATCTAAGACCTTCTTTAGGTCCTTTATATACTATTCCCTTAATATAGAATATATAAGGATATTATCTAGGTAAGCGATATAATATATATCTAATAGACCGGCGAGTGCTTAGTGAATATACGCCTAGAAGGTAGCCGGAGTATTTATTAGCCTAAACGGTATAACCGTATACTCGTAGTAGCCGTATCGCGTTCTAAACGCTATCTTCTAGCGGTCCTCCTTCTTAATCCGGATCCTATAATAGGTATCGCGGATATCCACCTTAGAAAAGTACTTTACCACGGTAAGCCTATTTAATAGCTCGCCGACTAGGGGTAAAGGGTATCTATTCTTAATCGTTATAGCGTTTAACTCTCGATAATCGATATAGAGTCGTAAGCTACCGTCCTTCTTAGGCACGAATAGTATTAGTAAGCCTATAGGGCTTATCGACTATTAGATACGACCGCTCGCTATCCCTTCGGCGATATACTTTTTTAGCTCCTTTAGCTAGGCTTAAGATAGGGGATATAACGGCCCGAATAGCGGTTCCTTCCCGTCTTATAAGTTAATCGTGTATTCGGCGTCCTTTAGTAAGGGTAGCGCCTTCGTAGCCTACTCCGAAAACACATCCTAATAGTTAGCGATTTCCGGCGGTAGTTTAGCGATTAGTCCGTATATCACCTTATTATTATTTATAGACGGAATAGTTATATCCGGCGTCCCCGGTGCGATAATAGTAGCGGTAGCGATATATATAATATACGCCTTTGCTCGCTTTTCGATAACCTCGTAAGCCTATAGCTCGGGGTCTATAATTAAGATCGGCCCGTAGACAAATATTCGGCGAGCCGTATTAATTATAATACCTTCCTAACCTATACTATTATTTAAAAGCAGTAATTATCCGGTACCCTTAAGTCGATCCGTATATAGGAAAACCCTTTTTAATAGGTATAGCCGTCCCTCTACGTCTAGTAGATAAAAAGCTAGGCCGTATACTCCGCGAACCCTCGCCGGGCTACCGTTAAAGCCTTTAATCTCCGGGGTCTCGACCTCTAAGAGCGGTTTTAACCCTAGGCGTTCTACTAACGCCGGGCTAATAATATCTACCTGCGTATAGGTATCTAAATCCACGCTAAACTCGATCTCCTTTCCGTAATAGATTACTATCGCCGTAGATCTCGCTACCTTACTAACTATAATCGCCGGCCGGTTATCGGGTATAGGTTCGGCCTCCCCGTCTACACCGACTCGTTTCCCGACGAATAGAGTTCTTTAGCCCGAATATCGTTATTAAGGTTATTATATATAGCGTGCACGTTACTAACACGGGCGCGACTCTTCGCCGCCCTATTATTAGCCGTTATCCGCTATTCCTTATTACTATAATAGTCCTTAAAACGGTAACCCTTTTTATTATAGTTATAATACTCGCCTATAAAGGTACGCGTACTAGGCTACGCTTATAAAGGCTCTAGGCCCGAGCCTAATACCTTTTAACTTATTAGGGGCGCCCCCTTCGAGTCCGTCTTACCTAGCTCGGCGGGTATACACTAACTAGTCGCCGGAGTGCTTACCCGGCTTAAACGACTATCCTAACACTAAAAGTTCGATAAGGTCCTTTTATAGCCGGTATCCGACCGCTTACTATTCGCCTTTTTAATAAGGCTTATATCCTAGAATAGCTACGCCTTTTAAGCTAGCGTTATAGCCTTATCTAGTTTAGTCCTCCGCTCTTATATCTTATCCTTAATACGTAGGGGCAGCCGACTAAAATAGTCGTAGGCACGCTCTTCGCTTCCGCTTATCTCCTAGCCTTATAGTCTATATAGGTTATCCTACCGTTTAAATAGCTTTATCGGCGTTATATCGCCGGTTATTCGTAGCTTATAAAGTTCCTTATAGTAATAGTACCGCTATATATCCCGGGATAGATACTCTTACCGAATAAACGCCGTAAAGTCGTTCTAATTCGGGGCGGTAATCTTCCGGGCGTGGTGCCTTTAGGACGTCTAAAAGGTATATTCGAGCTTTATTAAAGCCTATTCGATCTATTATAGTATTAGGGTACTAGGTCTAAACTAGTTCCTAGCCTTAATCGCCGCTAGCTAATCGTCGATTTCTATAACCGTGGATAACTCTCTAATTAGCTTATAATTATATACTAGCGGTTTTTCGTAATCGCGCCGGGGCGCCGGTTATTCGGCGAGCTTCTTTATAATTACTCGATTAACCTCGCTTTATTACTAGAGATACTACGAAAATATCGTAATTAACGCCTTTTACGTCGATATCGAGGGGCCGGCGATAGATCGCCGATCGAACTACGAACCACTATCCTTAGGACTAAGCGTAACCGGCGTATCCGTTAACCCCTTATTTTTATCCGACGGTTCCTATTCGGCCACCGTCGTTATTAATTTCGGTATAGCGGGCGGCTACCCGGTATCCGCTTCGCTAGCTCCCCCCGGGGGGACGCTTATTCCTTAAGTCCTTCTTAGTGGTATCTTCGGCCTGACTACCTTAAAGGTATAGAAGTTAAAGAATTATAACGAAAAGAAAGTCCGTAGACTTTAGTTAAAGAAAAGATATTATAGAAAAGGCTCGATAACTTAGTATCGTAAAGTAATCGTAGTATATTCGTCGACTAAGCGCTGACTTTAAACTAAGACTTTAACTTAAGGGATTAAACTGATCCCTCTACGCGTATATAGAGATAGGTTCGGATCGGTGGTCCGTGCGCGGCCATCGGTCCGACTACATGCCGATGGGTCTGCGATTATCTCGTTATATTTTTATTATAAGGAAGAGGTTCGATCGGTCCGTAAAGATCTATATAAACCTTTTCTAAATAGGAAAAGTCTTTATATTTATTAACTAAATCTTTATTCGTAAGTATAATAGACTTGCTCTTCTTATAGGTATTATAGCTCTGTATTTCAGTTAACTCTTTATTAGTTATATTATAATCTTTTTTAAGAGTATTAGTATAAAGACTTTTTAAGGCAACAGGGTTAATATAACCTATCCTGTTATGCCATAGCGTTATGTTTTTAGTTATAGAAGTAGTCCTGCGACGGTTATTACGGTCTCTTTGTTTATAAAGCTCTTCTTAAGGTTAAAGAGGCTAAGGTTTCTTTGTTATATTATTTCTTTGTTAAGGTTTAACTAACCCCTTTCTTGTATTTCTTTGTTTATTTAGTTTCTTTAAAGCCTATTCTTTAAACCTCTAAAACCTCTTTATTCTAGTTGAGTTTCCTGGCTGTTTCTTTGGTATAGAACCCTTTTATAGCTATTTCTTTGTATTTATTATATTTATTTTCAGAGACTCGGCCCCCCCGTACGATAATGCCTGTGCTATAGCCTAGTATAGCCCGTTATAAAGCAGAGCCGTTATATAAAGAAAGAGGGGCTCTTTATTATTAACTAATAAGAGCTTTTTATTTCTAGTAAGACCGCGAGCTTCACTATTAAGACGAAAGAGACTAATAATATTTATGTTTATTTCCGGTATATAAAGGTACTCTTTTAAAAGCAAAAGCTTTCTAGTATCCCTGAATTTTATAACGCAGTCTCCTTTACCTTATATCTTTATTTCCTTTACCTGACCCTAACGAACGGTTCTCTCTTTAGAATTATAAGTAGAAAAGAGTCTTTTATTTATAATAATATGCGCCGTAGCCCCGCTATCTACACAGAAATTCAGATCCAATTTGATACTGTTTTCTGCTTATATTTTATAAATCTTGTCCACTAACTAATCTATATTAAGGTCAGTATTATTATTCTCTTTATTATTAACTTTAGAAGAGATAATAAATACCTGATCCATATCCATTAAATCCTGTATAAAAGGATTAGGACGGTCTGGAAGAGGAAACGGAGGAGGGAGGACGTCTTTAAAAATAACGCCGGCCTCTTCGTTTTTATTATCGTCTTCCTGTTCTTTTTCCTTTTCTTTTTCCTGCGGCTAATCCTACTACTAATTCTATTAATCTATAATTATATTAACCGTAGCAGACTCGTCGTTCTCCTCTTCTAAAGACGTATCTAAGGCGTGCTATTCCTTTACCGTTAGTACGAGGTTTATTATACGTTTCTCTTTTCGAGAGAGACGCATATTTCCACCTCCTTTCTTTTCCTTATCCTTTCGAGAGGACTAGGATTTATTTACCCTATTCTGGGTATTTTTCCTTAATCCTAAATTATCCTTTATTACCCAGTTCTTAGGTGCTTTTTTAGGATAGAGAAAGTAGTAGTTAGTCGGCGTATAGCCAGGCTTCTTATAGTTCTTATAGAATAAACCCTTAGTCTTTTTCTAGGGTTTTTTGCTGTTATTCTTCTATGATTTCGAACCTTATATAAGGAGGGTATTCGACGGCTAATCGACCTTTCTTGAAGCGTCTATTAATTCCGCTATTAATTTATCCAGTATATAACTAGTGATATCGTGACGGAGAGCTTAAGTTATTTACCCTACTATAGATTCTTACCTCTTATCGAGACTATTAAGAATCCAGGCAAAGACCACCTTATTAGAAAAGGATATACCTCTTTGATTTAAGGTAAGCAGTCTCTCTTATATTTTATATAAATACGCTTCGAGATTAGGGAATTTAGAAGGCGAGAGGTTAAAAAAAGAAGTCAGGACGATATAGTCGGCCTAGAATCCCTTTGCTTTATATAAATCCTTTAGTTTTTCCCACACTTTTAAAGCTTCGTTTATTCCTTGAACCTGGGTTAAGGGACCGTCTAAAAGAGCAGAGAGAATATCTCTAGCTACCTTCAGAGACTCCTCCTTCTGTTTTACAGAAGGATTTGCTAGAAGGGGCTTCATAACGTCTTCAATATATTTTCCTTTACGGGCGAAGTAAGCGTGTATTCCTATAGTCCAGTTTTAATAGTCTATGCTGCCCTAGAGCTTCCGGACGGAAATTTCTTTACCAGTCTCTTATTAAGCCATTTTCAAGCAGCAAAACGATATTTTTTATTATTTATTTAGGTTAAAATTAACTAAGTTATTTAACGATTTATTTTTATTATTTTTATTTGTTTTCCTTTATTCCTTTTTCTTTATTACGTTATCGATAAAGGACAGAAATAAAGAATACTAAGCCAAAGGTCTGATTCTGATTAGCCTAGCTTCGAAAAGTGGGTCTAAAAGTGGGTCTAAACGGTAAAGCTATTTATAGATTTCGCGACGCGAAGAAAAGCGATACTCGTATAAAGCGAATAACAGGATTTCCACTGGCGGACTTTTTACTAAAAGCTTATATACCATATTACGATATCCTGTTATTATAGGCAACGCGGTAGGTTAAGTGGCTTAATTATTATAGCTATTATTCGTGGAGCAGTTATAAGAGCCTTTATGTTTAATCCATATATTCGTTATTTTTCTTCTTTTTTAAAAAGTCCCTTTATAAATAAAGGAATAGTATATCCGATTATAACAAAGAGTCTTATTCCGATTATATAGTTCTTCCGGAACAGGAATAAAGAGCTGGCCTCTTAGCATAACTCTTAGCGACCGTATTAGGAAGAATAAAGAGCTTTAAACCGTGGTATCGGAACAAACGGTTCGAATCGATTAGCTATCTTCGGGAGATAAAGGGATTTCGTACGGTCAGAGACAAGGATCTGCGACCAGGGGAGAACAAAGGGATGGCCTAAAAAGGCAGGAGTCTTTTTGGTATTTCGAGTAGAATAATAGGGTAGAAAAGAGTAGATTTCCTTCTTTACTAACCCGGGCTTATAACCTTTTAATAAATTAGGCTACGAGTAGTAGGCTATACGCGCGGAAGAGAGGAAAATTAAGTAAATAGCTATTAAATTCGTAGATCCGTAGGATTACTGCTTGTTTCACAAAACATATAAAAACGTGTGTATAGAACTAACTTCTGGGATTTCTTCCTAGATCCGGGGCTAGCAAAAGACCCTAAAAGATTAGGTGGCGACTATTACGTTAACAGCCTACGCGGCGGTTGTCACGCCACGTTATTTGCTTAAGTAATAACTAAGATATCGTATTTACGATACCTAGTATATTTATAAGATTATTATTTATTATAAGTATAATATCAACAGAAACTATTATAAAGAGGTATTTTACCTAAAGAATAGGTTTTAAAGAAACTAAATAAACAAAGAAATATAATAAAGGAGTTAGTTAAACCTTAATAAAGAAATAATATAATAAAGAAACCTTAACCTCTTTAACCTCTTTAACCTTAACAAGAGCTTTATAATCAAAGAGACCGTAATAACCGCCGAAGGATTACTTCTATAACCAAAAGCCTAACGCTATAGCATAACAGCATAGGTTATATAAACCCTGTTACCTTAAAGAGTCTTTATACTAATACTCTTTAAAAAGCTTATAATATAATAAATAAAGAGTTAACTAAAATACAGAGCTATAATGCCTATAAAAGAAGTAAGTCTATCACACTTACGAATAAAGATTCGGTTGATAAATATAAAGACTTTTCCTATTTAGAAAAGGTTTATATAGATCTTTATAGACCGATCGAACCTCTTTCTTATTATAAAAAGCGTTAGATTTTGTTTATACTAGACCGTTCTACTCGGTTGCTATGGGTATAACTGCTTTTAGATAAGTCTGAAACGACGGTAGTAATAGCTATGAAAGAGTAGAAAGCTTAGGTAGAAAATAATAATAATAATAATAATAATAATAATAATAATAATAATAATAATAATAATAATAATAATAATAATAATAATAATAATAATAATAATAATAATAATAATAATAATAATAATAATAATAATAATAATAATAATAATAATAATAATAATAATAATAATAATAATAAAACTCTCGAGATTCCTACTATCTTAGTAGATAGTGAGAGTGCAAAGAAGCTCGCCGAAAACCCTGAATTTCATAAACGAGTAAAACACATCGATAGGCAGTATCACTACTATAGCCAACAGCTATATAATAATTAAATAAAAATCATATATATAAATACGAGATTTAACATAGCTGATATAATAACTAAAGGTTTAGTAAAAGAGACTTATAATACTCTTTGCGGTTATATAAACCTAGGTTATAAGGACGATACGTTGCCTAAGTATGATTTGCCGCCTTATAATAATATTAAAGAATTAAAATACTAGGTTTTAATACTTCGTATTTTCAGTTCTTTATAAGAGGATATAACTAGGTTTTTTACCTTCGGGTTTTCCTAGATATTAAAGGTTCTTATGAGTTTTTCTTTAAATAATATACTATAATAATAATAAGGGCTTTTGAAATTTTCCCTTAAATTAAAAAAAAAGGTTTTTTAAATTTGTTTTTCCTCTATATATTCTAGTCTCAGATAGACTAGGATTACTGCGCTATTATTAAGGGGTTTTCGTGTAAAGAGTAAAGAGACGTTATAAGATAATTAAAAAGGCAATATAAACTAATAGGTTAGATTAAGAGTTAAATTATTTGCTAAACCTCTAAGATAAGAGTTTAGCTTTACCTAACCTTTTATAGACGACCAGAGCCTCTCCCCCGGGAACCTTAGAGAATCCCCTCGAAAGCAGTCCTAGGACTATAATCTATCCGTCGGTGGTCCTCCCCGTTACACTATACCAGGTCGGTCCAGATAGTACTAGTTCAGGAGCCGAGTCGACTATCTATCTCCGGACACTATACCCTATCTAATCCCCTTTATAACTATTAAAATATATTATTTCCTCCTACTTAGGCTATCCCTAACTTCGATAAATTATACCCGTGATATCACGCCCTATCTTCTAGTGCTTATACCCCTAGGAGCGATATTGTTAACCGGGTACCCTCGTAAGGACCCTCTCCCGTCTAACTCCTATCCTCCGGATACGACTCTTAGAAGAGACGACTCGGCCCGGGATAGCACCTGACAACGAATAGCTTAAGTTAGCCTACTTCCGGCTTCTAGCTTATTAGCCACTATTCGTATCCAGGCTATAGTCGTCCTACTATAGGGCCTTATATAAGTAACTCACTAAAGCCAGAGCTAAATATAAACACAAAGATTAACCTCCCCTAAACCTTTAAACTATTATAATAAAGCTTAAATACAGCTTTATAGATCCTTTAATACTCCGCCTTTAAGCTATCGTTAAAGGCCTCGTGAATAATCCGTGAATAATTATACTACTTAGTTAAATATAAAACCCTATAGACTTAAAGGATTGCACGCGACGCTTTATTATTACCTAAAGAATAAACTATAGGTACGCTCCTACTATAGTAAGTATACCTAGATTGTAGAGTAGGCAGGAGTAACCACGTAGGCTCTACTCGAGGTCCGGTGATTATTATAGAATATATTCTAGCTAGTCCTCTTAGCTTATTATTATTTTCCTCTCCTTTTCTTTACCTATTTAAGTAATTATTATAATAGCCTTATTCCGAAACTCTATCTATAAGTTAATCCTTATTATCATATCTCGGCTACTAGTAAGGTATTATCTTAGTGGTTTATCTCGAGTTCTCTGGGGGCCTTTCTATCGCGTTACGCGAGGTCCCCGGCTATTCGTTGGTTCTATTAATCTGATATCTAAAGTAGCTTATCCTAATTATCTCTTACACGAATAATAATAACTTCTATTAATAATATACCTCGACTCCTCGTAGGATAATAATATAAGTAATTATTATCTATACTTCCCTAAGCTTAGCTAACCCCTGCATTCTAATATAGCTTCTTAGAAGCGTTAGTTATATACAGCTAATAAGTTAGCTCGTTAACTTAAGTCCGCTAGTAATTCCCCCGCTAAAAAGGCCGTTACTCCTATAAAGAACGGTAAAAAGGCCGGCGGTAGCCTTAACACTATTACTAATAAGCCCCCCGTTATTAAGGATAGCCCTATTAAAAAGACCACTAAGAAAGGTAGCACTAATAACGGGTTAACTATACCCGGTACGGCGTTTAAGACGCCCGCTAAAGTAAAGGGGCCGGTCGCGCCTAGTACGCAGTTATTTATAACTCCTACTAAAGCGAGGGGGCCTAGCCCTCCCTAGTAAGAAAACCTTTATAGTTCCTAACTATCAGGCCGGTAAGGTTCTTACTCGGATATTCCCTATATTCGGGTCGGATAATAGTTTATACGGTGGCTAGTCCATTAGTAACTAAAGGACTCCGTCTCCGGCGCTAATAGGCTACGAGGGTAACGATAATAACGATAATATCGACGATAGTATCGTTAACTATAAGGAGGATATAACTATATCGGGTAGCGCCGATAGTATCCTTTATATTAGTAGCGACGAGAGTAAGGATAATAACTTCGTCCCTAGCGGAGGTAAGAGCTCCCTAGGTAATCATATCTTTAGCGATAATAACGTTACCGATAAAGGTCTAGGGGCTAATAGGGGCGATAATAATACTACCCCTTTTAATAATAGCGATCCTTCGGGCCTTTACGGTTATAGGGGCGACCTCTATAACCCTCCCTATTAATAGTATTACTCCAGGTTTCTTAATATTATCTTAGATAGTTAAGGCCCTATTATCTTTTATTTGTGCCGCGACTCTAGCCGATAATCGTTTAAATACCACTACTATTAGTATAAGCAGAATAATAAGAAGTGTAAGGAGGTATAGTTATACCCCCTGTCCGATATAGACCGTCCCGGTATACTAACGTATTTATAGATAAACCTTTATGCTACTTATACCGCTATCGATATATAAAAGGCCCTTATAAACGCGGTAAGAAGCGGTGGCTTTACCGATAAAAAGCTTATAAGTTATCTCTCCCTTATTTTTATTACGTCCTCGTACTAACTTCTCTACGATAGCGTGCCGCCTATAAGCTCTAGGGAAAGCTACGCTATGCCCTTGCTAATAACCAGCACTATTGTCAGGGATATTCTATTCGAGGGAATCGGATGGGACTTAGAGGTGTTGAGGAATGCGTTAAGAACCCGGAACCGGCCCTAAGGTTAACCCTAGGGATATCTAGGACCAAGTTATATTTGGGATTATTAAGCTGGCCTAAGACCTATAGTCTTAGAGCCTTAGGTTATTATATACCGATCCTAGGGAGGATAGTCACTAGTCCTTAAGTAGGGTGTTTCCCGTTAAGTCCTGAGTTAAAAGGGCTTAACGAATAATCTTATAATTATTCCCCCCCTAAGGTTAGCTTCGTGACCTATTCTTATTATAGTCTTAACGACTCTCTTTACTCCTTATATAAAACCTATTATATTTTATTCGTTCTAACTGTTTACGGGTATAATAACTATTAAGAGTTTAAAAGACTAGTTATTTTCTAAATCCTACTATTACCCCTAACTAATACCTAAGATACCCCCTAAGCGTACCACTACTATTTATACCCGGGATGCTTCCCCCGCTATTAAAAAAGCCGAAGCCAGGCTATTAGGCGCCGATCGCGAGTAATCCCTTATACCCGAGTTAGAGGATAAAAATAGTAACCCCGAATTCGAGATTCGCGGATAAGCTAACCCGGACGCTTATAATCCTATAGTAGGACTATTACTCGACTAAGGGACCCCCTAAGTTATCCGGATAGGACCCTAATTCGATATTAAAGACCTTAAGAGCCGCCCCCCCGGTACTCTATTATCGGCGGAACTCGATTTCCTAATTAAGCACTACGAGGACCGCCGAGCCTGTAAAAAGAAGGAGAAGCGCCTCCTTGCCCTTTAATAAGGGAAGGACCCTAATACCTCTAAGCGTATCCCCTAAGGAGACTCCTATAAGAGCTGGTATAAAGTCCTATAAAAACTCCCCGAATAGGATAGGCAGTCCTATAACCAGTTCTAGACGTTTATCGAAGAAATCGAGGACCGTTTTATACTCGACGAGGTTAAGCCGTCCGAAGCAAAGAAGATCTATCTTATATTTACCCTATTACCGAAGATTATAAAGTCCCGATAGCGTGCCTATTATAGGCGCGTCTATAGGAAGACTAAAGGTATTACCTAGGAGGACCTTAAGACCTTCCTAACCGAGTAATTAGTTAATAATAAAACCTATAAGATATCTATAACTAAGAAGCTATTTTTAGACTAGATTATATAGAAACCTAATTAGACCTACGCTAAGTTTATTAATAGGCTAGACTTATTATTTAATAAAGTATCCCTACCCTTCCCTAATAAGTGGCGTATATAATTAATCTTAACGAAGCTTAATAAGCCGCTATATAACTAGATCGTGGCCGCTAGTATCCCTACCGATAATAAGGTGTTAGGTGTTATAGCCCGATAGGCAGAGATTACTCTTTTATATAAGAATAAAAAAGAGACGCCCCGGAATAATCGCCTAAGGTAGCCCCGTAGCGAGAAGCGTGGGCGTAATAGGGCCCCTAATAGGGCCCGTACTATAACTATTCGGCCCTCTATACCTCCCTAAGGTTTCGTGGAATTAATCGAAGTAGATAATATAGAAGCCCCCGGGCCCCCTAAAAGGCGTAATAATAGCGGTGTTACGTGCTTCGGCTATAATAAAAAGGGTTATTACCGAAATAAATACCCGAAGGAACCCTCTAAGTTAGGTTAGTTATTAGGATACTCTAATAGTTAGAACCCGAATAACCTACCGGTTAATATAAGGCACCCCGTTATTAGATAGGCTTAGGCCTAGGAAAGGCCGCCGTCTTAGCCGTTCTTTACTAGTAAGGGCGCGATTAAGGCGAAGTTAGAATTACGGTTAAGCGGCGGATAGGGCCGCCGGAGCGCTAAGCTTAATAAAGGCGCTAAGGTTAACCTAATTAACCAAAAGCCCTGCCTCCTAACTATAGTCCCCTAGGACCACTAAAACGACTTAAATAGGTTATCCCTAGGGTTAACGTATAGTCTACTAGGTCCTTTAAGACGTATATTAAGGTTATAGATAGTTAGGACCGGACCCGGATATATCCGATTAAGTTTAAGGTATTAAATATAGACCCCGATAAGTCCTAAGTTATCCTCGGTATACCCTGGTTAGTGGAATATAACCCTATTACCTCCTTCCGGTCCGGCGAATAGATATATCGACTCTAGTAAGAGGACCTTCGAGGTGTCCCGGGTCGAAAAGAGTTAAAGAAGGCGAAGGAGTATATATAGCTTATTATTCGCCTTATAAAGTCCGGTGCCCCCCGTATTAGCCGAGTTATCGGCACGAAATAGAACGCTACTAAGGAAAAAAAGGATACGTTACCTAATAGTCCTTTAATCCCTATTATCTAATTAGACCCATCGTAACCTATACCCCCCGTGCCCCCTAACCCGACCTAACTAGATAAAGGGATCCTAGAATATCTTAATCCCGGGCCGTATTAAGAGTTACTAGATAAGGACGAGTTAAGGAATATTATCCCTAAGTATTATCGAGAGTTTTTAGATATTTTTAATATTATAAAGGCCGGCCGCCTACCCGCCTATTAGCGTTAGGATCATATAATCGAGATAAAGGAAGGTAAGTCACCCCTATTCGGCCCTATCTACCCCCTAGCCGAGTAAAAACTAGCTATCCTATAAGAATATATTAAGGAGCCTATAGCTAAAGGATAGATTCGACTATTAATAAGCTTTATAGGCGCCCCGATCCTATTTATACTAAAGAAGGGTGGGTAGCTATATCTATGTATAGATTATCGAGGTCTTAATAAGGTTACCCGTAAGGACCGTACCCCGCTCCCCTTAATACACGAGATCCTTAACCGCCTCGCGTCCTTTACGGTTTATACTAAGTTAGATCTTAAGGATACCTATTATCGCTTAAGAATTCGAGAAGGGGATAAGTGGAAGACGGCTTTTAGAACTAAGTACGGATACTTTAAGTACTTAGTAATACCCTTTAGTCTATATAATACCCCCGCTAGCTTTTAGTATTATATTAACAAGGCCTTAAAGGGTCTTATTAATACTATCTACGTTATATACCTAGACGATATCCTGATCTATAGTAAGGATCTTAGTACCTATTATATATACGTTAAGGAGATCCTTACGCGCCTAAGGGAATAGTCCCTATTCGTAAACCCTTAGAAGTACGTGTTCGAGATATAAGAGGTTAAGTTCTTAGGCTTTATATACAGCCCTAATAGGGTCTTTATAGACCCGAAGAGGGTTAAGACTATTAAGGATTAGGAGGAACCCACTTCCGTTAAAAAGATTTAAGTCTTCCTGGGTTTTACCGGTTTTTACTAATATTTTATCGAAGGCTACTCTAAGGTTACTACCCCTTTTATAGACCTATTAAGGTTAAGGGGTAGACTAGGTATATTCTAGTTAGGGGATATAGAGAGGGCCGCTTTTAAGAAGTTATAATCGTTATTTTAGTCGGTACCCGTGCTATAGTATTTTAACCTAGCCCTGCTTATTTATATAGAACCCGACGCGTTTAACTTTATACTAGGCGCTATAATTAGCTAGTATAAGGACCGAACCTGGCGACCCGTGGCGTTCCTATCTAAGAAGCTAAGGGGACCCGAACTAAACTATCCGACGCTAGATACTAAGTTAATAGCGATCGTTAAAGCGTTCTAGTAGTAGCGCTATTATTTAGCGTATAGTTAGACCCCGGTAAAGGTGCTAACTAACTATTTAAACTACCGGTATCTACTAAATAAGCCTTAAATTAAACCTTAACACGTCTATTAGCTAAAGGAGCTATTAAGCTTTGATTTTAAGATCCGTTACCGCCTAGGCGTTTAGAACCCCGTAGATAGGCTTTTACGGAAGCCGTAGCTCGCTATAGATTAGGTAGATCTCGAAGTAAAGCGGCAGAAATCCGTTAAGGGATTTATTAAGAAGTTCGTTATTAGCCTTATAAGGGCCTAAGGTATACCTAAGCCCTCGGGTCTATTTAGCCTAAAGGATAAGATTATCTTTGCCTAGAAGGACGATCCCTTTTATATCTCCTTAGTATCAAAAGATAACTTAGCGGACCTATAGTCCTATAACGGTTAGGGTGCGGTCTACTTTAGGGACCGTCTCTTTATACCGAACTAGTTAGGTTTACGCGATAAGGTTCTCTAGGCATTTTATAACGCGCCTACTACGGGCTACTATAGGTTAGGTCGGATAATTAAGAGGATTTCCGAGTCCTACTACTAGGAATATTTCTCGCGAGACGTTAAGAAGTTCGTGCCTATATATAGTATCTATTAGAGGACTAAGCCGCGTTAGTATAAGCCCTTTAGGTACCTAGCACCTTTGCCTATACCCGAATAGCCGTTCTAAGAGATCTTAATAGACTTCGTGATAAGCCTCCCCCCTATAAC
The DNA here is from genome assembly GCF_042370955.1 of Sodiomyces alcalophilus JCM 7366. Taxonomy (NCBI): domain Eukaryota; kingdom Fungi; phylum Ascomycota; class Sordariomycetes; order Glomerellales; family Plectosphaerellaceae; genus Sodiomyces; species Sodiomyces alcalophilus. The sequence continues at coordinate 4,348,473 of NW_027263536.1, read as the reverse complement.
CTTATAGGGAAAGAAAAGGGATTCTATCCTAGTCGTGGTGTATCGATATACTAAGTACGCGATATATATCCCCTATAATAGCTCTTTAATAGCTAAGGGTCTTATTAGTGTCCTATAGGTATATGTTTTTAGTATTTACGGCCTACCCGATAATATCGTTTCGGACTAAGGGTCCCTATTTACTAATAAGTTCTGGATTACCCTATATAGCCTCCTAAGCGTTAAGCGGCGGTTATTAACCGCGTTCTACCCCTAGACGGATAGCTAGACGGAACGATAGAACTAGAACTTAGAGCACTTCCTACGGGTATTCGGTGCCCTATAATAGGACGACTAGGTCGACTAGCTACCCCTGGCCTAGTTTACCTATAACACCGTATAGTATTTAGCTATCCGGTAAACCCTTTCTGTTACGCTAATAGGTTTTAACCTACGCGGACTATACGATATATAGATATATAAGTCGGGTAAGGTTCGCGCCGCTATAGCCGAGTAAAGGGTAAAGCACCTTATATCGAATCGCAGGGCTATAAAGGTCCTTATTAGGAAAGCCTAAACCACCTATAAACGGTATTATAATACTAGCCGGGCGGCCTAGCGTTTTAAGATTAGCGACTATATACTATTATCCTTAAAGAATATTAAGTAACGTCGCCCTAATAAGAAACTATTAGATAAGTTCCTTAGCCCCTATAAGATTACCTCCGTAATAGGTTAGTATAGGCTCGCTTATAAGCTATAGCTCCTAGAGTTAATAAAGATTTATAACGTTTTCCTGATTTTACTCCTTAAACTATAAAAGTCTTAGGACGGCAGGTTGCCTATACCCGCGGATATTAAGGTCGAACTATAGGAGTCGGATAAATATAAGGTGGAGGAAGTCCTGGCCTATCGCTATAATAGGAATAGGCGGGAATACCTTATTAAGTAGGCCGGGTATAAATATAAATATAATATATAGGAACCACGAAGATATCTCCCCGATACGGTTATTAAGGAGTATTATAGTCGGAAGAATAAAACCAGTTAATAGCGTTGTCGTTACCCCGTAGGGACTTTTCTTATTTAGGTCTAGGGAAGTAAATAAAAAAAAAATAGAAAAAGAAAAATTAAAAAAAAAAAAAAACGCTAACGCCACCCCCCCCCCCCCCGAATACCCCCTAGCCCGAACCTAATAACCGCTATAAGGAGTCCTTAATTAGTTCTAGCCGGTTTTTTTATAAAGACCGGCTAACTTCGAATTTTATTTAACTAACTAGCCTAGATAGCGGGCGATAATAGTAAGGTGGCGCTCTATACGAGTAGGAGCATCGCGCCTCTTACGCTTAGCCTCCTCTTCCTCCTCCTAGTAACGACGCGCTACGGGGTCGAACCCCTTATTATCCCGGATATATTTTTTTATAGCCTTAAGGGCCCGATATAGCTTAGTTTAGACCCGATAAGCCCGGCGCTTATATATATTAACGGTGCTCTTTATAAGGATATTAGGTCGACTTATAGACGCCTAGTCGTCTAGACTATTACCGCCCTATACGGCCGCTACTAATATCTTTTATACGTTCTTAGCTACCTGCTCCGCCTATAACGAAAGCTATATACCTAGTTAGTAACCTTAGGAGCTATTAAAGTAAAGGGGACTATAGCTATATAAATATATTAACTCATAGTCGCGGCTATTATTATTATAGTAGTAATAGTATTTATTAGATGCCTTACTGCCACGGTAGGGCCGTATAGTAATAGGACCGGTGATACTATCGCCACGTAATACCAGGGAACCTAGTATATAGGCGCACCGCCTATAAGGAGTATAAAGCTCTAGGCCCGACTTAACTAAAATAACGGGGCGTACCGGTATTTCGACGCTATTGTTATCGCTAAAGTCCGAGGGTCTATCGCTAGACCTAGTTATAGATAAAGCGAACTCTAACGATAACGACTTATCGGAGTTAGCTTCCTTATTGTTAAAGAGGGTGGCTTTATCGGCACCACCGCTTATAACGATATCCTGACTAGTATAGTTAAGGACGCCCTCTAGGTTACTAAGGGGCTTAAGAGTACCCTATAGCGAGTTATCACGCCCTAAAGGGAGAGGGTTAGTCGACTTAATAACCGGAGTAGCTATAATAGCCGGCTCCTTAATAGTCCTGACCGATATAGCCTATTTAGCTAGAGTAGCCGCTATACCCGGCTACTCGATAGCTTTATCCTCTAAGGAGGAAGAAGACGATAAATCCGAGGACGAATCTAATAACGAGTCCGATAAAGAGTTAGACTGCTACTACTACTACTAGTACTACTACTATTACTTAAGAGTAGCCGTTATAGCCGCGGCCTTAGCCTTAGCCTAAGCCTTCTTAGCGGCCCGCTATGCCTTCTTCCTAGTAATCTTAGTTATCTTCTTATCGATAACCTTAGGTGCTACCTTAGTGGACTTAGTGCCGACCGTATCGGACTTTATACCGGCCTTACCGGACTTCTTAGGTTTACCGGCTATACCGGACTTTTTATGCTTCTTAACTAAAGCTAGGGGCGCTATTATATAATAGTGGTCTGCTCTAATACTATAAGTCAGCCTAAGGCCTACGCGAAGGGGATATAACACTTATATAATAATAATAGTAATAATGCTAATAATAATAATAATCTGCCACGATATTAGCCGAGTCCTAAGCCAGCCTTACTCCTATACGCGACTAAGACAATATATAATACTGCGTAGAGATAATATATACCCTAACAAAGAGTCGATAGGATAGGATAAGTCGATGCCCTTAATATAGACGAGGATAGATGACTTACTATAATAGCGGTGCTATTATTATTATTATAGATAGGTGAATAAGAAAGGGTAAGGAAAAGGAAAATAATAAGATAAGTTAGGTAGATAGAAAAGTGCTATATCAGAATAGTTATATAACCTAATATAGGCCCTACTTATATTATTCCTTCCCCTTTTACCTAGATACGACTACCTATTACGGGTTTTTACGATACGGTTATTTAGTTAATAAAGGACGCGCCTAGGGTGCTATTATAGTATACGCGTCTACGGATAGGCTTTATTATTATTAATATTCATAATGGATATCACGACTTATTATCGCCGGCCTTAAGCTAGGTAAACTACGAGAGGGCGACGAAGGAAATAGAGTAAGTTCTTTTATTATTTAGGATTATAACGCGGCGGGCCCTGTTCTGATAGTGTTCTTTATATGGGTTTTTTAGGTCGCCTTAATAATAGTAGTAGTATAAGGGGGTTACGAAAGTAATAAGGGTTACGATTTACTACCGACCTAGTATCTGCTTTTAGAGTTATAGTTTATTCGGACTAGAGCCCTTTATTGGATAGGGCCCTAGCTAGAACGCTTAGGGCTTTATTATAGTAAAGTTATAGTAAGGGAAATAAATAAAGGAGACCTAGGAGAGTTATGCTTTATCTAAAGATAACTAGGCCTCTTAGTTTATAAAGGACTATAGGTATATTATCGCGAGGTGGATAGGATTAATTAAAGGGTTAGGTTAGGTTACGGGGGATAACTGGTTTGGCTTCGGGAGGACGAGGAGGGAGTTAGTAGCCCTGACGGGTGGAGTTTGGGCCGGCCTGTCCGTCCCTAGGTCGGGGTAGATTAATAGACGGGCCGGACTAGTAACGGTTACCGGCTCCCGTGGATAGGAGCCTTAGAAGGAGGGGCGTGATATCAGGGATATTCTATTCGAGGGAATCGGATAGGACTTAGAGGCGTTAAGGAATGCGTTAAGAACCCGGAACCGGCCCTAAGCTTAACCCTAGGGATATCTAGGACCGAGTTATGTTTAGGATTATTAAGCTGGCCTAAGACCTATAGTCTTAGAGCCTTAGGTTATTATATACCGATCCTAGGGAGGATAGTCACTGGTCCTTAAGTAGGGTGTTTCCTATTAAGTCCTAAGTTAAAAGGGCTTAATAAATAATCTTATAATTATTCCCCCCCTAAGGTCAGCTTCGTGACCTGTTCTTGTTATAGTCTTAATGACTCTCTTTACTCCTTATACAAAACCTATGACAACTATAACTCTCGTGACTTTAACGAGGCCCGGTATAAGCGTCGCTATGCTAACGTAGTTACGGAGGCTTAGGTGGCCTTATATAATATTTAAGCCCGGGCATCCCGTAAATAGACAAATGCCCTTTATTAGATTCGTGATCTGTTAAGGGTCGCGAGCGGTGTCGAGGTTAACGGTAATAGCGACGATAAGGAATATTTTACTGGTTTATAGGTATATAGGAAGAAGTGGATCTAATAATCTAACCTAGGAGGGCACTATATATACATAGTATAACTACTACTATTTTTTATTTATTTCTAGCGTTTAGAATATAATATAATAAATCGGTAAAGATAAGGATAGTGATAAGACCCTCCGGGGTTATGATATAATGAATTGATAATACTAATAAAGGACCCTATAGGGTTATAATAGTTACTGTATTTTTCGAGCCCTCTGCTCTTACTAATCGTGATATTCCTAAACAAGTCCCTCTAGGATATAACGCCTTAGCTCCTACCTATTATCCTTATACTTATAGTCTGCTTACTTAACTAAATACTACCTCCTTTTCCTATTAAACCGATAAGCTAAAATGTCCTCTACCTTATACTCCTCCGACTCCTATAGCTTTATATCCACCTCTATAGGCTCGGGAGCCTTACTATTATAAGACCGCTAGGGCTCTAATAAAGAGATCGGGAAAATATTAATAAATCTTTATCGACTATAGGACATCTAGCTTATAGGCGAGACTATAGTAACCGATAACTAAGATAATACGGTATAGCCCGAGGTACTTATTAGAGAGTTTCTTATTAGACCGTTTTTACTTAATATTTTTCGAGGAGACTAAGATATAGTCCCCTACCTTAAACCGCTATTAAGTCCGCCCGGTATTATAGAACCTCTTATAAGACTCTTAAGCCTTCCGAATAAAAGTTTCTTTTACTTAACGATTAGCGGCTAGGTGCTTTACCCGTTATTCGGCGGATACCGCCCTAATATCTAATAACTTAGGTAACCGGATATTATTAGGGCTACGAGGGTTATAGCCTATTAACGCTATAGAGGGTATCTGCTTAATTACTAAGTGCTACGTAGTATTATAGGTAAACTGCTTAAGGGATAGCTTATCTACCTAGTCGGTTTACTCCCGCGAGTAATAGCTATAAAGGTAATACTCGATACTCTAAGTCTAATACTTAGTCTGCTTATCGGTCTAGGGATAGAATATAATGGATATGCTTCGGTAAACGCCTAAGAGACTATATAGGGTCTTCTAAAAGTTACTCCTAAATAAAGATCCTTAATCCGAAATAATACTATCCGGTAACCCATAAATACTAAAGACTCTTAACTATAGAATATCGGCTAAACCTTTAATAGTTAGTATACTATTATAAGGGATATAAAGGGAATACTTTATATAACGGTAAACCACTATAAGGATCGTATCCTTTTTCTTTCTACCCTAGTTAATAGGAGGGAGACCCGTAATAAGGTTTATTAAGATCTCTTAGAATAGATAAGACGGAACTAAAAGGCTAGCTAGTAGGCTATAAGGCTTATACTACCTCCCCTTAGTTCTTTAATAAACCCTATACGTAGGCACGAACTTCGTTACGCCCCGGGATATATACTCCTAATAGAATAAGTCTAAAATCCTTTTAATTATTCTACCGGAACTATAATATCTAGTAGTGGGTTTATTATAGAAGGCCTATAGGATCTTCTTCCTTTACCCCTATATATTCAGGATAAAAAGGCGACCTCTATAAATAATTAGGCCCTCCTTATCCCTTAACTATAAGTCGGATAACCGGTCCTTCCTAAATACAGAAATATAAAAGGGATCCTCTTTTTAGGTATCGGCCACCTTTTCCTTTAAACTTAGTAATAAGTCCTTAGAAACCCTAGGTGCTCCGCCGGCTTTCTCTACCACTCTTAAGATAAACTTAAGGGTAAACCTCTTAATAGCCTTCTAACGCTCTGCGTCTAGGTCCGCCTAATCAGAAATATACTACGGCTTCCGCGATAAACTATTAGCTAGGTTCTAGGCTCCTGGCCGGTGCTTAATCTTAAAGTCGAATACTAATAGCTCCTCTAGCTATCGCGTATACTATAGCTTAATCTTTAGCTTATTTATTAGGTACTAATAATTAAGGTAGTCTATTAGAACTTCTACTAGTATCTAGCTATAGGCTAAGTAATATCTTTAATAATAGAATACCTTAACGATAGCTATTAACTCCGTGTCAAGAGTCGAATAGTTTAACTCTATACCCCTAAGCTTCCTCGAAAAGAACGCGATAGGTTATTATACCCGATTTATATACTAACTACTTACCGCCCCTAATATAAACCCTACAGCGTCCGGCTTTAGTCGAATAGGTAATTTAAGATTAAAATACTATAAAACCGGAGCCTCCTAAATATTTTAATATAACTCGTTAAAAGCCTTCTTCTCCTTTATAGATAATATAGGCACCCCCTTTACTCTACTCTTCTTTATTAAGTCTAAGAGCCGCGCCATAATCTTTAAATAGTTCTTAATAAAACGCCGATAAAACCTAGTAAAACCCAGGATAGTTTAGATAGTCTTTACTAAGTTCGCCTTTTACTAATCGAGGATAGACTTAACTCTAGACTAATCTATATAAACCCTATCTACTTTAATAATAAACCCTAGGAACTCCACCTTTTAAGTCTTAAATATATACTTCTCGGGATTCACGTTTAATAACTACTCCCTTAACCTCCTTAAAACCTCCTTAATATATACTCGATAAACCTTAAGTTCCTTACCATAAATTAAGATATTATCTAAATAAACTATATAAATCGTATCGACTAACCCACTTAAGGCCTGGTTAATATACTATTAAAAGCTAGCTAGGGTATTAGTAAGCCTAAAGGGTATAACTATATACTCGAAATAACTATAGCGGGTCCTAAAAGCTATTTTTTACTTATCGCCGGGTTATATATAAAGTCGATAATAGGCGTCCTTAAGGTCTAGCTTAGTAAAGACCTTCGATAATAAAAGCCAGTCTATAATCTCATATATTAACGGGAGCGGCGTGCGGTCTTTATAAGTAACCTTATTTAACCCCCGGTAGTCTATATATTATCTTAACTTCCTACCCTGCTTCGGTATAAAAAGAATAGGAGCACCTATAGGGCTAATCGAATAACAGATCTAACCTTTAGCGAGGGCGCCCTAGAGGTACTCCCGTAACGCTACTAACTCCTCCTCCGCTAATAGATAAATCGGCCTAAATAAAGGCGTTTTCCCTTATCTATAATAGGGTTTATCGGGTAATAAATACCTTCTAGGCTTTATTAGTATAATTTCGGTATTATCCCGGTATTATACTAGCTAGGCTATTTATAAAGTCGGTCGCTATAGTTTCCGGTCCGGGATAGGGAATAGTGTTTACTAGGTTAGCGTCTAAGCGGTTATATATAAGACCTAAATACTTACCTTTAGGTTTATCGGCCGCCTTTACTAATCGGATTACCTTATGTATAAAGACACGGATATCACGGCGGGTAACTATATCGTCTAGGGTGTATTGCTTATATCTTAGCTTATACTCGGCTTCCTTTTAAGGCAGTCGGAACCTTTCTTATAAGGCGGTCTTCCATTCCGTAACGGTTATTATCGTAGTAAGGTATAAACGTCGTCCCTTATTAAGGCTTATAAACTATATAGAAGCCTCGCCTAATAGATAGCGGGCTAGTCTGCGGGGAAGGGACTCGCGGTGCTAGGCACTTAGGCCGGCGTATTAGTTTATTATATTAGTAAAACGGAAAACGTTTATATAAATTAGTTTAGTTCCTTTAGTCTTAAGATCCTAGTCGGTAGCGAAGTATAAGGGAGGCTTAAAGTAACCTAGGTCATCGGCCTTAAATCGGTGCGTTCGATTATTATACTAGCTAAGGATAGCGAGTAAATCTAACTATTATATATATAGGTATAGTTCCAAGTAGTTAATATCCGGCGTATTCCCTAGGGGAGGGCCTATACTAGGAGGGCCTTATCTAGGGTGGCTATTACCCGGGGGGGCTACCCGGTACTATTAGCGTTCCGGATTTCCATTATTCCCGGTTCCGATACCCTCTATTTAGTCGCGAGGGTAATATATAATATTAAAGGGCGTGGAGCTTATACGATTATCGCGGTGGCTTATAGTATCGGCTTAATAACTTTCCTAGTCAGAGAATAGTATACGGTTATTAGGTATTAGGGTATAGTCGGGTATTCCTTTAGAAGGTTTAGCGTACTTTAGAGAAGGGCTTTCCGATATATCTTTAGGGAAACTTTTAACTAGCCGTTTAACTATATTTATCGGGGGGCGGATTAGATACGATTCTGATCCCTAACCTTAATCTTTAGTTCTACTAGCGGAGAATTATAGCCGGCGGTAAAGGGGGCTAGCTTTTTTCCCTTAGCTATGCTATTACGGGGTACGACTATAGACTTATAAAGGTTGATATACTCGGGCTCCTTTTTTAGCTAATTATAGAATACCTTTATAAAAGAGTCGTGATAAGTAACCCACTTAGTAGGATAGGCTAGCTAAGGAGGCAGGATAGCTTTAGAGACTCTTCCTCTAAAGGTCGTGGCATAGCTAGCTTTACTAGTGCCAGGGAGGTTCCTTACTTACTCGGCTATAAAAAGGAGTAGCCGATATTTAGACGTAAGAACCTTTTCGGCTATATCTGGATAGGCGTTCGTTATTACGGCGAGGGGATATACGCCTTTTAGATCCCTTAGTATAGGGGGAGAGTCTAGGAGAATAGGGTAAGGAGCGTCAGTTATTATTAAGCGGGTTCTATAATAATACTATTTAGTATTTAATAGGTCCTTTTAGACACGGGCCTATCAGATAACTAGTACTCGTGGACTCTTATACTTATCGCTTACTCGCCTAGTCCTAATAAAGGGGAGGCGCTTTACTTAGTGGATAATAAGTAACTGGTAACGCTTTAGCTACGTATCCGCTTAGGGCGCTATATATAGCTATTTAACTAAACAGGGGTTTAGTACGTAGACCTTTATATATCACGCTAAAGGGCTAGTAAACGTAGTAAGGGGTGCGTGGGTAAGCAGTTCCTTATCGGCGCTATTAGGCTATGGCTCGATAATCGCTGCTCGTCGCCTAGTCCTATTTAAGGGGAGGCACTTTATTAACGATGGATAGTTACTTACCCTAGGATTATATAACTAGAATAGTCTACACGGTTATTTAATAGCATCGGTACGCGAACCTTACTAAGATCGAATAATCTTATTTTAGTTACTACTATTTAATATACACTAACCGTATATATCTCTGGCTAGCTAGTATTATAGGACCTATAAGAGGATTTAAGTTAGGTAACCTTAGGGTATAATAAAATAATATATAAATAGGATAATTCTCTAAAGGGGAGGGCGAGGTTCCCGCTATATATATCTATAGGGGAACCTCAGGCTATCTAAGGCTAGGCGCTATACTGGGTATAGTGCTAGGATAGTACTAGCACCGGTCTAGCGCTATACTGGTTTAGTGCTAGTATAGGGTTAGCACTAATCTAGCGCTATACGGGTTTAGTACCCGTATAGTGCTAGCATTAACCCCTCCTTAGCGGCCTTTTATTCCGCACGGCGCCGCTTATTAGCCTTATCTTTAGCCCCGTCCCTATTCTCCTCCTTAAACTCCGATAAAGCCTTATAGAGCTTAGTTTAATTAGTTAATGCTTTGACCTGTTATATAGTTAGTAGTAGTAGGGCGCTATGTTTAAGTTCGATATACCCGTTCGCGGTTAGTTAGACCGCTATCCTTAACGGCTTTTAGGAGGATATTCTATAGCCCGGAAGCTACCCGCGTAGCGGCGACTAAGAGCAAGTTTTATACTTATTAGCACCCGCCTAGTAGTCTATTAGAGCAGTAGACTTATAGCTTAGTAATATTTCGATCGTCTTACTTAATAGCGTTAGTATTTAAATAATACCGTAATACTATCGCGGTAAGCTACGAATTTAATCTCGCCCCGCGCCTTATTATCTAGCTTTAGCTTTAGCCACTGATAAGCATACCGGCCGTATAGTGTTAGTGCCTCTAGCCTATTAACCTCTTCGTGCATAACACGACGTTCCGGAGCCTTATCGACGACGTTATCGTCGCTATTATAGGTGGTATTCTAGTAGCTACCCGCACCGTTATCCTTATCGCTAATAGTAGTATTCTTGTTAGTATTAGTTATAGCGGTATCGGCCATAGCATTATCCTTATAGTGCTTGTTATTATAACCGCTATTAGCCCCGCTTATCGTGATATTAATATTATCCTATATACTCGATTAATTAATACTATTACTAGTATTATTATTACCTACGCTATAGAACTTTTTAATCGCTTTAGTAATCTTATAAGCTTTCTTTTTAGCTAACTTACAGGCCGCCTTAACAGCCTTACTCTTAGCGTTAGAAACGTTAAGCATAGTGACTTCTATAATATTAGTAACGGTCACGTATAGGGTATTATCACGGAACTTATATTAAGGAAACTTAGTTAAGTTATAAGAGATATTATTATAGTGCGATATCAGGTGCCGGACCTCCGGTGCCTAAGTACCGGACAGCCACGAGTCACGATAAGGTTCTAGACCGGTGCGGATTTCGGATAACTATAGAGTATTCCGTCCGGGACCTGACTCGGCGCTAGCCATAACGTGGTTAGTACTAGGGTATAAGTCGAGTTATCGCCACGAGCTAAGGGATAGTAATCGATTAGGCAGAATAGGCTCTTATGCTAGACTAAAGCTGGCTAGTATATATATAAGAAAGGATAGATAGCCGTCCTTAGGATAAGGAGGCTAGCGATTAATTTAACTCTTTAGCACCCCCTACCTTTTTAACTTAAGTATAATCACGTCCTGACTACTAAGTGTCTTATTCTAATTATCTCTTTACTCTTCGCGATTACCCACTTAATATATTAATCGCTCTCCCCCTTTAAGGGCGCGAGGACCGTTAAGAAGTTAAGATAAGATAGCTAACCTAATTAACGACTAATAAATACTCGATACCGCTAAGCAGCCAGAATAAGTCTAGCTAGATACTGGTTCGCCTATACCTACTACTAAGATACCGCCGGGTTAGGAGCACGAACCTACGCCTATAACAGAACCTAGTGCCTCTAAACTTTAATAGGAACCTAACCCTGTTTAAGCTAATTATAGACCACCTATAAAAGGGTATCTAATTATCGTTTATTTAACGCCTACCCCTTTAATATCCTTAGGCCCTTTAGCCCGTAAGCCGCTTCCTTATAGGCCCCCTTATAAGCCGGTCCCTAAGGAGTAGCTAATATACTAGTAACTAAAAGAACGCCTACGCTACCTAGAATAAGATAGGGAGCGTAGACTTAAGCGCTAGCTAGAGCTTAAGGAACTAGCTACCTATTAACTCGGTCTTAATTAGGACTAGCTATAGGATTTAGGCGGCACGGTAATTAAACGTTTTACTAGCGGATAAGCAGTTCCGGTCCCCGTTAATTAGTATACGCCTATAAAAGGTCCTAGTATCTAGACTAATTAGGCTAAGATTAACTACCCTTTTCCGAAATAGGATAGGATATCCTAGGCTAAGTACCGGACCTTTATCTAGGAGATAAAGGAATAGTTTATAATTAACCCCTATAGCTTTCTAACTAACGCTACTAAGAACTACTTTATTATCTCCTGCTTACCCTACTATCTTAAGGAATATTAGTAGAATAAAGTCCGCTATAAGTATAACGGTTAGTCCGCGCGGGTCTTATAGCCAGCACTTAAGGCCTAGCTAGGCTAATAGGTAGATAACCGGGATACCCGCCTCCGCGAGGTCGCTATTTAGATTATATCCGAGCAGGAGTCCTGCTAAAAATATAATAAGACTTTTTAATAATTTATTCGGAAATAAAAGACCCTAGAGTCCGAACTGCTAGAGGAACTGCCTAAGTTCTGGCGTATTTAGATAGTCCTAACCAGAGTCTACCTAGTAACCCGCGACTATATTATCGCTTAGGGAGTTCTACGGGTATATAAAGAGCTTACCCCCTTATATCGAAAAGCGGAGGCCTTAACGTAACCTTTAGAGAGCCGCTTTAGGGGCAGGCTATAATTATAATATGGCCCGTGACTGCCTTTATTATAATGCCAGGGTGGTCGTTCCTTTTAGTTATAGGGTTACCTTTATTATTCTTTCCGTATAAGTGAAACTAAAGACTGGTCCTACCTGACCTCGTAGATATCCTATTCTGACTTTCCTATAATCCTATTCTTATTATTTTCCTCTCTTTACCCTATTTTAATTAACTTCGTTAGATTAGATATCTAGCCTTATAAGTGATCCTACGCTGCTCCGTAATAGAGTCGAGACTAGCCGATAATAGCTTTATATAAACTCATTCTCTTTATCGATCTACGTTATATCTTATCGCTAACTCCGATCTTTTCCGTCCTAGCCTTATTCTCTTATTATAGCTATTATTATTCCGTATTATTATAAGTTCCTCCTATATCTTTAACGCGTGGTTAGAACACGGGCTAACTACCGCCGTAGTATCGTCTATTTACTATAGCTCCTAAGAGTAATAAAAAGCGCGCCGCTACTAGCGGTAATAGTGTAGCTAGGACTCCTAGTAAATATTAGAAGAAGTCCGCCGCCGCTAACGCCCCGGCCGCTAACGCCGCCACCCCTGGTATAGCTAAGCTTATCGATACTAGCGAGGGCGAGGGCCTCCGAGCCCCGTGCTTATAGTACGCCGGCCACCTAGCCGACTTAGATTTAAAGGACGTGGGTATTATCTTCTATAAGTCGTACCGCTATAGTGCTAGTACGTGTCCTATTATTAGCCTTTATTTAACTCTTTACTTATATACCTTATAAAGAAATCGGCGAAATACCACTACTACCAGGTTAACGGTAGTCGTTTATGCCTCGATATAGGCTCCCTGTTAGGTGCTAGGTCGGAAGAACTCTAGGACTAGCCTATAGTCTAGGCCTAAGTAGCTAGAGCCGCCGTTTAATCCCGGTACCCTTATTAATTGCCTTAATCGTTACGCTGGTTCCGCTAGCTATATCGTGATTATAGCCTGCCCTTAAAGCGGCTCTCTAAAGGTTACGTTAAGGCCTCCGCTTTTCGATATACGGGGGTAAGCTCTCCGTATACCCGTGGAACTCCCTAAGCGATAATATAGTCACGGGTTACTATATAGACTCTAGTCAGGACTATCTAAATACGCCAGAACTTAGGCAGTTCCTCTAGCAGTTCGGACTCTAGGGTCTCCTATTTCCGAATAAATTATTAAAAAGTCTTATTATATTTCTAGCAGGACTCCTACTCGGATATAATCTAAATAGCGACCTCGCGGAGGCGGGTATCCTGGTTATCCACCTATTAGCCTAGCTAGGCCTCGAGTACTAGCTATAAGACCCGCGCGGACTAACCGTTACACTTATAGCGGACTTTATTCTACTAATATTCCTTAAGATAGTAGGGTAAGCAGGAGATAATAAAGTAGTTCTTAGTCGTGTTAGTTAGAAAGCTATAGGGGTTAATTATAAACCGTTCCTTTATCTTCTAGATAAAGGTCCGGTACTTAGTCTAGGATATCCTATCCTACTTTAGAAAAGGGTAATTAACCTTAGCCTAATTAATCTAGATACCAGGACCTTTTATAGGCGTATACTAATTAACAGGGACCGGAACTATTTATCCGCTAGCGAAACGTTTAACTACTATACCGCCTAAATCCTATAGCTAGTCCTGATTAAGACCGAGTTAATAGGTAGCTAGTTCCTTAAGCTCTAGCTAGCGCTTAAGCCTACGCTCCCTATCTTATTCTAGGTAGCGTAGGCGTTCTTTTAGTTACTAGTATATCGGCTACTCCTTAAGGACCGGCTTATAAGGGGGCCTATAAGGAAGCGGCTTACGGGCTAAAGGGCCCGAGGATATTAAAGGGGTAGGCGTCGAATAAATAATAATCGGACACCCTTTTATAGGTAGTCTATAATTAGCTTAAACGGGGTTAGGTTCCTATTAAAGTTCGGAGGCACTAGGTTCCGTTATAGGCGTAGGTTTATGCTCCTAACCCGGCGGTGTCTTAGTAATAGGCATAGGCGAACTAGTGTCCGGCTAGACTTATTCCGGCTACTTAGCGGTATCGAGTATCTATTAGTCGTTAATTAGGTTAGCTATCTTATCTTAATATATCACCTAGACGAGGCGAGCTATCTTCTTCTTCCTCCTGTCCACTTATTAAGAATATTACTTATTATAACTGCTAATAGCAAGGCCACTATACGAGTACCTGTAATAACCCTCGCGTTAAGCGGTAGAACCCGAGGCAGAATCCGAATAACTAGCCTGTGGCCGGGATAAGGCCAGCGTTAGGCCGTGTTATAGTCGAGGACGGATAGGAACCTTCCCCGCCCGAGGACGGAAAGGCCCTTATTAATCCCGTGGAGGCCTATATTAGTATCTATAAAGGCGGGGGTTAGGTTATAACTCTAGCGTGGCTAGATAGCGGCGCCGACGGTAATATAGTGGACCGGTCCTTTATAGGCTCGGACTAGGTCGTGACGGGACCCCGATTATAGGTGGGATAGTTATTCGACGGCGTAATAATAATAACCCACGGAATAGTATCTAGAATTATTAAGATAAAAAACTATTAGGGCCGTATAAAGATCTAACGGGACGAGTTTTATATTATAGACCTTGACCCGTCTAGCCCTAAGATTATCCTGGGTCTGCCCTAGCTAGGATAAGTTAACCCTAATATCGATTAGGCCCGAAAGACTTAGACTTACCCTATTATAAGAGGTGACCTGGAACTAGTTATATCCCGAAGAAATATAAGGAAGGTAAGAGAAGATGCATAGTAGGTGTTAATGCTAAAGTTACCTAAAGAAGTCTCCTTTCGGTTAGGCTGGATAAGCCTATAATAGGATCTAGATGAGGCTAAAACGGGACTATTAGATAAAGAACCGGATAAAGATTATCCTAAGGCTCCCTTTACCCTACCCGATTAATATAAGGACTTTACTAATATATTTAATATTAAGGATATAGGCCGACTCCCCGCTTACTAACGCTAGGACTATAGTATTAATATAGAGGAGGGGAAAATACCACTATTTAGGCCTATCTACCCTCTAGCGATATAAGAACTCGAAGTACTCCGATAATGTATTAAGGATACCCTAGCGAAGGGTTAGATTAGACTATTAAGCAGTCTAGCCGGAGCCCCTATCCTGTTTATCCCGAAGAAGGGCGGAAAGCTATAGCTCTGTGTTAATTACCGCGGGCTTAATAAGGTAACGGTTAAGGACCGCACTCTACTCCTACTAATTCACGAGATCCTAGATAGGCTATCTGCCGCTAATTATTATATTAAGCTTAACCTTAAGGATGCTTATTATCGGCTCCGTATCCGGGGAGGGGATAAATAGAAGACGGCTTTCCGGATAAAGTATAGGCACTTTAAATACCTTATAATACCGTTTAGACTTATAAATACCCCGGCGAGCTTTTAACGATATATTAACTAGGCCCTAGCCGGTCTTATAGATACTATCTATATAATATACCTCGACGATATTTAAATTTATAGTCGGGACCTAGATAAGCACCGGGTATATATATGTTAGGTCCTATAGTAACTCCGCGACTAGTCGCTCTTTACTAATCCCGAGAAATATAAGTTTAAGACCTGTGATATCGAATTCCTTGGATTTATCTATAGTCCCGAGGGAGTTTATATAAACCCTGTATATATTAAGGCTATCCGCGACTAGGAGGAGCCTAATACCGTTAAGAAGATTTAAGTTTTTACCGGCTTTACCGGGTTCTATAGGAGATTTATTAAGAACTACTTAAAGGTGGCTGTACCGTTAATAGACCTAACTAAGGGAGGGAACCCCGGGATTATCGTTTTCGGACTAAAGGCTAAGGTAGTATTTACCGAAATAAAAAGGCTTTTCGTAAAGGCACCCGTCCTTCGGTACTTTAACCCTATATTGCCTATACGTATTAAGCCCGATATATTAGCGTTTATAATCGGCGTAGTTATTAGCTAACTCGGGGATAGAATATAGCGTCCTATCGTGTTTATATCCCGGAAACTATATAGGCCCGAACTTAATTATAGTATGCCCGATTCGGAGCTAATAGTAATTAGTAAATTATTCTATACCTAAAGGCACTACGTGGCTTATAGCTAGACTCCCGTATTAGTCCTTACTAACCACCTAAATCACCGATACTTAATAGATAAGCTAAAGTTAAAGGCGTAGTATATACGCTGGCTTAAAGAGATTATAGCCTATGATTTTAAGATTAAGCACCGGCTAGGCTTATTAAACCCAGCTAATAGCCTCTCGCGGAAGCCGTAGTATACCCCGAATAATTCCGAAGTTACCTCCGAATACACTAAGGCCGCGGAAGCGTTTTTAAGGAAGTTTATCCTAGGATTAATTACCCTAGGAGCGGTCACTAATCCTAACTCGCCTATATTATATAAAGAAATTATTAAGGCTTAGGCCGAAGACCCGTTTTATATAAACTAGTAAGAAGCTAATAATAACCGATAAAGGGTTAGCCCCTAGTTACGAGATAAGTAAGGTGTCCTATATTTCCGAGGTAAGGTTTTTATACCCGACTACTCCGGTTTACGCAGGAAAGTTCTATAAGTATTCTATAATAGCCTGATAGCTGGTCACTATAGAATTAAAAGAACTATCCGACGGATCTCTGGCTATTACTTCTGGAATTATGTATCTAAGGATATCCGGGAGTTTATCCTTACCTGTCTAATATACTAGCGTACTATATCCAGGTATTATAAGCTATATAATAAGCTAGTAAGTCTTCTTATTCCTAAACGTCTATTTTTAGAGATTTCGATTTATTTTATTACCGGTCTACCGCCTATAACGGGGGCAGGCCGTAAAAAGGATATAATTTTAGTCGTGGTCTGCCGTCTAACTAAGTACGCACTATATATTCCGACTAGTAGTGGCTTAACCGCGCCCGGGCTTACGGATATATTATAGATATATATCTTCCGCCGCTTTAGTCTCCTAGATAGTATTATTTTAGATAGGGGGGCCCTTTTTACTAATCGTTTTTAGGCAGCTCTTTATTATTACCTAAGTATAGACCGCCGCCTATCCACTATATAGTATATATAGACGGACGGATAAACGGAATAATAGAATTAGAATTTAGAATACTACTTATAAGCTTACTATACGTTATAGTAAGAGAACTAGGTGGATAAGTTAGGGCTTACTAAGTTTACCTATAATATAGTATAGTATTCCGTTATAAAGATAACTCCTATAAAGGCACTAATAGGTTATAACCCGAGGGGCCCCGATAAAATAAAATTATACTAAGCTAGTAAAGTTCGCTCCGTAAAGGCGGACCGGCGCGCCGCCTAACTTATAGCCGATTATAAGACTATAGCTAAACTAATCCAGAGGGCTTAGGCGATATACGAATATTATTATAATCGGGGACATATAGCCTAACGGTTTAAGATAGGTGACTATATCCTGCTGTCTACGAAAAACCTAAAGTAATACCGGCTATCTCGTAAATTAAGCGATAAGTATATTAGACCCTATAAGATTATAGGAGTAGTAGGTAGCCACGGACTAGCCTATAGGTTAGAGCTGCCCGCTAGTATAAAGATATATAACGTGTTTCCTATTTTATTACTTAAGCTATAAAGGTCTCGCGACGGATTACCACCTAAACTATAAAAGGTCGCGGTTAAACTATAAAAAGATAATAAATATAAGGTAAAAGCCATTATAGCCTACCGCTACTAGGGTAAACGATATAAATATCTTATTAAGTAGGCAGGTTAAGGCTATAAAGATAATACCTAGGAACTTATAAGGAATATACTAGCGGAACTAATCGACGGATATTTTATACACGTTCTAGTAACGACTACGGCACGGCGGGGACTAGATCGGGACGATATAATAGTGGATTAAGGATACACGGAGTGCCTTAAAAGGATTTTTTATTAAAAAAAAAAAAAAAAAAACAGAAATAAAATTCTATTTTTTTTTTAAAAAAAAAAAAAAAAAAAAAAAAAAAGAGGAGGAATTAGTCGGCGGCGAGGCCGGTAAGACTTAGCTATAGGTTATCGTCGAGTTCCTATACGGGGGTATTAGCGGTAAGAGGAGGAGGAGGAGTCGGGGTAGTAGGCGAGGGGGTATCTCCGCCCTTATCTTTATCGTTATCGTTAGTCGTGGTATTATCCTCGACTAGAATAGGGGTGGCCTTCTTCTTAGCCTTACCCTTCTTTTAGGCAGATAACGGTCCCGGGGTGGGCGTGCTATAAACGCTATTACCGGCGCCTAGGTTAGGGAGCACTGCCCCGGTATTACTATTTATAATAGGACCGGTAACTAATCCCGTGGCGGTAACACCGCCCTAAACCCCTAGGAATTACTTTAATAGATCCGGGATCTCTTTCCAGGCCTTTAGGGAGGCCGATATTTCTTTTAATAAGGCCATAACCCGCTCTAGGGTATCTTATTTAGCGGCGGTAATCTCTTTATCGTCGTGCCGCTTAGCCCGTACGCCCTTACTAGAACTATAGATAGTCTCGGCCTTATACTTACCGATACTAACTTTTAAGATTTACTAAGCTTAAAGCGTAGCTTCCTATTATACTTATTAGTATATAATTAAACGCGGGATAAGACGTACTTATAACACGGGCTTTATTAAACCCGCCGGGCCGTACCTTAGTAGCCTTTAGGATATCCTATAAGACTTTAGCGGTAGCCTTACCCGCTATTAGTAACTAGTTAACGGTTAGTATAGAACGGACCACGGAGCGGTCTATAGCTAAGGGAGTATAAGCCTATATTAAGGTATAAACGACTACCGTTAACCTAGTAGTAATAGTATTTCGCCGATTTCTCTATAAGGTATATAAGTAAGGAGTTAAATAAAGGCTAATAATAGGATATATACTAGTATTATAGCGGCACGACTTATATAAGATAATACCTATATCCTTTAAATCTAAGTCGGCTAGGTGGCCGGCGTACCGTAAGCACGGGGCTTAGAGGCCCTCGCCCTTACTAGTATCGACGAGCTTAGCTATACTAGGGGTAGCGGCGTTAGCGGCCGGGGTATTAGCGGCAGCGGACTTTTTTTAATATTTACTAGGAGTCCTAGCTATACTATTACCGCTAGCGGCGGCGCGTTTTTTATTACTCTTAGGAGCTATAGTAAATAGACGATACTATAGCGGTGGTTAGCCCGTGTTCTAACTACGCGTTAAAGATATAGGAGGAACTTATAATAATACGGAATAACGATAGCTATAATAAAAGAACGAGGCTAGGACGGAAGAGATCGGAGTTAGCGATAAGATATAACGTAGATCGATAAAAAGAATAAGTTTATATAAAGCTATTATCGGCTAGTCTCGACTCTATCACGGAGTAGCGTAGGATCACTTATAAGGCTAGATATCTAATCTAATAAAGTTAATTAAAATAGGGTAAAAAGAGGAAAATAATAAGAATAGGATTATAGGAAAGTCAGAATAGGATATCTACGAGGTTAGGTAGGACCAGTCTTTAGTTTTACTTATATAGAAGGAATAATAAAGGTGACCCTATAATTAGAAGGAACGACTACCCTGGTATTATAATAAAGGTAGTCGCGGGCTAGCTTTACTAAAGGGATTCGGGATAATAAAGCGATCGGTAAAGGATTATAT
This sequence comes from Sodiomyces alcalophilus JCM 7366, assembly GCF_042370955.1. NCBI lineage: Eukaryota > Fungi > Ascomycota > Sordariomycetes > Glomerellales > Plectosphaerellaceae > Sodiomyces > Sodiomyces alcalophilus. Next base: position 4,328,646 of record NW_027263536.1, on the reverse strand, counting down.
TACGACCAGAATAAAGTCACTATAAAGGATAATATTTCGGGATAGGAAGTTAAAGGGAGCACTCTTAATAGGCAGATTAGATTAAAATCACGATAAAGTTATTAAAGGGATTAGGGGCGGAGAGGATATAGGGTATATCGGGTCGGAGAAGGATACGGAACGCTAGATTAGTATTAAGGTTTCCGGGACGGAAACTATAAAGGGGGGCGCCCTATTAGGTGCCGGACCTCCGGTGCCTAAGTACCGGATAGCCACGAGTTATAATAAGGTTCTAGACCGGTGCGGATTTCGGATAACTATAGAGTATTCCGTCCGGGACCTGACTCGGTGCTAGCTATAACGTGGTTAGCACTAGGGCATAAGTCGAGTTATCGCTATAAGCTAAGGGATAGTAATTAATCGGGCAGAATAGGCTCTTATACTAGACTAAAGCTGGCTAGTATATATATAAGAAAGGATAGATAGCCGTCCTTAGGATAAGGAGGCTAGCGATTAATTTAACTCTTTAGTACCCCCTACCTTTTTAACTTAAGTGTGATCACGTCCTAACCACTAAGTGCTTTGTTCTGATTATCTCTTTACTCTTCGCGATCACCCACTTAATATATAAGAAGCTATTTCTTTATTAGTTCTATTTATTATATTCCACTACCCGGCTACTAGGAACGAGTTCGAATCCGATAACCGACTCCGCGAAGTCGATAAGACACTTTAAGCTGTATATACAGCTTTATACTACTAGCAGGGAATTAACTTATATATATAGTTATCTATTAATAAAAAAATTATAAAGACGGATAATAACTAAAAAGAAGAAGAAAAATAATAAAGTTAGGAGTTAATAAAAAGTTCTTATAGATAAGTTAGAATTACCTATAGGTGCCTAGCAGCCTAATCTCTTATAGAAAGTTAGCTTTATTTATATATTATAACTTATTAGTACTATACCCAGAAAATAAATATATCTATATACGGTATAGTATAATATACGCAACCTCCTATAAGTTAGAGACTTCCTAAGTCCCCTAGGGACTTCTCGAGTCCTCCCAAGTCCCCTAAGGACTTCCTAAGTCCTCCAGGGTCCTCCCGAGTCCCCCAGGGACTTCCTAAGTCCTCTAGGGTCCTCCCGAGTCCCCCAGGGACTTCCTGAGTCCTCCAGGGTCCTCCCGAGTCCCCCGGGACCCCAGGTAGACCCACGGACCCTTAGGTAGGACCACGGACCTCCAGGTAGGCCCACGGACCTTTAGGTGGACCCATAGACCTTTAGGTGGACCCACGGACCTTTAGGACCTTCGGAGTAACCCAGGGACCTCTAGGACCTTCGGAGAAACCCACGGACCCTCACCTATACTTCGAGGGTCTGGATACCAAATCAGTAGCTTAAATAAGCCGTAGGAAAGGGTTATATATACTAGGCTGCCCGCCTCCCTCTTCCTTTCCTTTTTTCTCTCTCTCTCTATATCTTACTTTTACAGTCTTTATAGTCTTCTATAATTCAAACTACCTCTTTTCCTCTACATCTTCCTCTTCCATTCTATCTCTTCGTGACCGTTATAAAGCTTATAAGCCCGGAAAAGCAAAGGAATTTCTAGATCCCCTCTTCCTTCCACCCTTAAAGTCCTTTTCAGGCAATTTCTACCCTAAAATCCACCTCCAAAGCCCTCTCTAGGCCGCTATTAACCAGTTCCACCTCCAAAGCCCTCTTCAGGCCAAACCCCTTTTCCCCTTTTCCTTTTTTTTCCCGAAAAAACGGAAAAATATTATAACAGGACCCCGTTCCGAATAGTTAAGTCTTAGTACCTATACCCCCTGCATACCAGCTATACCGCCCCACCACACCCCTATAAAGGCTATAATATTACGTAGCTTATAAACCCTAGTCTCTAAAAAAAGCCAATCTCTCCTTTATAATATACAAAAAACGGCTTCACTTTTTTAATATCCGTAAACTATACTACTATATAGCCCCACTTTTCCCCGCTTTAGACCCACTTTTCACCCCTATATCCAACCCCTCGGGTAATCAGAACTAGAAATCGGGTAATTCCACTTCTCCCCTTCTAATACTAGTAAAAAGACTACCGTTTTAAAGCTAGGAAGATAACCAGTAAGGATTTTATCCCCACGGCTAAGAAACTATAAGGCAGTGCCGAGTGTCCTTTTTAGAGGATATCTATACACGCTTATTTTGCCTATAAAAGGAAATTCCTAAACAAAATAACTAAACCTCTACAGAATCCCTCTTAGAAGCAGGAGGAAGACTCTCTAAAAGCTGCTAGTAAAATACTCTTTACCCTTTCTAAAGGACCTCTCGCCCAGGTTCAAGGTCTAGATACGGCCTATAAAGTCTAGGAAAAGCTAAAAGGCCTATACAAAAGAAAAGGCTTCTAAGCTGATTTTAATACCCTAGGAACCTTTTTTAATAATTCCCCTTTAGACCATAAAACCCTCAAATCCTTTCTATACAAGGTTTAAGAAAATCTACTAGCTCTAGAATGAAGGGAGATTTCCTTTTCTAATAAGGTGATTTACGCGTGGATTCTTAACGCCCTTAATACGAGATACGACTATATCACTAACTAGATCACCTAGTCCCTCCGTCACGATATCCAGAGCTATACGCTAAATAAAATCGTTACTAAATTAATAGACGCCTCCCGGAAAATAAAGCGTTCCCTAGCAAATAACACTCTCCTCGTTAAAGGGTCTAAAAAACCCTGGAAAAAGACTAAGGGGTTATTCTATAAGAACTATAAGAAACCCGGCTACGTCTCCTCCAACTACTATTTCCTCCGCCCAGACAAGGCTTCTAAGGGCTAGGTCGTGAAGGAAAATACCGGAAAAAAGCAGAATCGGGTCTCTAAAAGCACTAAGTCCTCCTCCTCCTCTTCCAGGGGCAGGTCCAGGTCCCTAAATGCCTAGTATAAGAAAAGGGAGGATGCTATTATAGCTCTCTTAAAGAACCAACTGCTTTAGACGCTTATAAATAATAAGGATTCTATAAATATAATTCTTAAAAAGCAACTAGAAGAACGCGAAGAAAAAGAAGAAGATAAATCGATTATATTCGAAGACGTCCTCCCGAACCCGGAAGCTAAGGATATAATAGACGTTAAAGAAGTAAATATTTTTTATTTATTTATTTATTATCTCTTACTCCGCTATCCTTATCCTACCTTAAGTAGCTAGGAGTTAGAATTCTAACTATACGGTCCTTCTTAGATGCCTATAGGGGGGAAAACCGTAGTATAAGACTTAGGGAACGAGTATAAGACTTAGGTAAAAACCTCTATGCCCTCCTCCTCTAGGATTACTGCCTTATACGGGTACCGTGGGGGCCCCGTTACTAACTTAATATATATTCGAAACTCGTGGCTTTTATTCTAGGAAGCCGGTGGCGTTTTGCCCGTAGCGGCTTTAAAGCCGACTATGTACTCGATTAACGGCGCGCGCATGATTATCTTAGTTGGTTTTATACGCCTTCTATATGCCCTAGGGCTAAGCCTGCGGGCCTACTACGGGCGACTTATATATACGCTTCCTGGGGTTTAAAGCTCCTAAGCTTCCCTTACTCTTTAGATAGCTATGGATAGAGCTAACGCAGGCTATATGCCTACGCAGAACGCTTACATAATAGCGTAAGAGGCTGCTTCCGTATCGTGGAAGAGACGCCGTGTATTTTACCTACGCGCTTAGGGATAGCGCGATACCGTCTTCTTATTTTCCACGGTAAGGCGACTAACTCCCCCGTAGTACCTGTTAACGACTAGCGAAGCCGGGCGGAAGGTGGGTCTAACGGGCCCCCTATTTAACCCTTATCGTATATACTAAGGCAGATAAGGGCCCCCTGTAATAGGATCTAAGTAGTATAAAAAAGGAAAAGGGTTCCTTTTTTACGTGCGCCTCTAGCCGGATTCGAACCGACCCGGTCCTCTAACCGTGTGCTAGGTATACTACCACTATACTATAGAGGCGAAGTAAATATAATAACCTAAAATCCCTAGAATACTCTAAATACTAACCTAAATATAGGTAGGATAGTTAAAAGGATTTTCAGGATTTAGGCAGAGAATAGGCTTAGTTTAGACTTAAATTTTTATATAGATAGCGGAGCTACCTCCTATATAATAATAAATAAATCTCTCTTCTCTATATATAAAACCACCACTAGGCTCGCTAGTTAGGGAAAAGCAAATATAATAAAGATAACAGGTATAGGAAACTGTATTATAAAGTTTAAAGATACTAGAAAAACACTGTTTCTAAAAGAGTGCCTTTATATTCCTAAACTAGGAACTAATATAATAAGCCTCCTAAACCTCGATAGCAAAGTCAGAGGCTTATCTAGTAATAAACAGCTTATTCTTTTTAAAAACGAAATAATAAAAGAGTCCCTTTATATATATATAAGAGCTAGACTCTTTGGAGGACTCTACTAGGCTATAGCTAGGCCAGTTATCCTAATAAGCGGAAATAAAGAAATAAATATAATAAAGGAAATCTCATAAAGAAACCAGAAAAATCTAGACCTTTAGAAACAAAGAGACCAAAATAACAAGAAAAGAACCGCAAAAATAATAGAGACTATACAACTATAGCATAACAGAATGGGCTATATAAACCCTGTTGCCTTAAAAAACCTATATAATAATACCTCTCTTTTTAAGAACTTCAAAGTATCAGAATAAGAAATCACAGATATAAACAGCTATAATACCTGCCGCCGCAGCAAAGCTATTATATTAGCTAATAAAGATTTAGTGAATAAATATAAAGACTTCTCCTACCTTAAAAAGGTATATATGGACCTATACGGCCTAATAGAACTAATAACTTATAATAAGAAGCGCTAGATTCTACTAATCATGGACCGTTCCACCCGGTTCCTCTGGGTAAAACTACTGCCTAATAAATCAGAAGCAACCGTCGTTCTAGCTATAAAAGAGTAGAAAATACTAGTGGAAAATAATAAGTACGATATAAAAATAAAAGAAATAGATACGGACGGTGGAAAGGAGTTTATAAACGCCTCCTTTAAGCGCCTCTTCCAAGGCGTAAAACATAATATAAAACCACTATATACCCATAAGACTTAAGGCTCGATCGAACAAGCTATCAGAACTATAATAGAAAAGGTTCGTAGCCTGCTTTTCCACTTAGGACTACCTCGATACCTTTGGGGAGATGCTGCATATTCAGCAGTATATATATACAACAGGACCCCAAATTCAGCTATAGGTTTTAAGACCCCTTTTAAGATAGTTGAAAAGAAAAAGCCTAATATAAACCATATTCGGGTCTGGGGCTCTATAGCCTACTATAAAAACAACGACCCGAATTAAAAGAAACTAGATAGCAGAGCTAGTCGTGGTGCCCTTATCGGCTTTAACGATTATAACTATAAAATATATAACCTAGTCTTAAGAAGGATCGGTTAGCTTAGAGACGTATATATACTAGAAAATCAGTTTATACACTCTTCTTTAGACCTATATACTAGTAGTATCTCTCTCTAAGAAGAACAGGTTTCTAACCTAGAGCCTTATTAGCTTCTAGAAAAAACTATATAATAACAGGTCTTAAAACGACCTTTGGAGTCTATCCAAACTAAAGAAGAAAATAATAATAACCCATAAAATAGACTAAGGAGTCTACGAGCAGTATCAGGCTACGATAACCCAGATATAAACACTCGTCATAGACCTGAAAACACCGGCCACTCTAGTATATAAGTTGAAATACCTTCGAAACCGAAGTTAGCTTTGAAAGACTATATATTAGTTAATAATAAAAATAATAAGCGCTTATTATACTTAATAGAAGATACCACTCTCGGAAACCTATAGTGTTAAATAGAGACTTACTACCTCTTAACTATAAACTCTCTATCAGAACCAGCTACCTATAAAAAGGCTATATAAAGCTTAGATAAATCATAATGGATAGACGCTATGGTAGCAGAAATAATAGAACTAGAAAAAAGAAAGACCTGGGATTTAATAACTATAAAAGATACGCCCCTTAATAAAATAAAGGAAAAATATAACGTCCTAGGCGGACGATACGTCTATAAAATAAAACTAAATAATAAAGGAGAACCAATAAAATACAAAGCAAGATGGGTTATATAAGGCTTTAATTAAGTACTCGGAATCGATTACTTAGAAACCTTTTTTATAACCTATAGACCCGAAATATATAGACTTACCTTCCTACTAGGCGTTTCCTTAGGCTGGAAATTCAGGCAGTTCGACGTAATAAACGCTTTCGTATATGCTGATATAGATACTCTGATATATACCGTTTAACCAACGGGTTTTAAAAAACAAGAAGGAAATAGTATAACTATCTACAAGCTAAATAAAGCTTTATACGGCCTAAAACAGAGCCCTAGACTCTGGTATAACTTCCTAGTTAAAATCTTAACTAAACTAGGTTATATAGTCTCTGAGTTCGAGAAAGGACTCTTTATATATTATAATAAAGGAGACCGAGCTATGTTCCTCTGCCATGTAGATGATATCGTGGTTATAAGTCCTTTAGATACCATAATAAATCACTTTTATAAAGAGATATCTAAAGATATTTTAATAAAAAAACTTAGGTAAAGTATATACCTTTCTAGGCAATGAAATAAATATAAATACAACTAAAAAGACACTTTCTATAAGCCAATTATTATATATGAATAAAATACTAGAAAGGTATAATAAATAAGCTCTTAAAAAGGTAGATACCCTATATATTCATAAACAGGTCCTAATACCAAACCCTGAACAGGCGTTAAAAGAAGATATAAAGAGATATTAATAAGAAGTAGGAGCTTTACTATATCTAGCCCTTTACTCTAGGCCCGATATAACCTATACTATAAATAAGTATGCCCGATAGATGAGTAACCCCTTAAAGGAACACTTTATGGCACTAAATAGAGTTTGGGCCTATATAAACGTATATCCTAATATAGGTCTTCTATATAACTGTAAAAGAGATAAGCTATATATATACGGTTACTTAGATACCAGCTTTTCAGATATTCTTAAAGATAGAACGTCTACCTTAGGATATATATATTGCGTAGGAATAAATAATCCTATTAGCTAGACCTTATCGAAGCAGAAAGTCGTTGCTTTATTAATAACAGAAGCCGAATATATGGCTCTGACTAAGGCTATAAAAGAAGGAATCTATATATATAATCTATATACTAAACTAACAGATAACCTTAATATAAAATTCAGTAATAATAAACCAAGGATTCCTACTATTCTTATAGACAGCGAGAGTGCTAAAAAGATCGCTAAAAACCCGGACTTTTATAAAAGAGTAAAGCATATCGATAGACAGTTTCACTTCTGTAGATAATAACTATAGGAAAATAATATAAAGGTATTGTATATAAACACTAAATATAATATATCCGATATAATAACTAAAGGGTTACTAAAAGAGACTTATAATACACTCTGCGGCTATATGAACCTAGGTTATAAAGACGATACACCACCCGAATATAACCTACCACCTTATAAAGAAATAAAAGAACTCAAATACTAGGTTTTTTACCTATAGAAAGGTTTTCCTAGAATAAAACTAAGAAGGGTTCTTTTAATTTTTCCCTATACTATAACAAAGACAGAAGTTTTCCTTTCTTTTTCCTCGCTTTAAAAATATATAGACTATGAAAATAACTAGCTAAGCTGCACCTATTATATAGGAGTCAGGTTACGGGGGTGTGTTAGTATTATACCCAGAAAATAAATATATGTATATACGGTATAGTACGATATACGAAACCTCTTATAAGTCAGAGACTTCCTAAGTCCCCTAGGGACTTCCCGAGTCCTCCCGAGTCCCCTAAGGACTTCCTAAGTCCTCTAGGGTCCTCCCGAGTCCCCCGGGACCCCAGGTAGACCCACGGACCCTTAGGTAAGACCACGGACCTCCAGGTAGGCCCACGGACCTTTAGGTGGACCCATAGACCTTTAGGTGGACCCACGGACCTTTAGGACCTTCGGAGTAACCCAGGGACCTCCAGGACCTTCGGAGAAACCCACGGACCCTCACCTATACTTCGAGGGTCTGGATACCAAATCAGTAGCTTAAATAAGCCGTAGGAAAGGGTTATATATACTAGGCTGCCCGCCTCCCTCTTCCTTTCCTTTTTTCTCTCTCTCTCTGTATCTTACTTCTATAGTCTTTATAGTCTTCCATAATTCAAACTGCCTCTTTTCCTCTGGATCTTCCTCTTCCGTTCCATCTCTTCGTGACTATTGTAAATAACTTCCCTCTTAGAAAGCACCTTCTATCTTTATATATTATAAGTTATAGTTATAGGCCTTTAGTAGGTAAAAGAGTATTATATAGGTTATTTAAAGATTAGACGATAAGTTAGGAGTTTATAATAGAATCCTTTAGAATAGTCTTTAATAGTGGTCTCTTTACTATCACAGGGTCTTTATATTTATAATATTAGCCGCTAGTTAGGGTCTCTTAGAATAATCCTCTTTATTAAGCCACTTTATTCTCTATAATCACGTTTATCTATATAGTATTAAGATGAATCTTTATATTTATAAGCTTTATCCCGTTTTCTTTTTATCTCTTACTTTTATCTCTTATTCTTTAATACTTACTTTAGGGGTGGTGTTATTTTACGGGTAGTATAAAAGGAGGTTCCTAGATTAGGCGGAGTTCTTTATATAGAAGAGTGGCCGGGCCAAGGGAGTCGTTCTTTTTTATCACCTCTAGACCTCCATTACTCCTAAGGGCAGGAGTCAAAGAAAGGAGGGGCAATCTATAAAAGGCATAAAAAGGTCTTATTAATTCGTGTTATAAGGCTCTAGGCTTCCTACCAGTGCTTAGTATAAGCTTATCGCGTAAGCCATAAAGGCCTCTCGTGAAGAGGTTCTAGAGGCTTACGTGTTAACCACTAGGTGGCTTCGTGTTTAAAGAAGGCTTATCGTGTATTTAGAATATAAGAGGTAGCTTAGAGTATATAGAGAGGGTGGTAGCCTTTATAGTAAGGCTACCTCGTTTACGAAGTCCCTTAGTTACTCTAAGAGGAGATTATATAACTAATACCTTCTTATTAAGTAGCACCCAGAGGTCTATAAGTAAAGACCTCTATACCTAAGTCTTCTTAAAGGAACTTAATAAATAATCTCAGTATAATACCCCCTCCCTTAGTCTACTAGTAGGCCTCCTTATTCGTCTTATAATAGCTTCCTTCACTCCTTACTTAAATCCTATAATACTTATACTAGTTCCCTAAGTCTTAGACTACGGTTTTCCCCTCTATAAGCATTAGAGAAGGACCGTATAGTTAGAATTCTAGCTCCTAGCTACCTAGGTAGGATAAGGATAGCGGAGTATAAATAATAAATAAATAAATAAATATTATATAGGCAGTCTTTACGGCGGTTCGGGGGACTATTCTTTCTAAGCAGGCAGTCTCTGCTCTTCTGTATCCGTATCCGTGGTACTTAGGACTATTAAACCAGATTTATAAGACTATTAGTATATAGGCCGTCTCTGTATCGGGATAGGTTACGGCTATTACTAACGAGTAGGCAGCCTCTGCTCTTCCGAATCCGTGGTACTCGGGACTATCGAACCGGTCTATAAGACTATTAATCTATAGGCAGTCTTTACGTCGGATTAGACTATGGTTTCTAAGCAGGCAGTCTCTGCTCTTCCGAAGCATTATCGGGATCGCTTTTCCGGAGACTCGGGCCCTAGGAAACTATTTTTAGTGTTTTTATTATTTTTATTATTATATCGTAACTAGAATTAAAACTTAAACTCGAAACGGAATCGTCTTCCTTCGGACCTCTCGTTCTAGTGCCCACGTAACGCGATAATCTTGTAGGCCTTATCCGAAGCCCTTCGCCTATTATTAAAGGACTAACCAGAACCGTATCGTATCGTATCCGAAGCTTAAGACTCCAAGACTTAAAACACGAAGCTTGAGGGTTAAAATAGAATAAAGGAAACCGTGACTATATCGTATTAAGACTAACACGTTAATAAGCCGTTTGTTTAGGCAGGCCAGAACTACCCTCGAGCATAGAATTATAATCTCTTACGCCAAACATATCCGCCTCCGAGCACTAATTAAAGAAAGGCGAAGCCGTTACTATACAGAACGGCTCGCGTAGGATAAAATAAATAACTAACTAATAATAGGCTAGCCGAAGAGAGGGTCAGGCTCGTGACGGGTCCGTATCTAGAGCTAAGAGTCCCGAGGAGATAGTCGCTGGGCCTCTAGAAGGGTCGGCAGTGGCCTAATTAGGGGAACGAATAGCTATAAATAGGCAGGCAGGCCTATAGTCGGCTCTTCTAGATCGTCTAGGTAACCTAAAAAGGAAGGATAATGTAAATTATGATTGTGTTGTGTGATAGGTAACGATTGTGAAAGATCAGACGAAAAGCTAGCTAAATATAGTGGGTCTATTCTAAAGAATAGCCGGAGACAGGACTGGATCTCTGGGAGCGCGTACATAGTCACGTGATATCCATAACGTCCAGACCCTAAACATAGGTCTACCCTTCTATAGTAGGAATAGCAGTGATTTAGTAGCCTAAGATATCTAATTTTAGTTATAGAGATTAAGGCTTATCGTGAGGTATAGGTATATAGTATATACGGCTAATGTCTTAGTATCGTATAAACAGTGATATACACTAACCGTGTATACCTCTGGCTGGTTAATACTATAGACCCTATAAGAGAATTTAGATAAAGGGCGCCCTTAGGGTATAGTAAATAATATATAAATAGGATGTATTATTTAAAGAAGAGGGCGAGATTCTTTCTTTATAGACCTATAAAGGAACCTTAGTCTAGTTAAGGTTAGGCGTTATACTAAATATAGTGCTAGTATAGTCCTAGGACTTAGCCGTAGCTATATAGTTTAGGATATTAATATACTATCGGATAGGGGTATATAGTATATACCCTATAACTAATAAAGCCGTATATTCTATAGGCTTCTAGTTTACTTACTCTATATTATCTAATTAAGACCTAGTATAGAGGGGTGGATCGGAGACCCAGTGCTATATCGTTAGGATATCACGTAACGTTATAAGACGCGCGTATCTTTTTTATATATCTTATATATTATATATATACGTGGCGACGCCACCTAGATATAGAGGATGCCTATTATCTTATATAATGATTATCCTTTTAACCCTAAGTTTTACCACGTTTATTATATTCATTTCGTTTAAGCTATATTACCCTGATTAAAGCAGCGCGCACTTCCAGGGACCTCTTTTAAAGGTCTCCTTGTTATATATGGTATTTTGGTTATATACACTTTATAGTCTTAAGCACTCCTATTATCGAGGACTTATCCGAGTTTATACTGCCTAAGCCGTTCTATATAGTAACGGCTTCGCCTTTCTTTAATTAGTGCTTAGAGGCAGATCTATTCGGTGCCTGGGAGGTCCTGATCGTCTAATTACGGTAACCGAAAGCACTTAAGGTGAGTTCCGGCCTACCTAAACGAACTACACGTTAAATACGGAAATAAGAAGGGAAGTATATAGCCGAGGCGCCGAGATTAAAATAAAGCATTAAGATTTAAGATTAGAATTAAGATTACGATAATAGCCTAGGAAACCTGCCCCCTATATAGCCTTAATAAAACCTAATAACTAGAAAACAGGGACAGATTCTCCTTACTAAAAACACGATAAGAGCTATAGATAAGAAGATAAGCTCCTACCGCCAATAAGGTAAAGGTAGATAGAAAAGTATAAAATAGTTAAGAAAACGGTCTAATAAATAGAATAAAGAATGGATTAACTATAAGATAGATTCTAGATATAGTATAAATATAGAGATAAAGGGCGCGCTCCCTTACCGGAATAAGAAAAGCTACGGATATAGACTATTAGGGGCCGTAGAGCCTAGATATAAAAAGGTTTTATATTATAACTCTCTAAGTAAGAAACGATAAAGGCGTAGGGTTAACCTGATTATAATTAGGGTAATAAAGGCTTATATAAACGGCGGTAAGTCCTTAGCCCCTAAGAATTTTAAGAAAATCTAGTTATATAAGGCCCTAACGGTTAGAAGAACCTGTTAAGGAGCCCCGAGATACTATACCCTTATAGACCCGGCGGTTAGGTAAACCTGCTAGTGGATCCCGGACACGGCTTAAACTAATCTCTTATAATAGCTAGCGATGCCTTATCCTATTCCTTATAGGTATCTCTATTAGTCTAACTATAGTAGGTTCCCTCCTAAGCCTTAGCGGAGAATACTTATTTATAACGGTCACGAAGAGATGGAACGGTAGAGGAAGATCTAGGGAAAAGAGGCACTTTGAATTATAGAAGACTATAAAGACTGCAGAAGTAAGATACAGAGAGAGAGAAAGGAAAGGAAGAGGGAGGCGGGCAGCCTAGTATATATAACCCTTTCCTACGGTTTATTTAAGCTACTGATTTAGTATCCGGACCCCAGAAGTATAGGCGGGGGTCTGTTCGGACCCTAGAAGTATAGGCGAGGGTCCGTGGGCTCCTAGACAGCTCGGGAGGGCCGTAGGTTCCCCCGAAGGTCCTTGGGTCTACCTAAAGGTCCGTGGGTCCACCTAAAGGTCCGTGGGTCCACCTGGGGTCCCCGGGGACTCGGGAGGACCCTGGAGGACTCAGGAAGTCCCTGGGGGACTCGGGAGGTCCCTGGGGGACTTAGGAAGTCCTTGACTTATAGGAGGTTTCGTACATCGTACTATACCGTATATATGTTTATTTTCTGGCTATAGTACTAACAACTTATATTATATTCTTTAGGGCCCCTCAAAACCGGACTCCTACTTATTATCGCTAAGTGGAATTATCCTTGGACTTATAGACTTAATACACGACTACGTCTTATTTTTTAACCCTTTCTTTATTAACGACCCTAATTCCCTTAATCTACCTAAACTAGTTATTATAATAGATTAACCCCCCCTTTTAATAATAGAACGGCTTTATAGTAAACTAATTATCGCGACACTCCCTTTTTAGTTATAGTCTATAGCGACTCTAAGCCTAACGATAATAGTATATACACGGCTATCCTAACCCTAGCGACCACGGTTACACCTAATTAGGGTAACACTACTCCTATAGCTAACGCTTTATATATAACCGCCTTACTTAGCTAAGGGGGCGTAGACCCCGGTATTGGCCCGTTAATAACTATCTTTTACGGTTAGGGTATCCTGGTATCCGGCTATAACGCCGTATCGGCTTCCCCTTCGCTTAGTTAGGGTAACCTAACCCCTAGCGGCGGGCTAGCCCCTATTCCCCCTATTCCCCCGGTTTCCCCCGGACCGAGTGCCTCTTAGTAGGCTTATGCACCTAGTATAGATATCGTGTCTCCTAACGACGTCCTAAAGAACTTTACGGCGAGCCTTACCTTAGAGACGCTCGCGGCTATCTATTAGTATATTAGCCTATACGATAATAAGAGGAATCGGGCTATTATTATATCTCGCGCGCCCCTAAACCCCTTTACTATAGGAGCCTCTTACTTTAGTAGAAGGGCCCTATCTAACTTCCTCCGGGACTATAAAGACTATACTAAGCTTAACCGCCTTAGTAAGGCCGATAAGATCTCCTATATTAGCCTATTTATAGAGGCCGGTATCCGTCCTATAGTTAATAAGATAATCTGATTCGTTAAGGCGGCTAGCGGCTAATAGAAGCACTTAAAGTACCGGCTTATTAATAAATATTCCTACCTAGACCCTAGTTAGTAGCTTAACCTATCCGACTAAGTGCGCTAGTTACGATTTGTTTATAAGCACAAAAAGGTTAAGATAGTCTAGCAGGTTAAGTAGCTATTAATAAGCGTTATAGTATAGAAATCGAGAGCTAATAAAGTCGGCGGTATCTTTATCGAAGACCACGAGCTTTATAATATCTTCCTCGCTATCCTATATAGGGACGTTAATATATAGCTTATAAACAGAATAAAGTATAAGTTTATTAACCTAACGAACCGACTATATAGGTACTATAACCTATTAGATATATTAAAAGGGTAAGCAGAAGATGTTTAGGTAACTAATAGGCGGCCTATTAATAAGGTAAGGAGTATTATAGATATTCCTACCCCTACGCTACCTACTAGACCGATATTAGCCGTTACTCCTTAGCTTAATTAGGCTAACGCGATAATATATACACTAACTATTTTATAGAGGCGTATTATGGTACCTAAACCGGCTATATAAATAAGGAGCAATATAGATAAGTTAACGGAGCTTTTAAAGAAATACGCTATCTTTATGGTTTAAGATAGTGCGGGTATTATTAGGAACGCGGTCCCCTAAGTCGTGGCCCTCTCGCGACGAGTAGGAGCCGATAAGGTTAACGCGATCCTGGCTATAGACCCTTACCTAAAGACCCCGTTTTATACCGCTCTAAAGCAGTTTATTTTAGAGAGATAGGACGCCGCTCCGGTAGCTTATTATATTACCCCTGATTAGACTAATATCGGTATATATAAGGATGATATATAGTATAGGCGAGGGCTACCGCGGTATAGGAATAGGAATTCCTACCCCTGTTCCGGCGGCCTGTTATAATATCACCCTATCGATAACTCCCCCCCCCCCCCCCGTTGCTTTTACTATGAATAGGAGCGTTACCACTATAAGTAGTGCGCGGTATTATAGCTAGATAAGAGCTAGCACCTAGTTAGGTTCCGTTATCCCGACTTCCTCGCCTTAGACTAGAATAACGAATAGTAGCCCTGCCCCTAGGATATATACCTTAAGTAGTAAGACTAGCCGTACCGGCGGTCCGTCCTCTACTAGCTTAGCACGCGCCTCTAAGGGAAGAATAAAGACCTAGCTAAAGCCTACTATATTAGTATTAACTCCGGAAGCCTCCTTATTAAGATAGAAGACGTTATAAAAGTGATATTAGAGTATTATACTAGGATAAAGGAGGAAGAGGCGAAGGTATAGGCTCCTATAGCGGGTATTAGCGTTAATTTTATATCTATTACCTCCGGTTATTATTAGTCGGATATCTACGCCGCGTCGAATAATACTCGAAAAAAGCAGCCCCTCTTATAGCCTCTTTATATAACTAGGAGTAGGAGAGTCGTTAAACCTACTCCTAAGGTTATCCATTTCCTTAATTAGGTTATTAAGTAGCGCCCGCTAAAGTTAAACCCTATTCTAAGCTATAGGGTCCCGACTCTAATAATAACCGAGGTCGTCGATAAAAAAGTGGAGATAGATAAGACGCTAATATAGTCCGACCCGTAGTAACCTAAGACTAACCCTTTAACTATATACGCGAAGACTTATTGTATATAACCACTAATTCTTAGCTTAAGGGCTATAATACCGGCGCTAGTAGCCGGCTTAAAGCTATCGGAGAAGCCTTTTAGTAATTGTTTCCTTATATCGACTAATGATAACTAAAGTCTCTAGTCAAAACCTTTATTCATAGTACTATAATAGTTATAACCCGTATCTATAAAAGAATATATATATCTTCAATTTACTCGCGTTAATACTTGGGCTACATCGCCGCTAGCTAGAGATTTAAACGCCTGCTTCTCCTACTATAGGGCGGCTATTAGCTTTAGTACCCCCTTTATGTTAAAGCTATTCTTTTTCCGATATGGACTTTTTATCGCTTAAATTATCCGAACACGCGGCGATATCGCTATCCTTAGCCTATACGTTCATTACGCGGGCGACTTTAGCTATTAGGCCCTTAGACCGGGATTTATAATTCGCACGGATATACCTCTTCTTTCTATATTCCTAATATTCTTAGTTATCGCGAGGTTAGTGCATATTCGTATCGGGCCTAACTTAATTAATCTCGCCTATCACGAGATCTTTATTAATATCTTAGGTATCTTAATTCCGGCTTTGGTTTAGTATATATATTCCGACTAGGTAAGCTTAGCCCTTCTAGCTTCTAGGCAATACTCTAGACCTTCGTTACCTGGCTTAGGTAATCGTGGGGTACCTTTATAGTAACTAGGACGCTACGTAGCTTTTAGCTTAGTACCCCTTTAAGGAAAGTGTTCGCTACGTTAGCCTATTCGCCGCCGCCTACTTATATAATCTATTATTCGAATTGCGGTAAGAACTATATAAAGGTTTATTCCTTATATTATTAAAGCGAGCATAACGCGTAGCCTATATAGGGCTATTCGTTCTAGTCCTTATATATATAGTATGAGTAGACTAGGAATTCTTTAGGGTGGCGGGTACTTTACTATCCCCTAGCGGTATAGTAGGTAGATACTATTTACTAAACATCCCCTCCTAAGCACGAGTTAATATAGTATTATACGTTTATTTAGTTATTAAATAGGTATTCGTTTAGACTAAGTTTATCGTGTATATATTATAACTATATAACATACTCGACTTATTTTATGCTAAACTTCGCGGGGTATAGTAAAGGCTTAGTACGTAGGGGCCGCGATTCTTTTTATAAGACTTTAAGTTAAGGGGGAGTAAGAGCCGCTAGGCTTAGAGGGCCTACCACCGACTCTACGGATATATTTATAGGGGCTCCCTCTAAGAATAGCGCGAGGCTAGGGGAGGGTCGCTATAAAGCTTAGGCGTTTACTAGGCTATTCGCTAGTTATTAGAGTAGCTCCTGTTAGTAGGCTATTTATTCTTATAAAGGACCTAGCGTCATACTAATAACTTTGGTGATCCTTCTATCCGTCTACTCCGTTACTTAGCCGGAGTCGTAGGACCGCCGTTACCTACCGGCGCGTTCGTATCTAATACTATACTAACATAGCGCGTAGGGTTCATTAAATTCTAGCTATATAAGCGGCTAGTTATAGGATAACCACACTAAGAAAGGCCAAATAATTATATTGACTAGAATTAAGGAAGAAAGGATAAAGGTTTATAAAGGAGTATAGAATCCGCTACGTTTATAGGAGTTCGCCGTGACGGCGCTGTATAGTCCGAGTATAGGATCTGCGTGCTAATTAGTGGTTCCGGTCTTATATCGGCAGTATAAGTAAATAGGGGTTAACCTATAATAATTATCTTATAATGCCTCTTTACTATATATATAAAAGCCCCTAATAAACTAGCCTTATATTAGCCTAGCTCTATAGGATCTCGCGCTATGTCTTCTTGTAAGTAGCTTATGCACTCCCTAATAAGCCGGTCTCTTAAAGTATAAGCTTATAGAATATAAGCAAAACTCCTTTTAGTACCTTAGCGGAGCCGTAGGTTATCGTGATATAAAAGCTGATCGCTTTTAGGCTCTAGAGAAGTCGCTGCCTATTTACCTTTAGTAGGCACTAAAAGTAGCAAATAAAGTATTAGAACGCTAGCGGAATTAGCGGCGATTTCCTCTCCGAGCTAATTAAATATAGGAAAGGTGATAAAGTGCTATTATTCTATAAGGAAAGGGTCTTTATCTGTTGCTCTTAAGTAAGTACGTTGATTTATTCTTTTAGCTTCACCCTTAGCCCTTATCTACGTGATTATAGAGCTTTTACGCGGGGGAGCGTGTAGGGGTAGCTAAGATGCCGCCCGCCTTTTTATAGTAGTTAAGGGCGTAAGCACTAGAGAGGTAATTAATTTCAATAAAGGGGAAGGGATTAGGCGTTTACTCTATTCCTAACTTAGCTTAGCTACCTTATTAGAGATATAAGGCCCGAAAAGCTAATAAGTCTAGGTCTAAAGTCGGTTCGGGACCTAGGTCAGGGTTAAGGTCTGATTAAGGTTTAGGAGAGGCGTCTCTAGGGTACAACGTGTATAGCGCCGCGGCAATAAGTGTCTAGGTAATTAGGACATTAGAAAGGTTAGAGCCGATTGCCGTAGTGTAGAGGGGCAGACCCGTGTTCCGGGTGTGGACGTTATAGATATCACGAGGCCATGTACGCGGTCCCAGGGATCTGGTCTTGTTCCGGCTATTCTTCGGAATAGACCCACTATATCTAGCTAGCTTTTTCGTCCGATCTTTCACGATCGTTACCTATCACCTATCACAATCACAATTTACATTATCTTTCCTTTTCCGGATATCTAGACGATCTAGAACGACCGTAGGCCCGCCTGCCTATCTATAGCTATCCGTTCCCCTAATCAGACCACTGCCGACCCTTCTAGAGGCCCGGCGACCGTCTCCTCGGGACCCTTTAGCTCTAGATACGGACCCGTGACGAGCCTAACCCTCCCTTCGGCTAGCCTATTAGTTAGTTATTTGTTTTGTCCTACGCGGGCCGTTCTGCATAGTGACGGCTTCGCCTTTCTTTAGTAGCTATAAAGGAACTGCTTTTAACTTTCTGGAATTATACTCCTTCCAGGGGAAAGTTATAGAGTCTAAAGACTAAACCAGGTCGGTATATACTAGGTAATAAATATAGAAGTATCACTCTTAATAGTAGCTAAGTCACTTTATTTCTAAGATGGAGCTGCTTATATAAGTATTTTATTATCCCCGAGCTTATAGAATAGGACTCGAAAGTGCTAGAAGGGTCTATCTATAAGATCTAATAATTATCTAATAAGTCTTTTTTCTTAATTCATGTAATCGACCCGAGTCTCCTTTATAGTTAGCGCCTCCGAGCTTTTTATTACCTTCTAGTATAAGATCTGCTTATTAAAACTTATATTACTTATAGACATTATCTTATCTAGCTTCGAGACCTAAATCTAATAGATATTATGAGCTATATAGCGTATAAGATACCTAATATTAGCCCTAAGGTCAACTTTAAATCTTTATTTATCTCTTCTTATCTCCTTATTAAGAATTAAACGATATACTTAGTAGCTATAAAGGTAGACGTCGCTTTAATCCGGGTATGGGTTAATAGTATACTCTATAATTGGAATCGGAGCCTTATACCTCAACTAGTTATGAAGAAATCCCTAGGAATTTCTATGTAAGCCGCTATATAGGGCATATATTATATAAGTATACTATTACTCTTATTACTTCCGGCTAAACCTTTACTAGAAGACTAGCACCGTTAAGTATAGTATTTAGCTCATCCATAATCTCCTTATTAAGGCGCTTAATACCGCTATTAGGTTCATAGGTATATAGATACACCGTTTCTAGATCTATACTCTCCGCTTTACTCTAATTCCTAAACCGCGGCTTTCTACTTAAAGGTGGTAAGCTAGGTGTATTGTCGGAGCGTAGCTAATAAACTATAAGCTAGAACTTCACCTATCTCTTCAAGCTAAAAAGAATACAGAATACCACGTTTACTCTATTAAATAGTAACGTTATAATAAAGGTCTACCAGTTATATTTATTTCTAAGGAAGACGGCTCACTTATCGCTATTGTAGCCACTTAGAAAATCTCTAATCTCCTATAAGGCACGCTAAAATAGGTAAGGGGAGCTATTCTCTTACTTCTAGTAGGAGATAACCCGTGCTTAGTATGTTATATAGTAAGTCTTATAGTTATATCACTCTGTTCTAGAAATCTATATATTTCAGGCGTTCCTTACTAGCACGCGGAGCGCCTCTAGATTAAAATTGTCTACCCTAAGGTGCTAAAAACTCTTAATATTAAAGCGGAGATCTAGGAGATCTCTTAAAGGATAGAAGTGTAGCCTTGGTTAGTAAGCTATTGTTATAAGTAGCTAGATACGGTTTATATAGTTCAGGATCACCCCCTAGCTCTTAGAGCCTAAACGAGACGAAGGGAAATACGAAAAAGGGGCTTATATGTAAGGATAATGATAATAATAATATTATTCAACGTCTAGGAGATGTTTAAGAAGAGCAAAGGACGCCTAAAGTGGTCGTCCGCCTTTATATACAATTTAAATACAGTGTTGATACAGTACTGCGCATAAAGAATAATAAGACAAAAGAAGGTATAGACAACGTAATAAACTGCATCCATTAGTGGACTGATTTCGGAGGTTCATATAGATAGGGATATAGCGTGCAGAGCCGGGGAGCGTTGGACTCCATCGGCTTTATATTTAAGGAAGGTGAGATTGTATTGCCTATTTATCTTTTATAAGATCTTACTCCACTTAGGAGTCCTGTAGTGTAAGGGTAAGGAGTAACTACAGCTTTAGAGCTAAAGCCTAACTTTTTATAGTAGAGCCTCTAAGACTATATTTATATAAAAACTCTTAATAAGAGTCATCTTCTTAGCGCTAAATCTACTTTTAAAGCTCCTCTAGCGTCATTAAAAATCCCTTATGCTACGCGAGTACCGTGGCCTAAGATCGGAAACAAAATCGTACTAGCATAAATATATTCGCTATTAAACGGAATAAATATACCGCGCTTAGGCAGGTTACGCGAACTTTTTAGATAGGTAGCTCTATAGTTATTAAATAAGGTGCTCTAAGAGAGCGGATAATAGCTAGGCGTTATAGGTAATAAAGATCTATATTATTTAGTGCTCTTAGTAGATTGTATTGAGACCTATAGTAACCGCGACTATATAACCTAGGTAGGCTAAAGAGCCGCTTCCTTTTAACGAATCTACTTTAGCGATCTAGCCTGTCTTTACTTAGTTCTTATAGAGCTGCTTTTAATAAGGCTTGTAGTGCTTGTAGTTTCTGCTTAAACTTCCTTATATCGATGCTTAGCTAGCTTAAGATAAAAATACTAGTATTTACTAGTAATTAAGTATTCTAAATAACAGCACTTAGAAGGCTTGTACTTATAGGAGTGTTAATAAGGGTATTCGTAGTTCCGTCGACCCCTATAAGCACTATCTTTTAGTTAATCGGAATACCTGCAGAGTATAGTATATACTACTAAGCCGTTATAGGCGTTTAGTCCTAAGTCGTGGATAATATGTTTTGGTGAATTAGGCTACGAGTAGTAGGCTGTACGCGCGGAAGAGAGGAAAATCAAGCAAAACCTATTGAATTCGTAGAACCGTAGGAATACTGCTTGTAGCGCGAACGTGTAAAGAGCTAACTTTTGAGATTTCTTCCTGGATCTAGGGCTAACAAGAGACCCTGGAACATTGGGTGGCGACTATTACGTTAATAGCCTACGCGACGGTTATCACGCCACGTTATTAAGTACCGATATTTATACGCCCCCTGTTTGGTATTTGCTATCCACTTAATCCTAAATAAGAAGGCAACACGAGCGCGTGCATAAGCAAGATCTTAGCTGTAAATGTTACGTACCTATACACGTTAGAGTAGATAATTAGGATTACGTGATATATTGAAACGTTACCTAACTAGGGTAATCACGATTATATAATATAGAATAAGGTTATATAACTCGAGTATTAGGATTACGTAATATATAATAAGGTTATATAACTAGGGTATTAGGATTATATAATATATAATAACGTCACGTAACTAAGTCATTACGATTATATAATATATAATAATGTTATATAACTAAGGTAATTATAATTATATAATATATAATAAGGTTATATAACTAGGGTATTAGAATTAAGTGATATATAGTAAGGTACCTAGGGTCAGGATATTATATATTCTAAAGACCTTAGGGTTAATAAATACATAGGCAGAAACAGCAGTGATTTAGTGGCTCAAGATATATAGTCTTGGTTGCAGAGATTGAGGCTTGTCGTGAGGTACAGGTTCGCAGCATATACGGCCAAGATCTTGCTTATGCACGCGGTCGCGTAACCTTCTAAAAATAGATTGAGTGGACAGCAAATACCGAACAGGGAGCGTATAAATACCGGTACTCCACGTTATTAGCTTAAGTAATAACTAAGATATCGTATTTACGATACCTAGTATATTTATATAATATATATTACAAGCTAAGTATATATACACGTATAATATATATAATACATATAGTATTATTATATAGGTTAAGCTGGTTATAAAGTAGACGTCTAGTTATCTAGCTATAACTATATACTGTTTATTTTAACTTAGATATTATACTTATTATTATTATAATTATTGCTTATTATATATATAATATTAATAACATTAATACAGTAGTAGTTATAATTAAGGATCTCGGGCTAGATATTCTTCCTATAATTATTACCTAATTCGACTATCTTAGTTAAGGATTATTAAGGTATAAAGCAGTATATAGCTAGTAT
Organism: Sodiomyces alcalophilus JCM 7366; assembly: GCF_042370955.1. Taxonomy (NCBI): domain Eukaryota; kingdom Fungi; phylum Ascomycota; class Sordariomycetes; order Glomerellales; family Plectosphaerellaceae; genus Sodiomyces; species Sodiomyces alcalophilus. The sequence goes on along the minus strand of NW_027263536.1, from coordinate 4,306,585 downwards.
AAGCTCTTGGATTACTAAAATCTTATTAACGTCCTTCTACTTATAGTTCCTAATATATAATAAGTAATACATCTAAGCCTTATTTTAAGGCTCCGACTTAGTACTTCCGTGTTAGGTATCGCGTAGAATAAAGCGATAGTCGTTCTAAATAGTCTAAAGGATAGCAAGCTTACTAGGAGCATAGGCGTCTTTTAGAGCTTTAATTGGCTAGTAAATAGTATAGCGACCTTTACTAACCTTGGATATAATCGGCTCTGACTGTGTTTATAAGATAGCTTTAGTAATAACTATCCCAAAGCCGGTGACGTTAATAATTTTCGGGATAAGATAGGATTATTTAGAGCTTCCTAATAAGGAGTTAATATCTCTTTTTTTAATCTAAGGACTATAACGCCTTAAGAAGAGCTGCTTCGACCTTATCTTTAGTTAGCTCCTTAATAACGATGTCGCTGTTTTAGACGGCGAGGCGCTCGCGGATCTCTAATACTCCGAAATAGGATTAAGCTCTGTGAGCGGCTAGTTATAGGTTAATCGCACTAAGTGAGGCCGAATAATTATATTAGCTAGAATTAAGGAAGAAAGAAGGAGTAAAAAGGGGCGTAGGATTTACTAGGTTTATACGAGTTGCCTATAAGGGCGCAGCGTGGCCCAAGCATAGGAGCTTATACGCGGATTAGCGGTTCCGGCTATAAGCCGGAACTATATTAAATAGGGTTAACCTATAATATTACCCCCCTCCCCTCCCTCCTCGGCTCGGGTTAACCTTAGGCCGGCCGGCGTTCCTAAAACAGAAGCAAGGGAGGGGTACGCTAAGGTCTATTAGCTATAACCTTCTCCATACGTTTAATCTGTACGCTAGGGTCGTGTTAGGTTCGCCGCGATCTATTATATTCCTTACCGGTTCTGGGTTCCCTTAGTATACCTGCCTAGGCTATTAAATAATAGCCCTATTATACCTTCCTCTTTATTCGTAAACCGCCATATTAGACGATTCCAGGGGTTTTTACTGTTTTCTATACCTATAATTATAATATAAGCGTAGATTTCCTAGGCTTATAATATAGGTTTGTTTTTTCCTTTTATAAGTCTATAACGCTATTTAGTTATACGTTTCCTTATTCCCTTTAAGCTATATATAGGCGAATATTATACTAACTCGCTGCGGGGCGACTTATTTTTAGTGTTTTCTTAATCGTTATTCCTCTTAGTCGATTTCTTTTATTCCGACTATCGATCCACCTCTCTTTTCGTATTAAATTCGTCGATATAAGTCCGCGATCCATAGGGGCTCGCCGCTAGCGCGCGTACCGGCTAACTTTATAAGCGTAGATAACTTCCCCTTATTATAGTAATCGTCGTGCCTATAAGGGTAAATAGCACTCCGCCCCCCTTAACTATAAGGTCGCCGCTCTTACTCCCCCGCCTCCCGGTAAGGTAAATAACCGGACCGCCTTTATTAAGTCCAACGCCGGTAAAGCTCTCGCTATAATAGCGAACGCGGGTAAACGCCCGAATAAAGACGATATAGGTAATGCTTTATCTATCCTAGCGGCGAGTATCCTACTAACTCTCTGGTAATAACCCTCGCCTTCTCCCTCTAAGCGCTAGCAAGGACCCCGTTACCCTCCCGGCTATCCTAAAGCGGTTATATACCGTCCTTATATAGACCGAATTACTAATAAAAAGTTTAATTAGAAGTGCTATAACTAATTAGGCCCGGGCGCTGCTTAGCGTAAGGCTAAATATTGCGAATATTCGGTTAGAATATATAGTTATTACCCGGTAAGTGCTATATAACCTTACTTCTAGTTCTTTATACTAATTCTTTACCCTATAGCTGCCCCCCGGTACTATAGAGTTTATCGCCCCTATAATTACGGCTAGATAGGCGTATAAGGCATCGCCTAACGATATAGATATAAGTAGTTTCCTCCTCCTCTTTTACGTTCTAAGCTAACTCGCGTATAGCTTAAGGATACCTGGATTATAGTACGCGGCGACTATTATACCGCTATTAGTAAAGACGACTCCGATAATTCCGCCGCCCTTACCGCTAACCCTAATAGCGATAAGGAGGTCCGCCGCGAGCTCGCGGGTCTTTATTATAAGGTCGAGAAGCAGACGCAGCTTCTTTATAACGTTCTGGCTACGATCCGTGCTTAAAAGACTATAGATAAAGGTAGTAGTAGTAATAGTAATAAGGCTACTAACTAAGACTCGCCCTTAGGGTAACTTTAATAGGCCTAGAGGCCGGGGGGAGGGCCGGCGAATACCCTCCTAATAAATAATTAATATTGGCCGGTTTTTAAGAACGTATCGCGGTTTCTTAGCGACCTTATATCCCTCTCGCGGTATACTTATATAGTAGTCCGTTATTAATATCTGCTAACCCGTATCGTCTTTCGAAGTCGTCTAGCGCGCGTGTTTCTTATATAGCGTCTAAGGGTTCCTAAGTGGGTTCCATATAGCCAGTCTATTATACTAAACCCTCGCGTCGGGTCCCGCGACCTTACCGCTTATTCCTCGTGTATAGGATTTCTTCTACTTCCTATTTATTATCGCTATAAAGTGCGTCTTATATAGGTTCGGGTTAGGGGTTATCCACGACTTATCCGGGCAGGGGGTCGCGGCTAGCTCGCTTTAGAATATTAATATAAAAGCGCGGATATATCCCCGAGGGGACGCCTAACTCTACGATATAGGGGCTAATAACCTTTATAACCTTATACTTCTAATATAACTAGCCTAGTTTACGCGAGGGCCTCGGCGTCGTATAGTTAGCTATAGATAGCTAGGCTAAGTCTCTTACTTTAAACCGCTTAGCAGGAAGTCGCTGCCGGTTTACGGTCTCCTTATCTTATAATTATTTCGCGGCTATAAAGGCCTAGGCGAACTCCACGGCTTCTTATAGGCGGCTTAGTAGTTTATACGCCGCGAACTCCTTAGGATATAAGGGCACCTCTTCACGGACTTAGATTAGGTCTACGTGGAAGCCGTATTCTAGGAAGAACGGGCTTAGCTAGGTTATAGAGCTTTTCCGGTTATTTAGCGATAACTACGCCGCTAGTAATAGGCGACCCTAGTCGTTTTACGTATAGTAGACGAAAGCTTTAAGGTAGGCTTAGATATCTTAGTTTAGCTTTTCGGGGCCTTTATCGGTTTATAGGTGGTACGCTATACTAAGTCGCTATTTACTCCGTGTAAGCTTATAGAAGTATCGCTAGAACCTATTAGTCTAGTTTAAGCCGTGGTCGCTTATAATTAATAAAGGTATACCGTGGAATCGGAAGTGGTAGTATAAGAACCGTTCTGCGTAGGCTTCTGCCTTTATCGACTCTATTGCTTTTAATATAATAGCTTTTATTAGCTTATCCGTAATAACCTATAAATAATAGGCCTTCTCCTTCCTTATAGGAGGAAGATCGGTTATAAAGTCTATCGCGAGGTGGCTACGGATATGCTTAGGTACCGGTAATAGCTTTAGGAGTCCTCGCTTAGCGCTACGCTACTAATTCCCTTAGTAATAGGGGTTATAATTATATAGGAACTTACGGATATCCTTATTTATTCCGGGCTAGAAGAACCGCCGGGCTATTATCGCTATAGTGTTTTCTTAGCCCGGATATCCGCCGATAACTAAGCTATGGATCGCTTAGATAAGGCGCCCCCTTAGTAGCGAAGTCGTAGGGCCTAGCACCTAGAGGCGTTCGCGGAATATTAGTAGCCTTTCGGGGTTTATAGAATATTCGGCTATTTATAGCTTAAGGTTTAGGGATAGGTTAAACCTATGAGTATACGAGGTGATAGCGGCGAGTGCTCCTTAGTATTAGGCGTTATTAGGTATCGCTTTATCCTATAGTTATTAAAGCTCGTTATCGGCTTTAAAGACTTATCGAATAACTCCCCTTTTTTTAAGTACTCGTTAAATAGCTAGCGACTTTATTAGGATAGCAGCGTTAGGTATTAGTTAGACGACCCTACCTTATTTATATTTGTCTATTAAGTCTTAGGGGGTATCCTGCTCTTAGCGGGAGAGCGTATTAGCTATATAGTTCTTAGTACCTCGCCGCTACTCTAGCACGAAGTTAAACTAGGCTAGTTCTCCTACCTAGCGGCTTTATATCGTTCCGTTAATACTCGTTTTATTATAAAGTACTTAAGGGCCTTATAATCTTATAAGATTATAAAACGTTTATAGCTAGTTAGCTCCGCCTTCTAAGCAAGGACGTAGCTTATAATTACTAGTATCTCTTTATTATAGATAGGGTAATTATACTTAGCGGGCGTAAGCTTACGCGAGTAGTATATAACCACGTACCTACGCCCTAGGCGGTCCACTTAGGTCAGGACTTTACCTAGCGCGTAGCCCGAATAATCGGTCTTTAGGATCGTATTATAATCGAGATCCTAGAGTTATAGAACGGGTTTTATCTAGAAGAGTTATTTAAGCTCCTAAAAGGCCGTATCCTCTTCTAAGCCCTACCTAAAGAGTCGGTCCTTCTTCGTTAAGGCTATAAGCGGGGCGGAGATACCAGCAAAGTCGCGTATAAATATCCGGTAGTAATTAGCGAACCCTAGGAAACTCTATACTCCCTTAACGGATAAGGGGGCTTCCTATTCCGCGATAGCCTTTAGCTTATCCGGGTTATATAAGACTCCTTTACCCGTTATTATAATAAACCCTAAATACTTTACGGACTTTACGCTAAATTTATACTTAGTAGGGTCTAAGTTAAGGCCGGCGTCCGCGAGTTTATACAGGACTAGTCTTACCTTCGCTTTGTGTTCTTTATAAGAACCACTAAAGTAGATTAGGACGTCGTTAATATACGCAGTGACGAAATCGTCTAGGAACTCTTAGAGGGTCTGGTTAATATAGCGCTAGAAGGTCGTGAGGGCGCCGCTAAGTCCGAAGGGGTATACGAGCTACTCGAAGAGACCGAACCTTATTCGAAATATAGTCTTACTTTTATAACCGGGAGCTATACAGATCTTATAGAAGGCTGCTACCACGTCTAGCTTAGTAAACCACTTAGCCTTAGCTAAGTTACGAAGGGTTTTAGTAATTAGGGGGAGGGGGTAGCGATCTCGCTTTATAAATACGTTTAGTGCTTAATAGTTATAATAGGAACGCAGCCCGCCCCCGGGTTTCTATACGAATAGGACTAGGGCTATAATAGCCGAACTACTAGCCCGAATAAATCCCTTATCTATTAAATCGTTTAAGGTCTTCCGGAGTACTAGTAGCTCTTTCCTGGATATACCGTAAAGGGGTCCCTATAGTAAGGTCGGTTTATCCCTGCTAGGATAATATACACTAACCGTATATATCTCTGGCCAGCCAGTACTATAGGACCTACGAGAGGATTTAAGTTAGGCAACCTTAGGGTGCAGTAAATGATATATAAATAGGATAATTCTCTAAAGGGGAGGGCGAGGTTCTGGCCGTGTATATCTACGGGGGAACCTCGGACTATCTAAGGCTAGGCGCTATACTGGGTATAGTGCTAGGACGGTGCTGGCACCGGTCTAGCTCTATACTGGTTTAGTGCTAGTATAGGGCTAGCACTAATCCAGCGCTATACGGGTTTAGTGCCCGTATAGTGCTAGCACTAATCTAGAACTATATGGTTTTGGGTCCTGGTATAGTGCCGGATAGTGGTGCGTAGTATATACCCCGGGAGAGATAAAGCCCTGCGTCCCGCGGGCTTCCCCGTCTTTTAAGGTCTACGATATCCGACTTAGACTCGGCGTGGCCGATTATTATACTAGTGATAAGTAGTAGACGTGGTTATAATCTTTATTCTTGGCCGGAGCTAAACTAATAAAAAAAGGAAAAAACTATAGTATATAATAGCGCTCTATAACGCGACTCCTAACTCTATTAGGTTCTGTTTATAACGCTAGTAATTACGTCCGGCCGCCCGTCCCCCCGTTACGTGTTTACTAACCTAGGACTTAATAAAAATAAAGGAAACCAAAACGACTAAAAGAAAGCCTAAAGGGCGACGAGTTATATCTCCTCGGTCCTATCCTATTATAGGATCTCTACCTTAGGAGCCTTAGGCTCTAAGTTAGGTAGTCCCTATTCCTTTATAGGTATATTAAGGATAGTGGCTACGTCGGCGGGGGAAATTTCCTCTAGGCGGCTCTCCAGATTATTACCTACCAGGTCGTATAAGGCCAGAAGTCCCTTACGACTATTCTTACCGTAGTAGTCGTGGATAGCGGCGGTGTGGTGGATAAGCTCGGTCACTATCTAGGCGTTAGTGGTTAGTCGAAGGGATATAGTGCTCTTTTTGCCCTTATCCAGTTCGCTATTATTCTCTAACTAAGCCACCTACATGTATTATTCTATACGCTATATTACGACCAGGAATAATAGATCTGCCGCTTACTATACGTCGTTAGTTACTATATAGTCTTTAATAAATTGCATTATAAACTTAGCGGTAGGCAGGGGCACGATAATAGCATAGCGGCGCTAGCTTATAATAGCTAACGTCTAGCTATTAGTTTCGAAGTCTACGCGCTATACCCGAGTATTAGGATCTTTAAGTCTGGCGGCGAAACTCTTAGCTACCTAGACCTAAATTTTATCCTCTCCTTCCCTAACGAAGAACGACCTCCTGCCTAGCCCTATAGGGCCCGATCCGTTATATACTCTCTTCCTAGAGCCGATAATATTAATAGGCGTGTTGCTACTAGCGTTAGCCGGGGATAGTTATAGACTAGTCTAGGCTAGGATATCTATAACTAATCGGATAGCGGGCGTTAGTCACTCTTTAAGTGTTTATATATACGCTCTAATAGCCGTGGCGTGGAGTTAGATATACTCGCGGTGCTTTTTAGTTACGGCGATAAACGAATCTAAATTAATATTCCTATTATTAAGCTTATTAATTATATCCACTAATATAAGGCTAATACTATTAGTTTTATTAATCTTATTAATTATCTCCGCTAACAGGTTAGTACTACGGGTAATAGGGCTTTAGCGGCTAATTAGCGTGGTATTTACTCGTATAGGCGAGCTAGTCTCGGTCACTATAACTCTGCTATCCCTACGGGCCGATCTATATAAAAATTACCTATCCGGGCCTCGGGGCGTATTATATCTGGCTATTATAAGGTATTATTCGAAAGATTATTCATACTAGGGCCACTTAGCGATAGCGTGGTTATTATCTAGCAAGAACTATAGCTAGGGATATTCCAGGACTATCTATCGGGCCCTGGCTACGGTTACGTACTTATTTACGATGGGCTCTGGCGTAAAAATAGTGCGGTCTAATCGTCGGTTCTAAGGGTCGTCGTACCCTCGCTTAGTAGCTTAGCGGCGATACCGCTTAGTAATGGCTTTGTGTTCTATAATCCAATACTTAAACGCGGGGCCGGCCGTTATAAGATAGTGAGTAACACCGTTCTCGTTACTAAACAGACTAATAGCCCTAAAATATCCGTTAAATATCAACCCGGACCCGTCCTATCCGTTTCTAAACTAATATATAAACTCCTCCCTAAGTTCTTAGTCTTTAGAACGATAGACGTCCGTGGGATAGGTAACTATATAAAATGTTATATTAATGGGTATAGAGCGTCTGGTATCGTTATAAGGGAATTAGCTAGGGGTGTATTCGTGATAGGACTAGTATAACTTAATAGTAAAGAATAATAGGGTTATAAAGAGTTATAATAGGAATTAACTATATTAGGCTCTAAAGCCCTCTAGGAAGATATAGGAATAGTAGTATGGGTGGAGATATAGCCGTGATCGTTATTATAATCGTCTAGCTATGGGTAAAGAATGGATAGGAACGGTAAAGCTATAGGCGGCCTAATAAGGGTAATAGTGATTATTATACGGAAATCGTTAAATAAGCTTATAATTAAGATAACTATTATAATCGCTTAACTATAGGTAAAGGATAGAGGGAGATAGTAAAGCTATAGGCGGCTAAGGAAATCCTTTTATTTTCGTGCTAGCCGTGTTAATTTACGTGTACGCCGGGGCTATACGGCCGGTGGGGCTTCTATTCTTACCGGTTCGAGATTATATAGTGTTATTCTTACTATATCGGTCATGCCTTCTAAAGGGGTATCCGTTATTACGGGGGACTACTCTTTAGCTCTAGCCTGGCTCCGCCGCGAGGCTAAATAGGTCCCTTTAGTTCTTTAAAGCTCGCCGGGCTCTAGTCTTTTAACTTCTTTTACTCCCTTTAATACTAAGCGAAGCACTTTTAAAGCTCTTTAATATTCTTCGAATTCCTTTACTAAATCCGGAGCTTCTATCGCGTCTACTAGTATCTAGATATTCAACTAGTCCGGCTAGTCTTTCCACCGAATAAGGTACTCGGTATATAGCTTACCTCTTCCCCTATAAGTAATCCGTTTATCTAGGATAGCTTCGATCTTATAGTGCTTATATAGGTCCCGCTATTACCCTTAGTCCCTGTCTTACGCGTTAATAGGTCCCCTGGTCTTAGGTATCTCCGCGAATCTAATTATTTAGAGTTAAGTAATACTAATAACGGGGTGTATGTTAAGAGTCTTAGGCAGATCTAATCGGTCCGCTAGCGGCGATACTTACTTAAGGACCTTAAAGGGGCCTATCCGTTAAGCGCTAAGCTTAGGGCTAGCCTTACCTAGGAGCGAGTATCCGTGGCTAAGGCGGATATATACGCGGTCGCCGGGCTAGAACCGAATATTACGCTGTTTCTTATCGTATAGGCACTTTATATATATCTATACTATAACGATAATAAGTTTCATATCCTCCTAGAATATCTTATATACGAACTTAGGATTAATATTACCGATTAGGTTAAGCGGACTATTCGTTTTAGTGCCGTATAGCATCTTATTTAGTATATAGCTAAGCGTCTTATTAAAGGCGTTATTTAGGTTAAACTATAAAGGTATAATCACTTTCGGCTATAGGGTATTTAGGTTATCCGCTAGGTATATACGTATCCTGATCTTGACGGTTTAGTTCTTCCTCTTAGAAATACTATCGGTTTAAGAATACCAGGCCGTTAAGAATTTTAGCTTAGTTCCGGCTACCTTCTATAGAGTTATCCAGAAGTCTAATAAGAACTTAGGGTCACGATCTAAGATAATAGCGCGGGGGATACCCTAGTTACCTATCTGGAGGGCTTAAAAGAGCACGGACGCCTAGTCCTCCGCGGTATAGGTGCTATAGCCAGGGATAAGCAGGGAGGCCTTTAAGAACTTATCCGTGACGGTCAGGAGGGCGTCGAATAAAGGAAAGCCTTCGCGCTGCTATAGTGTCCCTACGGAGGGCGCTTCGGGCAGTCCGATAATAAAGTCTATAGCGATAGTATAAAAAAGGATAGGGGGCGTTAGGATAGGCTATATCTCGCTAAGGGGAGCTTACCGATCCGTTTAGTGGGTATAATATATCTTATATTAAGCGATATATAAGTCGACCTCCTTATAGAGTTATAGGATTACGAAACGGCTAACTAAATCGTACTATATCCGTTTAGCTCCGAAATAGTGCCGGTTATTATAGGCGGTCTAAAGGAATTCCTTATATAGGGAGAAGGGGATATAAAGGCGTTATCTCCTATTTAAGTCTATTTAGTATAGGAGACTATTACCTACCTTAAAAGGGATCTTAACTAGTAAGTTATAGTTAGTGGTTTAGGTAAGGATAAATACCTATTTCGAGTTATTAGCGTATCCTTCGATAATGCTTTATCGTATATTATCCTTTATTTAGATCTCGTTAATATAGTATATAGCCTAGTCTTCCTATATCCGGTCTAATTCGCCTAGACCTTTAGCCGGGGGGCCGTCGGTAGTAAGTAGCTAAGATAAAGCGTTAGCTACTACGTTTATCTTACCGGGGATATATCGATAATCTAACTAGAATTAGCTAAGAAACTCGGAGGAGAGGGTAAGCTTTATATTTAGCCTAGTCTTATCGGTGCTAGATAAGACTATTGATTTTATAATACTAATAGTAGCGGCGTGGTCTATAAGGACTATAGTCGGGTTACGATAAGCGGACTAAATAATAGTACGGGTCTTATAAACGGCCTATACCAGGTAAGTAACCTTAAGTTCCGTAGGCCAGTACTTTTTTTCGGAGGCGTTAAGCCCCTTACTAATATAAAGTATTAGTCGTATATCGGTTTTCTTAAAGGTTCCTTTAGTAAGCTATTCGGTTTTATCGGCTAACTAGAAGAGTATAGCGGAGAACCTATACTCTTTAAAGGCGTTTAGCTAGATAAAGAGGATCTTAGTAGGGATATAATAGAAGAGGTAAGTATCCGAGGTAAGAGCGCCGGTGATATCATAGAATATAGCTAACTTTTTAGTAGTGGCCTCGAATATTATCCGTCTAGTATACGCCTTACGGGCCTATCCCTTGTCTTTCCTAATTTAGCGAGCCTTAGCGAGAAAGGTCGTTTTCTATTACTAAAGGGGAGCGATTTAGTAGGAGAATCGGGGAATAAGATAGCGAAGCCACCCTATTATCCCGATCTAATGTTCTAAGGACTAAAAAGAAGTTAGAGGGCGAATCTTTTATAGAGCCTCGGTATGTTCTTTAGTATTCGATAGCCTAAGGGTATCGACCTTAAATCCTAGTAGTTAAATTAACCGATATCTTATAAAGGACTTATCGGGAAAGATACTAATCCTTTTTTTACTAAATAGGGAGAGTATTATATTTAAATGCTTAGTATAGTCGTCCTTAGTATCCGATATAATAACGATATCGTTAATAAAGGCGGAGATAAAGTCCTAGTATAGGCGAAGGAGCTAGTCTATATAGCGTTAAACGTATACGGGCGAATTACGGAAGCCTATTAAGGCGACCTTTAGTTGTTCCTATCCTTATTAGGAAATAATAGTAAACCGCTCGCGGTATGGTTTATATATAGGGAACTAGTAGAAGAAAGCCCGGGCGTCGACGATAAAGATAAACTTCTTCCCTCGGAGTCGCTTAATAACCTTATCCTAGAGCGGTATCGGGTATATATCTAGGATAATAACCTTATTTAGGGCACGAAGGTTAACTACTATACGGCCTTTACGTTTACCTTTTACCTCTCGCTATATAATAAAAACCGGAGTATTAAAGGGCGTTAGTGCTAACGTCTATTCTATACGGTCCTGGTTATAGAGTCTATCCAGGGTCTAGTCTAAAAAGGCTTAGTCCTCGCGGCTAAGCGGATATAGCTTCTAACTAATCCTTTAGGTATACTACCCGTCGATTAGGGGAACGCGTATATAGTCCTTTTTATCTATATCGATAACGCCTTAGTCCGTCTAAACCTTAGGATAGTTACTAATAATCCTAGTAAAGTATCGTATAAAGCGGGCTCCGTGGTTATAGATAGTCACGCCTTCTAGGGTCGCTTTAGTAAGGGTATCTAGGCTATTAGCGATTCCGAGCTTCCCGCTAATAGGTAAATACCCTTTAAAAATATCGCCTTATCCTTCCGGACTTAGGGACTTCTCGGCGGCCTCTAGTCGTTTTATTAGAATATCGCGGGCTTTATCTTACTCTATATTAAAATATCTATTAGCGTGGAAGGGATTTATATACCCTAGCTTACTACCCCGGGAAATAAGTAGCGGCCGGTTACTAGTATTATAGATTAGGATGGATATCCCTTCGCTAAGGATATAGTTTAGTAAACTCTTAATATCCGGTTAGAATTCTATAGAGTCTAAGGTTACGTTCCGTTCCTTAAATAAGATAAATCCGTACTAATACTATAGAATAATAACCTTCTTAGCGGCTTTTAATCGGCGCCTAACTAATAAATATTTAGCGAAGATACGCGCCGGGACGATAAGACCTTTATAGGACCTAATCTGGATAGCGTCCCGCGAATTAAGGATATCGACTTTATTCGGATAATTAAATTCCTGCCTAAGGAGTAGACCGGCTTTTAGCTTAGGGACCACCTAAGCCTTTACGTATAGCCGTCCGACTCGGGGCTAGTTATCTACTATGCCTTATACTAGTAGGGTAAATAAAGCCTATCCGATAATATCTAAGGTACCCACGCCACGGAGCGTAGATCTCTTAAACGTATCGATTTCTATATCGGGGAGGTAGGGGAGGAAGTGCTAGCTTATAATATATCGCGAAGTACCTAAATTAATATAAACTTTAAAAGGAGCGCTATCTAGGGTTATATAAACTTAGACCCTTATATATATATAACCGTATAGGCCGGCTACTAGGTCTATTACTTCCTATAAGGCGCCTTCGATTAGCGGGGAGTCCTAACCGCCCTATTCCTTTATTAGGAATAGGTAGGAATAGGACTTTTTATAACGGAGGGCCTTATTATTAGATCTTATTAGCTATCTATACCTAGTATATTATCGTTATACCTAATAGAGATTATAATACTTAGGTATAAATCCGGGTCTATTAGCGACCTAGTATAATTAATTACTACCTTTATCGGTCTTAGCTTTATTATCTATAAGGTCCTCGGAATTATTAGACTCCTCCTTAAAATAGTATAGGTCCTTTAGTTTCTTATCGTTCTTGTATCCTTTATCGGAGACCTTATTATCTATGGTAGTGTTTACTAGATCCCTAGATTATTCCTGGCGAAAGTTCCGGTTACCGCGCGCTGGTTAATTAGATATATTATTAGCTAAGAGCCGTTAGCCGCGTTTATTTACGTAGCGGTTTAGCGTTCCTGGGGCTAGTAGGGCGCGGTTATTCCGGCGGAATTATCCTGGTCCTGGCGAGTAACGTTCCGGGAATAGTAAACGATGGTCCGGCGCTAGGGAACGTTATTCGGGCTACGGCGAGCGGCGTAGAGCCGGGCTGCCGCGTCGATCCGGGTACCGGGGGAAGGGCTAGTATACCTAGGAAGATTAGTTCGAGGTTAATATCCGTTTAATCTAAGGCAGGGTTTATCGGATAATAAGTACTTTCTAGGCTTTATTAGTATAATTCCGGTACTATCCTAGTATTATACTAGCTAGGCTATTTATAAAGTCGGTCGTTATAGTCTCCGGTCCGGGATAGGGAATAGTGTTTACTAGGTTAGCGTCTAAGTAATCCTATATAAGAGCTAAATACTTACCTCTAGGTTCGTTAGCCGCCTTTACTAATCGAATTACCTTATTTATAAAGACACGGATATTATAGCGGGTAATTATATTATCCAGGGTATATCGCTCGCGTCTTAGCTTATACTCTGCTTCCTCTTAAGGTAATCGGAACCTTTCCTATAAGGCGGTCTTCTATTCGGTAACGGTGGCTATTATAGTAAGGTACGAATATTATCCCTTATTAAGGCTTATAAACTATATAGATACCTCGCCTAATAGATAGCGGGCTAGTCCGCGGGGAAGGGACTCGTAGTGCTAGGCACTTAGGCCGGTATATTAGTCTATTATATTAGTAAAGCGGAAAACGTGTATATAGATTAGTTTAGTTTTTTTGGTTTTAAGATCCTGGTCGGTAGCGAAGTATAGGGGAGGCTTAAAGTAGCCTAGGTTATCGGCCTTAAATCGGTGCGTCCGGTTATCGCGCTAGCTAAGGATAGCGAGTAGATCCGATTATTATAGGGCCTGACTGGGGAGCCTAGACAGATTGATATCCGGGCTATAAAATGAGGCGAAATGAGGCGTTAAGTGGATACACGGAAATAATCCTGAAAGCCGTATATACCGTGCCTACTTTGTACGTACCCTATTATAAGTTCGGTGCCCAAACCATTAGAACACAGAACTCTGAAGGGCGCGTGTACTTCGTACAGGCAATTAGAGCTCTATGGCCCCTAGACTTATAATAGTAAGACCACCTATGTCTTTATGAATAAACGTAAGTGGTGTGTCCAGGTACTAACGATGGTCTACGTACGTTGCTACTCTAAATTAGTTATAGTACTTAGAGCTTTTGGTGTTATAGCCATGAATCCACTCTTAGCCTTATTTTGTAGCCCGGATATCAATCCGTCTAGGCTCCCCAGTCAGGCCCTTATTATACGTATAGGTATAGTTCCGGGTAACTAGCGCCCGGTGTGTTCCTTAGGGGAGAACCTGCCCCGGGGGGATTATATCCGGGGGGATTATTACCCGGAGGGGCTACCTAGTACTATTAGCGTTCCGGATCCCTACTATTCCTGGTTCCGATATCCTCTATCTAGTCGCGAGGGTAGTATATAATATCGGAGGGTATAGGGCTTATACGATTATCGCGGTGGCTTATAGTGTCTGCTTAAAGACTTTCCGGGTCAGAGAATAGTGTATAGTTATTAGGCGTTAGGGTATAGTCGGGCGTTCCTTTAGAAGGTTTAGCGTACTTTAAAGAAGGGCTTTCCGCTATATCTTCGGGGAAACTTCCGACCGGCTATTCGACTATACTTATAACGGGGCGGATTAAAAGCGATTCTAATCCCTTAACCTTAATCTTTAGTTTTACTAGCGGAGAATTATAGCTAGCGGTAAAGGGGGCTAGCTCCTTTCCTTTTACTACGCTACTACGGGGTATAACTATTAACTTATAGAGGTCGATATACTCGGGCTCCTTTTTTAGCTAATTATAGAATGCCTTTATGAAAAAGTCGTAATAGGTAACCCACTTAGCAGGATAGGTTAGCTAAGGAGGCAGGATAGCTTTAGAGACTCTTCCTCTAGAGGTTATAGCCTGGCTAGCTCTACTAGTGCTAGGGAGGTTCCCTGCTTACTCGGCTATAAAAAGGAGTAGCCGATATTCGGGTATAAGAACCTTTTTGGCTATGTCTAGATAGGCGTTCGCTATTACGGCAAGGGGACGTACGCCTTTTAGATCCCTTAGTATAAGGGGAGAGTCTAGGAAAACGGGGTAAAGAGCGTCGGTTATTATTAAGCGGGTTCCACGATAATACTATTTAGTGTTTAATAGGTTATTTTAGATACGGGCCTATCGGATAACTAGTACTCGTGGACTCTTATACTTATCGCTTACTCGCCTAGTCCTAATAAAGGGGAGGCGCTTTACTTAGTGGATTACGGTTAACCGGTACCGCTTTAGCTATATATCCGCTTAGTGCGCTATATATAGCTATTTAACTAAATAGGGGTTTAGTACGTAGACCTCTATACTTTAGGCTAAAGGGCTAGTAAGCATAGTAAGGGGCGCGTGGGTAAGCAGTTCCTTATCGGCACCGTTAGGCTATAGCTTAATAGTCGCTGCTTATCGCCTAGTCCTATTTAAGGGGAGGCACTTTATTAACGACGGATAGTTACTTACCCTAGGATCGTGTAACTAGAATAGTCTATATAGTCGTTTAATAAGATTAGTACGCGAACCTTACTAAGATTAAATAATCTTATTTTAGTTACTACTATTTAATATACACTAACCGTATATATCTCTAGCTAGCTAGTATTATAGGACCTATAAGAGGATTTAAGTTAGGTAACCTTAGGGTGTAGTAAATAATATATAAATAGGATGATTCTCTAAAGGGGAGGGCGAGGTTCCGGCCATATATATCTACGGGGGAACCTCGGACTATCTAAGGCTAGGCGCTATACTAGGTATAGTGCTAGGATAGTGCTAGCACCGGTCTAGCTCTATACTGGTTTAGTGCTAGTATAGGGCTAGCACTAATCCAGCGCTATACGGGTTTAGTGCCCGTATAGTGCTAGCACTAATCTGGAACTATATGGTTTTAGGTCCTGGTATAGTGCCGGATAGTGGTGCGTAGTATAGAACCTCGCTTTAGGTTAATCTCGTGATTAACTCCTGGATAGTAAGGCGGTAATTAGTTAGCCTTATTAGGCGCGAAGAGGTCGCCGAATTCTTATAAGATATTCGTAGGGATATAGTCGCGGGGGTCTATAGGTTCTTTTTTACAGAGAGCCTTATCGATATCTTATATACTAACAGCGCGGATAAAGGCGTTAAATTTATCCCTTTTTTCCCTTTTAGTCCTCTTTTTATTCGTCCTACTATGGCTATAAACACGGACCCCGAGACTAATCTTACCTCGCGGATAGCTTATATATTAGCCGGTTCCTTTTCTCCTACTAGTCGTAGGTTAATATCGGCGACTCTATAGTATAACCTATAGTTCTTCGTGTAGTATATAACGTTATTATATTCTATCTATAGTTTCCCTAGGAACACGTCCTAGTCTAGTCCTTTTACTATATAGGTAAATACTCGCTATATATAGCCGTTAATCTTAAGTTTAAACGCGGCAATTCCGGCGCTAGTAGTTAGCTGTTATAGGTTTTGTGTAAGGAGTGAAGAGAGTCGTCAAGACTATAACAAGAATAGGTCACGAAGCTAACCTTAAGGGGGGAATAATTATAAGATTATTTATTAAGCCCCTTTAACTTAGGACTTAACGGGAAACACCCTACTTAAGGACTAGTGACTATCCTCCCTAGGATCGGTATATAACAACCTAAGGCTCTAAGACCACAGGTCTTAGGCCAGCTTAATAATCCTAAAACATAACTCGGTCCTAAATATCCCTAGGGTTAACCTTAGGACCGGTTCCGGGTTCTTAACGTATTCCTTAACGCCTCTAAGTCCTATCCGATTTCCTTAAATAGAATATCCCTGATATCACGCCCCTCCTTCTAAGGCTCCTGTCCACGGGAGCCGGTGACCGTTACTAGTCCGGCCTGTTCGTTAATCCACCCCGACCTAGGGACGGACAGGCCGGCCTAAACCCTACTTATCGGGGCCACTAACTCCCTCCTTATCTACCCGAACTAAACTAGCCGTCCCCCTTAACCTACCCTTCCTCCCGTTAATCCCGTCTACCTCGTATAGTATAACCGCAGCCTTATAAACCGAGGGGCCTAGTTGTTTTTAGATAAAGGATAACTCTCCTAGGTCTCCTTTATTCACCTCTCTTACTACGACTATACTATAATAAAGCCCTAAGCGCTCTGGCCGGGGCCCTATCTAATAAAGGGCTCTAGTTAGAATAAACGTAACTTCTAAAAGTAGATATTAGGTTAGTAATAAATTATAGTCCCTTACACTGCCACTATTATCTAGACGACCTAAAAAGCCTATATAAAGAACCTTTTTAGAATAAGGCCCGCTACGCTATGGTCCTAGATAATAAAAGAACTTACTCTATTTCCTTTATCGCCCTCTCGCGGCTTATTTAGTTTAAGGCTAGGTAATAATAAGGCGTGATATCTATTATGAATATTAATAATAATAAAGCCTATCCGTAGACGCGTGTATTATAATAGCACCCTAGACGCGCCCTTTATTAACTAAATAACCGTATCGTAAAAACCCGTAATAGGTAGTCGTATCTAGGTAAAAGGGGAAGGAATAATATAAATAGGGCCTATATTAGGTTATACGACTATTCTAATATAGGACTTTTCTATCTACCTAACTTATCTTATTATTTTCCTCTTCCTTACCCTTTCTTATTTACCTATCTATAATAATAATAATAGCATCGCTATTATAGTAAGTTATCTATCCCTGTCTATATTAAGGGTATTAACTTATCCTATCGACTCCTTATTAGGGTATATATTATCTCTACGTGGTTCTATATATCGCGTATAGGATCACGGGCCGCTTAGGATTCGGCTAATATCGTGGCAGATTATTATTATTATCACCACCACCGTTACTATCACTACTATGTAAGTGTTATATCCCCTTCGCGTAGACTATAGGCTAACTTATAGTATTAGAGCAGACCACTATTATATAATAGCGCCCCCTGCTTTAGCTAATAAGCATAAAAAGTCCGGCGCGGCCGGTAAATCTAAGAAGTCCAGTAAGGCCGGCATAAAGTCTACTAAGGTAGCACCTAAGGTTATCGATAAGGGGATAACTAAGACTGCCAGGAAGAAGGTATAGCGGGTCACTAAGAAGGCTTAGGCTAAGGCTAAGGCCGCGGCTATAGCGGCTGCTTTTAAGCAGTAGTAGTAGTAGTAGTAGTAGTAGTAGTAGTAGTCTAACTCTTTATCGGACTCGTTATCGGATTCGTCCTTAGATTCGTTGTTTTCTTCCTCCTCGGAGGATAAAGCTATCGAGTAGCTAGGTACGGCGGCTACTCTAGCTAAATAAGCTATACTGGTCGGGACCGTTAAGAAGCCGGCTACTACGGCTACTCCGGTTACTAAGTTGACTGGCCCTCTCCTTTTAGGGCGTAATAACTCACTATAGGATACTCTTAAGCCCCTCGGTAACCTAGAGGGCGTCCTTGACTATACTAGTCAGGATATCGTTATAAGCGGTGGTGCCGATAAAGCCACCCTCTTTAACGATAAGGAAGCTAACTCCGATAGGTCGTTATTATCTGAGTTCGCTTTATCTATAAACGGGCCTAGCGATAGACCCTCGGACTTTAGTAATAGCGGTGGTATTAAAATACCGGTATATTCTATTATTTTAGTTAGGTTAGGCCTAAAGCTTTATACTCCTTATAAGCGGTGCGCCCGTATACTAGGTTTCCTAGTACTATATAGCGATAGCGCTATTAGTCCTATTACTATACGGCCTTACCGCGGTAATAAGGTATCCGATAAATACTATTACTACTATAATAGTAATAGCCGCGACTATAAGTTAGTATATTTATATAGCTATAGTCCCCTTTACTTTAACCGCTCCTAAGGTTACTAACTAGATATATAGCTTTTATTATAGGCGGAGAGGGTAGCTAAGAAGCTATAAAAGATATTAGTAGCGGCCGTATAGGGCGGCGGTAGTCTAGACGACTAGGCGTCTATAAGTTAGCCCGATATCTTTATAAAGAGCACCGCTAATATATATAAGCGCCGGGCCTTCTAGGTCTAAATTAAGTTACGCCGGGCCCTTAAGGCTATAAAGAAGTATACCCGCGATAATAAGGGGTTCGACCCCTTAAAGCGTTATCGCTAGGAGGAGGAGGAGGAGGCGAAGAAAAAGCGCCGCGATACTCCTATTAATATAGAGCGCTACCTAGCCACTATTACCCGCCGTCTAGGCCAGTTAGTTAAATAAAATTCGAAGTTAGCCGGTCTTTATAAAAAAACCGGCTATAAAAAATAAATAAGGATTACTTACGGTTATTATTAGGCTCGGACTAAGGGGAGTTAGGGGTAGGGGGGGGCGTTAGCGTTTAGTTTTTTTTTAATTTTTTCTTTTTTCTATTTTTTTTATTTTTTTTATTTTTCTTCCCTAGCCTAAATAAAAAAAAGACCCTACGGGGCACTAATAACACTATTAATTAGCTTCCCTTTTCCGATTATAATACTCCTTAATAAGCGTATCGGGGAGGTATCTTTATAATTCCTAAGTGTTATATTTATACTTATACCCGGCCTACTTAATAAGGTATTCGCGCCTATTCCCGTTATAACGATAAGCCAGGACTTCCTCCACCTTATATTTATCCGACTCTTATAATTCGACCTTAATATCCGCGGGTATAGGCGACCTACCATACCGAGACTTCTATGGTTTTAGGAGCGAGATTAGGAAAACGTTATAAATCTTTATCGACTCCGGGAGCTATAGCTTATAGGCGAGCCTATACTAGCCTATTACGGAGGTGATCTTATAGGGGCTAAGGAACTTATCTAATAGTTTCTTATTAGGGCGATATTACTTAATATTCTTCGAGGATAATAGTATATAGTCGCTAATCTTAAAGCGTTAGGCCGCCCGGCTAGTATTATAGTACCGTTTATAGGTGGTTTAGGCTTTCCTAATAAGGACCTCTATAGCCCTACGATTCGATATAAAGTGCTTTACCCTTTACTCGGCTATAGCGGTATAAGCCTTACCCGACTTATATATCTATATATTATATAGTCCGCGTAGGTTAAAACCTATTAGCGTAATAGAAGGTGTTTACCGGATAGCTAAATACTATACGGTGTTATAAATAAACTAGGCCAGGGGTAGCTAGTTAACCTAGTCGTCCTATTATAGGGCACCGAATACCCGTAGGAAATACTCTAAGTTCTGGTTTTATTATTCCGTCTAGCTATCCGTCTAGGGGTGGAACGCGGTTAATAACCGCCGCTTAACGCTTAGGAGGCTATATAGGGTAGTCTAGAACTTACTAGTAAATAGGGACCCTTAGTCCGAAACGATACTATTAGGTAGGCTATAGATACTAAAAACGTGCACCTATAGGATACTAGCAAGACCCTTAGCTATTAAAGAGCTATTATAGGGGATATAGATCGCGTACTTAGTATATCGATACACTATAACCAGGATAGAATCCCTTTTCTTTCCCTATAAGGTTATAGGGGGGAGGCCTATCACGAAGTTTATCGAGATCTCTTAGAATAGCTGTTCGGGTATAGGTAAAGGTGCTAGGTACCTAAAGGGCTTATACTAACACGGCTTAGTCCTCTAATAGATACTATATATAGGCACGAACTTCTTAACGTCTTATAAGAGGTATTCCTAGTAGTAGGACTCGGAAATCCTTTTAATAGTCTAACCTAACCTATAATAGCCTATAATAGGCGCGTTATAAAATACCTAGAGGACCTTATCGCGTATACCTAACTGGTTTAGTATAAAGAGATAGTCCCTAAAGTAGACCGTACCCTAACCGTTATAGGACTATAGCTCCGTTAAGTTATCCTTCGATACTAAGGAGATATAAAAGGGATTATCCTTTTAGGTAAAGATAATCTTATCCTTTAGGCTAGATAGACCCGAGGGCTTAGATATACCTCGGGCCCTTATAAGGCTAATAACGAACTTCTTAGTGAATCCCTTAACAGGCTTCTGCCGCTCCGCTTCGAGATCTAGCTAATCTATAATAAGCTACGGCTTCTATAAAAGCCTATCTATAGCGTTCTAAACGCCTAGGCGGTAACGAATCTTAAAATTAAAGCTTAATAGCTCCTTTAGCTAATAGGCGTGTTAAGGTTTAATTTAAGGCTTATTTAATAGATACCGGTGGTTTAAGTGGTTAGTTAGCACCTTTATTAGGGTCTAACTATACGCTAAATAGTGGCGCTATTACCGGAACGCTTCGATAATCGCTATTAACTTAGTATCTAGCGTCGGATAGTTTAGTTCGGGTCCTTTTAGCTTCCTAGATAGGAACGCCACGGGTCGCTAGGTTTAGTCCTTATACTAGCTAATTATAGCGCCTAGTACGAAGTTAGATATATCGGGTTCTACACGAATAGGCAGGGCGGGGTTAAAATACCGTAGCACGGGTACTAACTAGAATAACGATTATAACTTCTTAAAAGCGGCCCTTTTTATATCCCCTAACTAGAACGTACCTAGTCTGCCCCCTAACCTTTATAGATCCGTAAAGGGGGTAGCGACCTTAGAGTAGCCTTCGATAAAACGTCGGTAGAAACTAGTAAAACCCAGGAAGACCTAAATCTTCTTAACGGAAGTGGGTTCCTCCTAATCCTTAATAGCCTCGACCCTCTTCGGGTCTATAAAGACCCTATTAGGGCTATATATAAAGCCTAAGAACTTAACCTCTTACGTCTTAAATATATATTTCTAAGGGTTTACGAATAGGGACTATTCCCTTAGGCGTATAAGCATCTCCTTAATATATACGCGATAGGTACTAAGGTCCTTATTATAGATTAGGATATTGTTTAGATATATAACGTAGATAGTGTTAATAAGACCCTTTAAGGCTTTATTAATATAACGCTAGAAACTAGCGGGGGTATTATATAAACTAAAAGGTATTACTAAGTACTTAAAGTGTCCGTACTTAGTTCTAAAAGCCGTCTTCTACTCATCCCCTTCTCGAATTCTTAAGCGATAGTAGGCGTCCTTAAGATCTAACTTAGTATAAACCGTAGAGGATATAAGGCGGTTAAGGATCTTATATATTAAGGGGAGCGGGGTTTAGTCTTTACGGGTAACCTTATTAAGACCTTAATAGTCTATATATAAACGCAGCTATCCACCCTTCTTTAGTATAAACAGGATCAGGGCGCCCGTAAAGCTTATTAATAGTCGAATCTACCCTTTAGCTATAGCCTCCTTAATATATTCTTATAGGAGGGCTAGTTCTTACTCGGCTAGGGGGTAGATAGGGCAGAATAGGGGTAACTTACCTTCCTTTATCTCGATTATATAATCCTAATACTAGTAGGCGGGTAGACGGCCGGCCTTTATAATATCGAAAACGTCCGAAAACTCTTAATAGTGCTTAGGGATAACGTTCCTTAACTTATCCTTATCTAATAACTCTTAATACGGCCCGGGATTAAGATATTCTAGGATCCCTTTATTTAGTTAGGTCGGGTTAAGGGGCATGGGGGGTATAGGTCGCGACGGGTCTAATGAGATAATAAGGATTAAAGGACTATTAGGTCACGTATCCTTTTCTTCCTTAATAGCGTTCCACTTTATACCGATAACTTAGCCGATACGGGGGGTACTAGACTTTATAAGGCGGATAATAAGCTATATATACTCCTTTACTTTCTTTAACTCTCTCCGACCCGGGACGCCTTAAAGGTCCTCTTATTAGAGTCGATATATTTATTTACTAGACCGGAAAAAGGTAATAGGGTTATACTCTACTAACTAAGGTATACCGAGGATAACTTAGGACCTATTAGGGTCTATATCTAGTACCTTAAACTTAATCGGATATATCCGGGTCCGGTCCTAACTATCTATAACCTTAATATACGTCTTAAAGGACCCGATAGACTATATATCGACCCTAAGGATAACCTATCTAAGTTGCTTTAGTAGTCCTAGGGGACCATGGTTAGGAGGCAGGGCTTTTTAGTTAATTAGATTAACCTCGGCGCCTCCGTTAAGCTTCGCGCTCCGGTAGCCCTATCCGCCGCTTAACTATAACTCTAACTTCGCCTTAATCGCGCCCTTACTAGTAAAGAACGGCTAAGACGGCGGCCCTTCCTAGGCCTAAGCCTATCTAATAACGGGGTGCCTCGGGTTAACCGGTAGGTTATTCGGGTTCTAATTAATAGAGTATCCTAATAATTAACCTAACTTAAAGGGCTTTTTTAGGTATTTATTCCGGTAATAACCCTTTTTATTATAGCTAAAGCATATAACGCCGTTATTATTACGCCTCTTAGGAGGCCCGGGGGCTTCCGTATCGTTTACTTGGATTAATTCCACGAAACCTCAAGGAGGTATAAAGGGCCGAATAGTTATAGTATAGGCCCTATTAGGGGCCCTATTACGCCCACGCTTCTCGCCGCGGGGCTATCTTAGGCGATTATTCCGGGGCGCCTTTTCTTTATTCTTATATAAGAGAGTAATCTTTATTTATCGGGCTATAATACCTAACGCCTTATTATTAGTAAGAATACTAGCGGCTATAATCTAGTTATATAGCGGCTTATTAAGCTTTATTAAGATTAACTATATACGCTACTTATCGGGGAAGGGTAGGGATACCTTATTAAATAACGAGTCTAGCTTATTAATAAACTTAGCGTAGGTCTAATTAGGATTCTATATAGTCTAGTCTAGGAATAGCTTCTTAGTTATAGATATCTTATAGGTTTTATTATTAACTAATTACTCGGTTAGGAAGGTCTTAAGGTCCTCCTAGGTAGCACCTCTAGTCTTTTTATAGACGCGCCTATAATAAGCACGCTATCAGGATTTTATAATTTTCGGTAATAGGGTGGAGGTAAAATAGATCTTCTCTGCTTTAGACGGCTTAACGTTATTAAGTATAAAGCGCTCTTCGATTTCTTTAATAAACGTCTAGAACTAGTTATAGGATTACTTATCCTATTCAGGGAGCTTTTACAGGACCTTATACTAGCTTTTACGGGAGTCCCCTTTAGGGATATACTCGGAGGTATCGGGGTCCTTCCCTTATTAGAGGGTAAGGAGGCGCTTCTCCTTCTTTTCGCGGGCTTAGCGGTCCTTATAGTACTTAATCAGGAAATCGAGTTCCGTTAATAATAAAGTACCGGGGGGGCGGCTCTTAAGGTCTTTAATATCGAATTAGGGTCCTATCCGGATAACTTAGGGAGTCCCTTAGTCGAGTAGTGGTCCTACTATAGGATTATAAGCGTCCGGGTTAGCTTATCCGCGAATCTCGAATTCGGGGTTATTATCTTTATCCTCTAACTCGGGCGTAAGGGATTACTCGCGATTAGCGCCTAATAGCCTGGCTTCGGCTCCTTTAGTAGCGGGGGAAGTATCCCGGGTATAAATAGTACTAGTACGCCTAGGGGGTATCTTAGGTACTAGTTAAGGGTAATAATAGGATTTTTTAGAAAAATAACTAGTTTTTCGAACTCTTAATAGTCGTTATACCCGTAAACGGTTAGAATAAATAAAATATTATAGGTTTTTATTATTATTATTATTATTATTATTATTATTATTATTCTCTTACTCCGCTATCCTAACTAGTCTAGGAGCCCGGCTTAGGCTATACGGTCCTTCTTAGATAAGTACCGGTATCCCGGAGAACCCTGCCTGGTATCTGGTATAGGCCTTACCCTTTTAGGATGGGTTGCTAAGGGATATTTTCGTATACGAAATTAGACTCTGGGTATAAGGTCCCGGTATATCGTAGAGTCGCGGATATAGAAGGGATAAACTATTACCTTTACTACTCACCTTAGATGTTTTGACTTTAAGTTTTATAGCTATTCTGACTATCTTTTATATCTATCCCGGGCCATAGCATTCTATTATATCTTTCCCTTATCCAAAGCCGACCCAGCCCTTAAGGGTAGTAACCCACGACAAATTAATCGACTCCGTTAAGGCGTATTACCATAACCTTAGGTTTAGTGTAATACGTAAATAGACCCTAAAGCGAGCTAATAGTAACGTTTATCGTGTTATCCTCCGTTACCCCCGTAGCGGCGATTAGCGGGTATTAATAGCCACGTTTAGAAGCAGTAAAATAACTAAAATTAGATACCGTTAGCTTACCGAGGTAAGGCTACTTAGAGACGAGTAGCACTTTATTATAAATAAAGAGAGTAACTGCTATAACTACCCGCCTCTGCCCTCTAAAGGTATCGCGGCTTCGGTAACTACTCGGGCAGACTCTTAAAAAGCAGTTAGGATATCGCGAATCAAGGATATAGTTCTTTACCTATCCGGGATAGGAAAGCTAACCGCCTTCGAAATTACTAAGTAAATATAGTATAAGATCGAAGCCGAGTTATATACTAAACTATGGATCAGCGATTAGGATATCCGTAACTATTAGCGGTAGTTAAAGGAGGAGAGGTATAGATACCTTTCTATAACGTAGTTCTTTTTTAAGAGGCTATAGGCAGAGGACTCAGGCGCCTATTATCTATGGTATTATATTAACGAAGAGACAGGGCGGATTAATATAATATTCTGGACCTATAAAATCTATATCTAGTAGTAGTAATATAATCCAGAGTTACTAATAATAGATTACACCTATTCTATTAGTATAAAGTATTAGGAACCCTAGGATTATTAGTAGAAGACTAACCTTAGTTTCTCTTTATAGGTAAACAGGTTTAATATACCGCTATTTAAGGTTATTAGTATAGCGGCAGACTATAGCTCCTATAACTACTATTTTGCCCTAGTCTCGAGGGAAAACTATAACGCGTATAAATGGCTTTATAAGCAGATTAGGGACGTAACCTCGGCAGAGCGTATCTAACTTCCCTCTATGGTTATAACAGACTTCGAAAAGGCGCTAAAAAATACGCTAAATAACGCTTTTCTAGCTATTCTATAGTAACTTTGTATCTAGTATATTATAAAGAACGTTACTCTAGCCGTTAAAAAGAAGTAGGATAGGCTACTTAAAGGGAGTAGCCTTATCGGCTTTATAGGTAAGTTCGTGATATTTATTTTAGTGGTTAGTCCTTTAATATTCATAATATTATCTCGCGGATTATAATTAGCTATGGTTTTCGAAGTTTTTCCTATTTCGGTTAGCGCGTAAAAAAATTTTACTGACTTTTCGGTAATAACTAATTAGGAATAGCGCCCGCCGACGATATATACGAAGCTCTTACTAACGAAGAAGACGACGTTAACGTAATCGTATCTCGATATACTTATCTAGATACTAGCGCCGGCGATACACTCTTCGATATTTAGGCCACGGACGTTACGGATACTTAAACGCAGTAAAATACGCATACTTCGGTATCGGATTAGTCTAACGATAAAACTCCTAATAGATTTATAAAGTCCTAGCGGTCCTGCGTATGCGCTAAAACCGAGGAGCTATTTAAATAGAAATAGGGTTTTATAAAAAGGACGTTTAATAGCCGCTAGCCTAATAAGTCTTAGCTGCTATCCTATCTATCGCTTTACTAATTATCGTATATAGCTCTTATTAGCTATCTTAAGAAGACCTACCTCCCTTAGCGAGCGTAGTTTTATAACTACGCCGTTTAATATCTCCGTAACTACGGAGTCCGAGCTACTAGCTAAACAGAGTCCGCCCACGCTAAGCTTAAAATAAACCTCCGGAACCGCCTTATCGATCTTAATTAGCTTTCGATATAGATATAGCGGATAGTGGAGCGGAAATAGGAGCGGCTAAATATCAGCCTTACTAAGGCGAGTATCTTCTATATAAGAAAGTATAGGAATAAACCCGTTATCGCTAATTTAGTATTCGAGATCACGTCTAAAGCTCTTAATCTTATTTAGTAGCAGTATCTGCCCGCGAAGGAGGTAGTAACAAAGAGCTTAACTCTGCCGCTCTATACTAATAGCTTTAACGCGTAATTTAGTTTACCCTGCCGCTACACGATATATAGCTACTTAATTAAAATAAGGGGCCCTCTAGAGCGTACTAACGTTAATCCTTACTAGTAGATTAATTAGAACCACGTAAGTTCTCTTTTCCTCTATCTATTCTCACGATCTAACGGTTTTACCACCTATTCTAGCCCGAGATCCAAGAACTACGTGCTAGGACCCGAATCCTGGATCCTTTACCTATCCGATTAACCCGGAACCGTCTATTACCGTTACCCACTATAGCCGGCGTTACCTCTTTATAATAAACCCGCGCTACCTCTTCGTAATAAGCCCGCGCTGCCTCTTTATAATAAGCCGGCGTTACTGCTTTATAACAAGCCGGCGTTACTACTTCATAACGAGCCGGCGTTACTACTTTATAACAAGCCAGGGCTTATAACCCTAGGGCTCGAAGTAGGAGGATATTATTATAGCACGAGCGGGATAAACTAAGGCCGCCACCACGTAGGCGGAACCTAACTATACGGGAGGAGGCTACTATAATTACTACTAAGACGTTAAGGATAATTATAAATACCTTTAGGGCCGAGTCATAGCATGGTGGGCATTTATAAGTATCTCTCGGGTATCCTCCTAGCTAAATATAGTGGTCGGATACCCAGTATATACCTCCCGGGACGTAATAGCAGGTATATAGACCGGCCCTACCTATAATCTTTAAGCCACCGCCCTTAAACCAGCAGGCGCCGGGCAGCGAGTATTAGATTTAACCGTCGTAACCGGAGGCCAGTTAATAGCTATAGACTTAATAATTTTACCTTCTAGGATATAAAAATAAAGGATAGCTATACTAGTCGAGGCAATAGTTTTAGATATCTCTTATAATATATATATATTTCGATTATTTTCGAATCCTCTTACTCACTTAGTATAATAGTTTATCCCTTCTATATCCGCGACTCTACGATATACCGGGACCTTATGCCCAGAGTCCAATTTCGTATACGAAAATATCCCTTAGCAACCTATCCTAAAAGGGTAAGGCCTATGCCAGATACTAGGCAGGGTTCTCCGGGATACCGGTACTCTTCTTAGATAGTTATAGGGGGGAAAAACCCGTTCGGGTAGAAAAACCCCTATACTCTCCTTATTAGGATCGGTGCCGCGTTGGGGCCATAACGGCCCCGGTAGTGGCTTAATACGTATCTGGATCATACCTCTAGTCTAGTGGCTAACGGGAAGGTAGCAGGCTGGGAGTTTCGAGTTAGCCTAAGACGCGGCACCCTATACAGGGGGCCGAAAGAGGTCCGCGGCGGCTCCGCGCTCTAGGAATCCTCCCTGTATCGGGGTGGCCGGGTTATTTGCACCTTCCTTTTAGGCGGGGGATTTAGCAGGGGCTCCTGCCTTGATTATATATGCCTGCCGTATTCGGCAGCCTCCTATAGTTATAGTTAGGTTAATAGAAAATTTTAAGGGCCTCCGCCCTTCTTCTTATTTTCCCTCCTTTAACCTTCCTATCGCGATATCGTAGGTTTCCTATTAAGCCGCCTGCCCCCCTACTCCTACCTCTGTTCCCGGCTCCGTGCCGCAGTTGCTGACAAAGCGTTTAATGGGTCGTGGATATTATAGGTTTTATATAAGGAGTAAAGAGAGTCGTTAAGACTATAATAAGAATAGGTCACGAAGCTAACCTTAAGGGGGGAATAATTATAAGATTATTCGTTAAGCCCCTTTAACTTAGGACTTAATAGGAAACACCCTACTTAAGGACTAGTGACTATCCTCCCTAGAATCGGTATATAATAACCTAAGGCTCTAAGACCACAGGTCTTAGGCCAGCTTAATAATCCTAAAATATAACTCGGTCCTAAATATCCCTAGAGTTAACCTTAGGACCGGTTCCGGGTTCTCAACGCATTCCTCAACGCCTCTAAGTCCTATCCGATTCCCTTAAATAGAATATCCCTGATATTAGCTTAGATATATCCGAGAATCCTTTTAATAGTCGTTTCCTTTTATCGATTAACGGTAACTAGAGTCTTTAGGTAAAACGTTTATTTATAGTAGTATAGTAGTTATAACCCGTATCTATAAGAGTATATATATATCTTTTATTTACTCGCGTTAATATTAGGGCTAAGTCGCTGCTAGCTAGGTGTTTAAACGCTTCCTACTCCTGCTATAGAGCGGCTATCGGCTTTAATGCCCGTTTTCGTGTTAGAGCTACTCTTTTTCTGACTCTTTATTATCTGAATTATCCGAACTTATAATAATATAGCTATCCTTAGCCTATACCTTCGCTATACAGGCGCCCTTAGCCTTTAAGCCTTTAGCTCGGTTCTTATAGTTTATACGGATATATCCCTTCTTCCTATATTCCTAGCACTCTTAGTTATTATAAGGTTAGTCTATAATCGTATCGGGTCGGACTTAATTAATCCCGCTTATCGCGATATCCTTATTAGTATCCCGTATCTTTTAGGTCCGGGTTCGATTTAGTATATAAGTATTCCGGTGAGTTAGGCGTAATCCCTTTAGCCTCTAAGCGATACCCTAGACTTCGGTGATCTAGCTTAAGAATTATAGGGTAACTTTATAGTGACTAAGGCGCTATATAGCTTCTGACTTAGGGCCCCCTCGAGGAAGGTGATCTTTACCGAGTCGGCCTACTCACTGCCGCCGGCTTATACGATCTGTTTTTCGAATTTCGGTAGGAACTAGGCGAAGGTTTATTCCTCGCGCTACTTAAAGGAACGTAGTGCGTAGGTAGCGCGAGGCTATTCGTTCTAGTCCTTATACGTGCGATCTAGGTAGGCAAGGAATTCTTTAGGGTTACGGGTACCTCCCGGTCCCTTAGCGGTGAAGTAGGCCGATACTACTTACTAAGCACTCCCTTCTAGGCACGAGTTAATATAGTATTATATCTTAACTCGGTTATTAAAGAGGTGTTCGTCTAAAAGGAACTTATCGCGTATTTATTATAACTATATAGCGTATTCTGCTTATCTCCTATTAAACTTCGCGGGATACGGTAGGGCCTTAGTATAAGGGGCGTAAGGCTTTTATAGGACTTCGACCTTAGGGGGAATAGGGCCTACCGGGGTAGGAGGACTAGTTACTAACTCCGCTAGTGTATTCATAGGGGCTCCCTTTAAAGGGGGCGCGAGGTTAGAGGAAGGTCGCTACGAGGCTTAGGCGTTTACGAAGCCGTTTATTAGTTATTAAAGCAGCTTTTATTATTAAGCTATTTATTCTTATAAAGGACCTAGTATCGTATTAGTAGCTTCGGTGATCCTTTAGTCTATCCACTTAGCTAGTTTAGCGGGGTTCGTGGGACCGCCGCCACCTAACGGCGCGTTTATATCTAAGGCTATACTAACGTAGCGCGTAGGGTTCGCTAAATTCTAGCTATATAAGCGGCTGGTTATAGGTTAATCGTATTAAGTAAGGCCGAATAATTGTATTAGCTAGAATTAAGGAAGAAAGAAGGAAAGTGTAAAAGGGGCGCAGGATTTACTAGGTTTATACGAGTTGCCTATAAGGGCGCGGCGTGGCCTAAGCGTAGGAGCTTATACACGGATTAGCGGTTCCGGCTATAAGCCGGAACTATATCAAATAGGGTTAACCCATAATAAGCTTTAGTAAGATATCGGTAGACTAATTACGCTTATCCAGATTAATTATATACTATATTTTTTATATACGGCCGCGCCTTAAACTATAGAATGCTACTTAATCTAGTAATTCGAATGTATAAGCTTAGGTATATCCGAAGCGTTAACTACGTAATCGATCCCTACGGTATAGGCTATAGTATTTAAAAAAGGAAAAGTAGGCGCGGTATAGGTATAGGGGAATGGGTAAAAAGTAATAGAAGTGGATAGGGGAGATAATAAATAAAGAAGAGATAAAGGAATTATATATCGGAATAGTATTTATAACTAGTAGAAGTTAGTAATATACTGCTATTAACTGGGCTTATAACTAGAATATAAATCTGTAATTAACCTAACTAAGCTAAAAAGATATATAGATTACCTTACCTACTACTTATAAACTTACTATAGGCTACGCTATATATAGGCTATACGTCGGCTAAATATAACTAATTAGAATCGCCTTCTAGTGGCTTCTGTTATCTATAAGCCACGCCTGCTCTGGTGACTAATACCCTAGAAGCTCGGAGTCTAAACACCGCGCTTCGTAGCCGTACTAGTATAGCTACATTTATATAACCCATTTAGTTGTATAATACTTATAGCTATTAGAATATAAATAAGGTATAATAAGAGACTTATATTTACTATAAACTATAAAAGAGTATTAGTCTACGATATTAAGTCTTAAGGTAAAAAAGAAGAAAGAATAATATAGTATATCTATTAGAAGTACCTCTGTATTTAAAGTGGTGTATAACCTGGCCCTACGAATATAGCCTATCAGGCTTATTAAGGACCTTAGGCGTAAATGCCTGATAATAGCCTTAATTTGGTAACTATTAAGCAGTTATATAATTAAGGGGGTGCATTACACAGGCTAGACTAAACAGGAACGGAACAGGGTATTCCGTCCCGGGACTAGCTATAAGTCATCTACGGGATCAAGGGCGCAATTTTCTAGCAGATAAGAACTGGTCTACCGAGTCAATTAAATCAACAGATCTACTGCCAATTTTGTGTACGCTGTTTATGCAACATCTACTGCCAATTTATTGCAAGCTGTTTGTGCAACAAGACCTGCTTGGGTGAGTAACATGAGATTGCCCCGCCAGCCTAATGCCCCGTTTCGGATGGCGATCGTGGGGTCCGGCCCGGCGGGTTTCTATACAGCGCAGAGGATACTGTCCCGCCTTCCTGGCGCCCGTGTAGATATGTACGAGTCACTGCCCGTTCCCTTTGGTCTTGTTCGTTTCGGTGTGGCCCCTGATCATCCAGAAGTGAAGGTAAGCCTGTCGTAGCCGGTTGTCCGCCTGCGGTCTTGACTGTCGGAATAACTGATACATTGTGCCTGATAGAACTGCCAACTCAGGTTTGAAGAAGTTGCCACCTCCCCTAATTTCACATTCATCGGCAATATGTCCGTGGCCGAGGTCAGGCCACAGCACCACAGCTGTTCTGTTGGACTTTCAAGCATACTCCGGCATTATGATGCCGTCCTCCTGGCATACGGCGCGTCCAGAGATCGACTCCTGGGCATACCCGGGGAAGACTCCTTGGGCGGAATCTACTCAGCCCGCAAATTCGTTGGCTGGTACAATGGGTTACCAGATTGCTCGAACTTGGCGCCGGACCTTTCTAAAGCGGACGAAGCCGTCATAATTGGGCAAGGCAATGTCGCCTTGGATGTAGCCCGGATACTGCTTCAAAATATTGATACCTTGCGAAACACAGATATACCCGACCATGCCCTTGAGATCCTGTCTCAGTCACGCGTGCGACGAGTTCATGTCATTGGAAGAAGAGGCCCCATGCAGGTATGTTGCCTACCTGGCACATCACTACTCCTGTAAACAAGCCATGTCCTAACTGAAACCAGGCTGCTTTCACCGTCAAAGAAGTCCGGGAGTTAATGAAGATCCCTGCGGTAGCCTTCCACCCAGCAGAGCGATCACTCATTCCCGACAACCTTAAGTCCTTGCCCAGGGCCCCCAGACGGCTAATGGAGGTAATCGTAAAAGGCACTCCAGTGTGTCCTTCTTCGGCGCTCAAGTCATGGTCCCTAGATTTTTGTCTGTCTCCGTCGAGGTTTTTACCTGATGAGAACTTTCCAGACGAGGTCCGAACCACGGTCCTGGAACGAACCGAGCTATCTTCGAAATTCGATCATGGTTCTCAGTCCCGGTTGACGGGTTCAGAAGTTGCAATCCCATCACCTCTAGTCTTTCGATCCATCGGATACAAGTCGACACCTCTTCCCGGGTTTAAGAAGCTTGGGGTTTTGTTTGACAACCAGCGAGGCGTTATAATGAACGATGGCTGGGGACGGGTCCTTCGATTGTCTGCAAGCGAGCCACGCGGGATTCCAGAGTTGTTTCCCGGCCTCTACTGCGCTGGGTGGGTGAAGACAGGCCCGAGTGGGGTAATAGCTTCAACCATGCAGGACGCATTTGGGACAGCCGATGCAATTATCCAGGACTGGCTGTCTGGGAAGGTGTTCTTGCGCGGAAGCGACTCATCACCTTCACCTGGCTGGGACGGCTTAAGAAAAGAGTTGCCGGATGGCGGGGTCAGGGTAGTGGACTGGGCAGGCTGGAAGAAGATCGACCACGCCGAAAAGCAAAGGGGACGACTCATTGGGAAGGAACGAGAGAAATTTATCAATACGGGTGAAATGCTCCAAATTGCGAGCTGAGAACATGGCCTGTAGTCATGGTATAATTACATTGTAGCGTTGTATACTATATACCCTTGTTAGAAAGCCTATTGCTTCAGCTTCTCTGTCAACTCCGGGACTATTTGGAACAAGTCGCCTACTAGCCCAGCATCAGCAACCTGGAAAATCGGCGCATCGGCGTCTTTGTTGATGGCTGCAATAACCTTGCTATCCTTCATTCCAGCCAAATGCTGGATCGCCCCTGAGATGCCCACTGCCATATATAACTGAGGCGCCACCACTTTTCCTGTCTGGCCGACCTGAAGGCTATTGTCGGCATAGCCGCTATCGACGGCCGCTCTTGATGCTCCCACAGCCGCGCCCAACGCATCTGCCAGGGGAAGGATGGTTGTGTCGAAGTCTGGCTTCGACTTAAGTCCTCTGCCGCCAGAGACGACTTTGCTGGCCGTCGACAGTTCGGGGCGATCTGACTTAGTCAACTCCTCGGATATCCATTCGGTGGACGATCCCTCCTTGGGGTCAACTCCCTTCTCTACCACCGCCACCCCACGAGACCCTTCAGCAGCTGGGAATGCCGTGCCGCGAATGGTTAAGACCTTGATAGGGTCGGTGGATTGCACAGTTGCGATGGCATTGCCCGCGTAGATCGGGCGAACAAAGGTGCTCTCGTCTTCAACTTTCACTACATCGGAGATTGGCTGTAGGTCAAGCAAGGCTGCCACGCGGGGCATAAGATTCTTCCCGAAGGCGGTGTGACTAGCAATGACATGGGTATAACCGCCTTTCTTTATGTTCTCGGCAAGTAAAGGTGCAAAGTTCTCGGCAAGCCCCTATACAATACAAGGATGTCAGAAGATCAACGTTGAACTGATGGGTGGAAATGGCCAAACCTTTTCGTAAGCTTCGTTGTCGACGACTAGGATCTTCTCGATGCCGTCGATTTTGGCAGCTTCGTTGGCGGCGCCCGTGACGTTACCGCCGGCCACAAACCCATGCACTGGCCCGCCGAGTCTCTTTGCTGCCGATATGGAACTTAGGGATCCACGATTGAGCCGTCCACCCCTTTGCTCCAGAACAGCCAAGGTTGACAGAAAGCTTCGCGTTCTGATTACTGAATGCCATGGGCGCCGTAGAAGCGGGGAGTGAACGGCATGAATTGGCATCCTGCTGGTGGTTGTCGTCGCGATCATAATGGTTTGGAAGGACCGCTAATCCGAACGATGGACGTTCTAGCCAGCGGGAGTATTCTTAAGGAGCTTAGTAGTTCGAGGTGGCCCGTGGGAATACTTGCATTCGATAAAAGAAAGGATCCTCGGTTAGGTAGGTTCGAGTTGCGTGCATGATATGTACTTCGTACTTCGTATGCGGTTACGGACCGAGGCTAGAAGTGTACTAAGTCGATCTTGTCAAATAGAGTACGGCTATTTGTTGCACAGCTTGACCCCCAACAGGGGCGGAACAGGTTGTTCCGGCCCGAAACTGGGTGTACGTTACTCGCAGGATGAAGGGTAAGAATTTAGTATATAGATTGGATATTTTTATAGAGTTAACTTTTAATAAATTGGGCTTTAAGTAGTAGGTTA
This sequence comes from Sodiomyces alcalophilus JCM 7366, assembly GCF_042370955.1. Lineage (NCBI taxonomy): Eukaryota > Fungi > Ascomycota > Sordariomycetes > Glomerellales > Plectosphaerellaceae > Sodiomyces > Sodiomyces alcalophilus. The sequence goes on along the minus strand of NW_027263536.1, from coordinate 4,272,022 downwards.
TTCTAGCGGAAAAGAGGGAAATTAAGTAAATAGCTGTTAAATTCGTAGATCTATAGGATTACTGCTATTTACGTATATATATATATATATACATATATATATATATATATATAAAGGTCTGACGTCGAGGATTTCTTTTGGATCCGGGGCTAGGAGAAAGGTCCTGGAAGATTAGCTGGCGACTATTACGTTAATAGCCTACGCGACGGATATTATACTAGGTTACTAGGTTAAGTAATAATAAAGATATCGTATTTTTAATACCTAATATAATTATAGTGGATATATTATAAGCTAAGTATATATAATACGTGTATAATATATAAACACCCCCCCCCCTACCTGCGACTAACAGCTAACCCTACTCTTATAATTACTCGGCTAAGGAGGCGACGTACTTTCTTAAGACTAATAGTTTTAATATCCTAGCTATTCTAATAGGAATCCGGAATATTATTCCTTAAACTGCCCCTCCTATTCCTTAGTAGTAATATTATTTAGCTAAATAAGCTATGTTCTACGAGCCTATGCCCTCTTAATCGCCTCGATATAAATAAATCGAGTATTAGAATCTGGCACTACCTTTAGCCGTTTATACGGCTATAGGCGTATTATTTAATAGCTTAACTAATTAATACGAGTCTCTGATATAGCTAACTAATAGCTTTTAATGTTAATAGCCGTGCCTGCCTGCTAGAGTAGTCGCCTAGACCGGCGTAGGGTTATAGCCCTAATATCAGGGATATTCTATTCGAGGGATTTGGATAGGACTTATAGGCGTTGAGGAATGTGTTAAGAATCCGGAACTGGCCCTAAGGTTAACCCTAGGGATAATTAGGACTGAGTTATGTTTTAAGATTATTAAGCTGGCTTAAGACCTATGGTCTTAGGGCCTTAGGTTATTATAAACAGATCCTAGGGAGGATAGTTACTAGTCCTTAAATAGGGTGTTCGCCGTTAAGTCCTGAGTTAAAGGGGCTTAACGAATAATCTTATAATTATTCCCCCTAAGGTTAGCTTCGTGACCTATTATTATTATAGTCTTAATGACTCTCTTTACTCCTTATATAAAACCTATAACATCTAAGTCTTTTATATCTTAATAACGGGGATATTAACGGTTATAATTCCCTAAGTTCTCCTAAGCTCCGAGAAGTTATCCACTATATACTGATAGATCTTTTAAATAAATTAGGCTACGAGTAGTAGGCTATATGCCCGGAAGAGAGGAACATCAAGCAAAAGCTGTTGAATTTATAGATCAGTAGGATTACTGCTTGTTGTATAAGCTGATAAAGCGCTTACTTCTGGGATTTCTTCCTAGATCTGGGGCTGGCAAAAGATCCTGAAAAACTAGGTAGCGACTATCACGTAAATAGCCTACGCGACGGTTATCACGCCACGTTATTACCTTAAGTAATAACCAAGATATCGTTTTTACGATACCTAGTGTATTTAGTATATATATTATAAGCTAAGTATATATACACGTATAATACGTGTAGTACTATAGTATAAGTTAAGCTGATTATAAAGTAGACGTCTAGTTATATAGTTATAACTATATATAGTTTATTTTAACTTAAATATCATACTTATAATTATCACAATTACTACTTATTATATATATTATATTAAAACCCCCCCGTAAGCTAACTCTTATATAATAAGTGCAGCTTAGTCAGGTCATAGTTATATGATATTATATCGTAGTAATGCTAGTCTATCCAAGGCTAGAATATATAAACGAAAGATTAGAAAAAACATGTTCATTTTAATTTAAGGGATAATTCAAAAACCCCTACTATTATTATAGTTATTATTTAAAGAAAAAGTCAGAAGAAAACCTTTAATATATAGAAAAACCCGAAGGTAAAAAACCTAGTTAAACCCCCCTATAAAGAACTAAGAATACCCAGTATTAAAACCTAGTAGTTTATTTCTTTAATATCATCATAAGGCGGTAAATCATACTCAGGTAGCGTATCGTCTTTATAACCTAGGTTTATATAATCGTAAAGAGTATTATAAGTCTCTTTTACTGAATCTTTAGTCATTGTATTAGTTCTATTAAATTTCGTATTAATATATACGATCTTTATATTATTATTATTATTATATCGCTAATACCTGTAGTAGTGATACTGCCTGTGGAGATACTTTACCTGTTTATACAATTCAGGGTTTTCGGCAAGCTTCTTTACACTGTTACTATCCATTAAGATAGTAGGAATCTCGAGAGTTTTATTATTATTATTATTATTATTATTATTATTATTATTATTATTATTATTATTATTATTATTATTATTATTATTATTATTATTATTATTATTATTATTATTATTATTATTATTATTATTATTATTATTATTATTATTATTATTATTATTGCCTCTTGTATTAGAATCTAGACCTAAATTCTGTAGTATTTCTTTATATAGATTATAAAAATAGATGCCTTCTTTAGAAGCTTCTATAATAGACATATATTCGGCCTCTGTTATTAATAAAGCAATGATCTTTTATTTACTTAAAGTCTAACTAACGGGGTTATTTACTCCCACGCAGTAAATATATCCTAAAATAGAGGTTCTATCTTCGATTATATCTAAGAAGCTGGTATCAGAATAACCTTAAGTACTAAGGTCTTCTTTATTATAGTTATATAAAATACTGATATTAGCTTATATATTTATATAAGCCCAGATTACATTTAACGCAGTAAAGTACTCTTACAAGGGATTACTTATATAGCGAGAATACTAGTTAACATGTAAGTTATATTTGGTCTTAAATACAAGGCTAGATACCATGCACTAACCATATATATCTCTGGCCAGCCAGTACTATAGGACCTATAAGAGGATTTAAGTAAGGAAACCTTAGGGTATAGTAAATAATATATAAGTAGAATATCTTCTCTAAAGGAGGAGGCGAGGTTCCTGCTCTATATATCTCCGGGGGAACCTTAGACTATATAAGGCTAGGCGCTTTATTAGGTATAATACTAGGACGGCGCTAGCACCGGTCCAGCGCTATACTAGTTTAGTGCTAGTATAGGGCTAGCACTAATCCAGCGCTATACGGGTTTAGTACTCGTATAATGCTAGCACTAATCCGGAGCTATATAGTTTTAGGTCCTAGTATAGTGCCGGATAGTGGTGCGTAGTATATACCCCGGGAAAGGTAAAGCCCTGCGTCCCGCGGGTATCTCCTTCTCTTACTATCTACGACGTCTAACTTAGACTCAGCGTGGCCGAATATCACACTAGTAATAAGTAGTGGACGTAGTTATAATTCTTGGGACTGACTAGAAGGCCTAGACAGTTTGATATTTGGCCTATAATCGTGGCTTGAAAGTGGGGCCATGATAAATTCATTAGCCTCCCTAAGTACTATACCTATTTTATATATAGATACTGCTATTTTGTATATAGATCTTAAGTAGCTAAATCGGATTATTATCGTATCCTATTTCGTTTATATTACGAATAATCGTAGAACTATTAAACTAATACTCCGCCTTTAATTATAGCCTCTAATTCGGCTAGCTTATTCCTGTCTTCCCTGTCCTCTAAGGAACCCTTTTTTACGCTCCTTACTAACGCATCTATTCTATCCTTAAACTTAGCCGAAATACACTCTAATCTATAATCCTATAAAGCCGCCTGTTTAATCGTCTCTAGAGTCTCGAAGACTTATATAGACTACCGAGGGGCTTATATACCCGGCTTATAACCTAGAGTTAGGGTAGGCGGAGCGGTTAATAGTAGGAGGGCATCGCGCCGCTTTTCCGTAGCCGAGATTTCGAATACCGATAAAAGCCGCCTTATACTATTCTGGCCCTCGCCTCTCCTTCTCCTTACTATAGATATCTTTATAGCCCCTCTTAGCCGGCCCTTTCCACGAATAACTATCGGATTAAGGGGACCTAGTAGGCGATACCTAAGAGTAGTACTAGTATTAACCTTAATGCGATTCTATCGCTAGTAGACGTCGATAAGTGTGATATTAAGCGGCTTAGAGTCACGTAGGTGCCTAAATAGTATATACCGGTAAGGCAGGCCTAAAGAGGTCGTAATAGCGTAAGGCTAATAGGGCCCTAATTATTATTATAAGGGCTATAGTCGCGATACCCTCCCCTACTACGCCTTTTCTAGGGCATAAAGCTCGATCGCGATCCGCTTAAGCACCTATAGGACGACTTATTACCCGATAAGGCTAAAAAGAACGCCGGCTATAGTAAGTTCCACCTTATTACTTCGGCGTGCCCTCTTAAAAGATATATCCTCCTTTTAGTTCCTTTAGTATAGCTTTAGGCTACGGAAAATAGTTACTAGATCGCCCGTGGAAGAATAGATATACCGTTTAAGACTAGCGTGTAAAGACTCTATAATAGAGGTGGTCCGGTTACCGAAATAAGGCACCCGGTTTATAAAGTAATTCACGAGCTTCTTTTTATAGGGCTCGATCTAGGTACGTACTACGTAATTAACAGCGTTAGCTGGGTGTCTTCCCTCTTACTAGAAGTCTTATAATCGCGTAACGAATAGGTCTTCTATAAGACTTACGATAAGAGAGTTCCAGGCCTTTAAAAAGGCCTTAAAGGATAGATAGCGCTCGATACTACTATCCGATAACCTAGTAGCCTTAAGGAAAAAGGCCTTAGTCTTTATAAGCACGTTTATATTAATATACTAATAGTATAGGATATTAGGGACTAGTCTTAAGTTTATATAGGTTTTTAGTGCGTTTATTAGGGCGAGTTCTTAGTCTATAATAATATAGCGTGGTAAAGGCACTCCTATAGCGAGGATATATTCCGTTAAAACCTAAAGAGCCTAAGTATATTAGGACTCTCGCTCTTTATCTAGGAAGATAATCGTAATTAAGAAGGCTCTTTAAAGCGGTGATATACTATAGAAATTAAGCAGCGGTATCTTAAACTTATTGGTTTTATACGTTACGTCGATAATAAGGATATCGGGCGCTTACTATAGGAGTATAATTAACGATTTCGGGGCGATAAAGAGGTATTAAATCCGATCCTGGTTAGTACGACGGTCGCGGTAAAAGAAGTTACTCTTAATATTAATTTACTAATAAATTAGTATATAACTAGATAATAACGGTAAGAATAATAGGTATACCTTATATAGCCACTATAACGTAGTTCTTCTTATAAGCTCCTCGCGGCGGTGCTAGCCGAGTAGGTTTATAATATTAGCCCTGGTTATTTATAACGCCTCCCTTCTAGGATCTTACGGATTACAGAGTATTATCACGATATCCCGGGGCCGAACGCCGCTATTCTATATAGAGATAATCTTAAGCCTGTGTGTCCGAAGGCCCTAGGCGCGAAATTAAGGGAAAGCAGTGGCTTTAACCTAGGCGTGATTATATTCGTTACGGCTCGTGATAGCCTTAATAAACCAGCCTATATCGCGAAGGCGGAGGTTAACCCTAAAAGGATAACCAGTTATCTACGTTAACGTCTTCCGGCGCTTAGATTTATGCGTTAAGGCCTCTCGAGCCGTAGTTACCCGACCCTTCCTATAACAGTACGTGATTCGTATCGGATTATTACTAGAAGGATACTATTAGTATTTAGTAACGTTATAGCTATTCGAGAAGGCGTGGGCGATAAGGGCTTCGTGACCCTTATCGCGAGAAGTAAAGGCCTGCTACGGTAGCTCGGATCTATAGGGTCTATCGCTAGCTATAGTAATGGTTATTTGGATTATAAATAGAGTTTTGCTGGATTAAGCCCTAAGTTAATTGACCTTATGAATATATGCGATAATAGTCCGATTTAGCTACTTAAGATCTATATATAAAATGGGTATAGTACTTAGGGAGACTGATGAATTTATTATAGCCCCACTTTTAAGCCACGATTATAGGCCAAATATCAAACTGTCTAGGCCTTCTAGTCAGTCCCTAATTCTTTACTCCTGGCCGAGGCTAAATAAATAAAAAGAAAAGAATTTATAGTATATAATAGCGCTCTATAACGCAGTTTCCTAACTCTATTAGGCTCCGTTTATAGCATTAGCAACTATACCCGGCCGCCTATCCCTCTATTATATAACTACTAACCTAGGACCTAATACAGATAAAAGAATACCAGAAAAACCCGAGTAACAGTAAAAGGAGGTATTATAGGACCTTAATATCCGGCGCTCCTAGCTCTATATTAGGCAGACCCTATTCTTCTATAGGCATCCCTAGGATAACCTCCGCGTCCTCGGGTTAGGTGTTATCCTTACGGCGTTTAAGCTCGGTGCTAAGCAGATCGTATAACGCTAGTAGGCCCTTATATCAGTTATTCCTATAGTGGTTATAGATAACCGCTATATAATAGATAGCGTCCGTGATTAGGCTTACGTTACTAGTCAGCCTATTCGCTATAGTAACGCGTTTACTCTCGTCCAAGCTGCTATCGTTCTCTAGTTTAGCGACTTAGATAAGCGCCTCTATACGCTATATAGTAACGAGGTATAGTATATCTGCTGCCTACTAGACGTTGTTACTAATAATATACTCGTTAATAAAGTCTATTACGAACTTAGTGGTAGTCCATAGTATGATAATAGCATGTTAACGCTAAGCTACGATAGCCAGCTTATAGACGCTGCTTTCGAATTCATCGCTTATAACTTATACGTTAGCGTCTTTAAGGCGACCGGCGAAGGCTTTAGTTACTTAGATCTATATCTTATCCTCGCCCTGGATAGTGAATAGTAGGCGCTTAGCGGCCGGCGCCAATCCCGTATCTTCGCGGGTACGTTTATTAGTATTAGCGATAGTAGGCGTAAATAGCTTACCGGCACTAAAGGGTGCGTTTAGGCTTATCTAGCTTAGAATATCCGTTACTAAGCGAATAGCTAGTATAGGACGTTCCTTAAGTGATTATATATAGTTCTTAATAGCTATAGCGTGCTGCTATATATACTCACGGTGTTCTTTAGTCGCTATAATAAATACGTCTAGGTCGATAATACTATCGCGGAGCTTATCGATAGCTTCTACTAATGCGAGGCTAATACTATTAGTCTTATTTGTTGATATTATACTTATAATAAGTAATAATTATAATAATAATAAGTATAATATCTAAGTTAAAATAAACAGTATATGGTTATAGCTATATAACTAGACGTCTACTTTATAACCAGCTTAACCCATACTATAATACTATATGTATTATACGTATATATATACTTGACTTATGATATATATTATATAAATATACTAGGTATTGTAAATACGATATCTTAGTTATTACCTAAGCTAATAACGTGGCGTGATAACCGTCGCGTAGGCTGTTGACGTAATAGTCGCCACCCAATCTTTCAGGGTCTTTTGCTAGCCCCGGATCCAGGAAGAAATCCCAGAAGTCAGTTCTTTACATATATTACACGTTCCCGCAATAAGCAGTAATCCTACGGATCTACGAATTTAACAGCTATTTACTTAATTTTCCTCTCTTCCGCGCGTATAGCCTACTACTTATAGCCTAATCTATTAAAAGGCTATAAGCCTGGGTTACTAAAGAAGGAAATCTACTCTTTTCTACCTTATTATTCTACTTAAAATACTATAAAGACTCCCGCCTTTTTAGGCCACGTAAAAATACTAAAAAGACTCCTACCCGCCTTTTTAGGCTATCCCTTTATCCTCCCTTAGTCGTAGATCCTTGTCTCCGATAGTACGAAATCCCTTTATCTCCCGAAGATAGCTAATCGAATCGAACCGTGTATTCCGATACTATAGTTTAAAGCTCTTTATTCTTCCTAATACGGTCGCTAAGAGTTATGCTAAGAGGCTAGCTCTTTATTCCTATTCCGGAAGAACTACACGATCGGAATAAGACTCTTTGTCACGATCGGATATACTATTCCTTTATTTTACGAAGGACTTTTTAAAAAAGAAGAAAAATAACGAATACATAGATTAAATATAAGAGCTATTATATATCCACGAATAATAGCTAGAATAATTAAGCTATTTAACCTACCGCGCTGCCTATAATAACAGGATATCGTAACGTGGTATATAAGCTTTTAGTAAAAAGTCCGCCCGTGGAAATCCTATTATTCGTTTTATATAAGTATCGCTTTTCTTCGCGCCGCGAGATCTATAAATAGCTTTACTATTTAGACCCACTTTTAGACCCACTTTTTAAAGCTAGGCTAATCAGAATCAGACCTTTGGCTTAGTATTCTTTGTTTCTGTCCTTTATCGATAACGTAGTAAAGAAAAAAGGAATAAAGGAAAATAAAAGAAAATAATAAAAATAAAATATTAAATAACGTAGTTAATTTTAACCTAAATAAATAATAAAAATTATTATTCTGCTGCTTAAAAATAGATTAATAAGAGACTAGTAAAGAGATTTTAGTCCGGAAGCTCTAGGGTAGCATAGACTATTAAAACTAGACTATAGGAATACACGCTTACTTTGCTCGTAAAGGAAAATATATTAAAGACGTTATAAAGCCCCTTCTAGTAAATCCTTCTATAAAATAGAAGGAGGAGTCTTTAAAGGTAGCTAGAGATATACTCTCTGCTCTTTTAGACGGTCCCTTAACCTAGGTTTAAAGAATAAACGAAGCTTTAAAAGTATAGGATAAACTAAAGGATTTATATAAAGCAAAGGGATTCTAGGCCGACTATATCGTCCTAACTTCTTTTTTTAACCTCTCGCCTTCAGAATTCCCTAATCCCGAAGCGTATTTATATAAAATATAAGAGAGACTGCTTACCTTGAATTAAAGAGGCATATCCTTTTCCAAAAAATATGGTCTTTGCCTGGATTCTTAATAGTCTCAATAAAAGGTACGAATCTATAATAGGGTAAATAACTTAACCTCTCCGTCACGATATTACTAGTTATATACTGGATAAATTAATAACGGAATTAATAGACGCTTTAAGAAAGGTCGATTACCCGTCGAATACCCTCCTTATATAAGGTTTAAAATCATAGAAAAATATAAAGAAACCCTAGAAGAAGACCAAGGGTTCATTCTATAAGAACTATAAGAAGCCTGGTTATACGCCGACTAACTACTACTTTCTTTATCCTGAAAAAGCACCTAAGAACTGGGTAATAAAGGATAATTTAGGATTAAGGAAAAGTACCCAGAATAGGGTAAATAAATCCTAATCCTCTTAAAAGGATAAGGAAAAGAAAGGAGGTGGGAATACGCGTCTTTCTCGACGAGAGAAGCGTATAATAAACCTTATACTAAAGGCAAAGGAGTAGCACGCCTTAGATACGTCTTTAGAAGAGGAAGACGACGAGTCTGCTACGGTTAATATGATTATAGATTAATAGGATTAACCGTAGGATTAACCATAGGAAAAAGAAAAGGAAAAAGAATAGGAAGACGATAATTAAGACGAAGAGGCCGGCGTTATTTTTAAAAACGTCCTCCCTCCTCCGTTTCCTCTTCCGGACTATCCGAATCCTTTTATATAGGATCTAATAGATATAGATTAGGTATTTATTATCTCTTCTAAAGTTAATAATAAAAAGAATAAAAATACTAACCTTAATATAGATTAGCTAGTGGAAAAGATTTATAAAATATAAGCAGAAAACAGTATGAAATAAGATCTGAATTTCTGTGTAGATAGCGGGGCTATAGCGTATATTATTATAAATAAAAGACTCTTTTTTACTTATAATTCTAAAAAAAGAACTGTTTATTAGGGTTAGGTAAAGGAAATAAAGATATAAGGTGAAGGAGACTGCGTTATAAAATTTAGGGATACTAGAAAGCTTCTGCTTTTAAAAGAGTGCCTTTATATACCGGAAATAGGCACGAATATTATTAGTCTCTCTCGTCTTAATAGTGAAGCTCGCGGTCTTACTGGAAACAAAAAGCTCTTGTTATTTAATAATAAAGAGCCCCTCGTTCTTTATATAACGGCTCTACTTTATAACGGGCTATACTAGGCTATAGCACGGGCAGTATCGTATAGGGGGGATAAGTCTCTGAAAATAAATATAATAAATACAAAGACATAGCTATAAAAGGGTTCTATACTAAAGAAACAGCCAGGAGACTTAACTAGAATAAAGAGGGTCTAAGGGTTTAAAGAACAGGTTTTAAAGAAACTAAATAAATAAAGAAAGGGGTTAGTTAAACCTTAATAAAGAAATAATATAATAAAGAAACCCTAACCTCTTTAACCTTAAGAAGAGCTTTATAAATAAAGAGACCGTAATAATCGTCGAAGGACTACCTCTATAACTAAAAACATAACGCTATAGCATAACAGGATAGGTTATAGTAACCCTATTACCTTAAAAAGTCTTTATACTAATACTCCTTAAAAAGAATATAATATAACTAATAAGAAGGTAACTAAAATACAGAGCTATAACGCCTATAAGAGAAGCAAGTCTCTTATACTTACGAATAAAGATTTAGTTAATCAATATAAAGACTTTTTATAGTTAGAAAAGGTTTATATAGATCTTTACGGACCGATCAAACCTCTTTCTTATAATAAAAAGCGTTGAATTTTATTTATACTAGACCGTTCTACCCGGTTCCTATAGGCATAACTACTCTTAGATAAGTTTAAAACGACGGTAGTAACAGCTATAAAAGAGTGGAAAGCTTAGGTGGAAAATACTAATAATAATAATAAATATCACCTCTTTATAAAAGAAGTAGATATAGACAGTAGAAAAGAATTTAATAACGCCTCTTTTTAACGCCTCTTTAAAGGTGTAAAGCATAATATAAAACCACCGTACACTTATAAAGCTTAAGCCTCTATTAAACGAGTTATAAAAACTATAATAGAAAAGGTTCGAGCTCTTCTTTTCCACTCAGGGCTGCCTAGATACCTTTAGGGTGAAGCTATTCTCTTAGCTATTTATATATATAATAGATCACCCAATTCAGCTTCTAATTATAAGAGTCCCTATAAGCTTTTATAAGGTCAGAAACCTAATATTAATAATATACGGGTTTAGGGTTCTATTATTTATTATAAAAGTAATAACCCGAATATAAAGAAACTAGATATAAGAGCACTTCGGGGTGCTTTAATAGGTTTTAATAACTATAACTATGAGGTTTATAACCTAGTAACTTGAAAGACTGGTTAGTTTAGAGACGTTTGTATCTTAGAAAATCAGTTTCTTTACTCTTCTTTAGATAACTATAATAATAACTATACGCCTAAAAATAATAATCACCTCCCTCTATATAGTAATACTCAGACATATAATCAGGCTTCTAACCGCGGGCCTTATTAACCCGTTAAGTATAATAAAGGAATCACGTTTAGTGAAAATACTGGTTAATTTTTATAAAATATTCCTTCGCGCGTTTCGAAACGTTCTATTAAGTCTATTTAACCTAAAAAAGAGAATAATAATAATAATAGACGTAAGAGTCTTTGTCTGCGGGCAGCGGGCTATGAAGTTCCAGCTATTAATAATAATAATAACAATAATAATAATAATAATAATAATAATAATAATAATAATAATAATAATAATAATAATAATAATAATAATAATAATAATAATAATAATAATAATAATAATAATAATAATAATAATAATAATAATAATAATAATAATAATAATAATAATAATAATAATAATAATAATAATAATAATAATAATAATAATAATAATAATAATAATAATAATAATAATAATAATAATAATAAGAATAATAATAATAATAATAATAATAATACTCTCGAGATTCCTACTATCTTAATAGAGAGTAAGAGTATAAAGAAGCTCGCCGAAAACCCTAAATTTCATAAACGAGTAAAGCATATCGACAGGCAGTATCACTACTACAGGCAATAGCTATATAATAATAAAATAAAAATCGTATATATAAATACGAAATTTAATATAGCTAATATAATAAGTAAAGGTTTAGCAAAAGAGACTTATAATACTCTTTACGGTTATATCAACCTAGGTTATAAGGACGATACGTTGCCTAAGTATAATTTACCGCCTTATAATAATATTAAAGAATTAAAATACTAGGTTTTAATACTTAGTATTCTTAGTTCTTTATAAGGGGTGTAACTAGGTTTTTTACCTTCGGGTTTTCCTAGATACTAAAGGTTTTTATGAATTTTCCTTTCACTTATAACATACTATAATAATAACAAGGGTTTTTTAAAATTTTCCCTCTATATATTCTAGTCTAGATAGACTAGGATTACTACGCTATAACATAACCATAACCATAACCTGACTAAGCTGCACTTATTATATAAGAGTCAGCTTACGGGGGGGTGTTGATATTATACTTATAATAAGTAATAATTATAATAATAATAAGTATAATATCTAAGTTAAAATAAACAGTATATAGTTATAGCTATATAACTAGACGTCTACTTTATAACTAGCTTAACCTATACTATAATACTATACGTATTATACGTATATATATACTTAACTTATAATATATATTATTCAAATACACTAGGTATCGTAAATACAATATCTTGGTTATTACCTAAGCTAATGACGTGGCGTGATAACCGTCGCGTATGCTGTTGACGTAACAGTCGCCACCCAATCTTTCAGGGTCTTTTGCCAGCCCCGGATCCAGGAAGAAATCCCAGAAGTCAGTTCTTTACACATATCACACGTTCGCGCAACAAGCAGTAATCCTACGGATCTACGAATTCAACAGCTATTTGCTTGATTTTCCTCTCTTCCGCGCGTACAGCCTACTACTCGTAGCCTAATCTATTAAAAGTTAGTACTGCCTGTATAAGGCGCCCTAAAGGCGGAGGTCCTGCGATAGCATTATAATAACCCCTAGGCCGAGTATATAGGAGCGAATAAGACGCTTAAGCTGATTTTAAGGAAGTTCTACTAGGTAGACTTAGCGGCGGATATTTATGATTATATCGCTATATATTCGGCGTGTTAAGGGGTAAAGGTGCTACGATATAAGCCGTATAGTTAGTTATAGACGCTGCCGTTACCTATATATCCGTTCTAAGAAATCAGTATAGATACTATATAAAGTTTGCTTTGATTAGTCGCACACACATTTGTTAGCAGGACTTTCACAGATATCTATCTATGGTCCCGCAGAGCTCTACGAGCTTACACTTAGAATAGAGATCTTCACTTCTCTTAATTTTCTCATACACGTCTATAACTTTATAAACGCGGGATTCCGCGTAGCAAATAGTAGTAACTGAATTATTATAATCGTTCGCACTATACTATACCCTAACGTCTTTTCCTTATCTTCACGATATAAATTAACTCCGCCATCGCCCTTTAAAATCATTCTACTATAGCTGCCCTGCTACTAGTTCTACTAGCGGTTGATTACCCGTCTATTTTATAGCCGTCGTAAAAACGGTTTACCTCGACGTATTTAATAATTTTCTATAAAACTACGCATCCATAGGCCTAGTTTACCTATTTTTCCCTATTTTCCCCTTTATTTTCGTTCCTAGCTCCTCTATAACCTTATTTTTAATTAATTACGTTATCCATATATAATTACACCTTCCTATTATTTCATACCCACTATTACTTAGCCTATTCACCTATATAAGCCATAAATCACCTAGCCACGAACCCTATATAGCTATTATTTTTACCGCCCCGTTATAACTCTATATTATTAGCGTCTCTGCTATAAATAGAACCACTAATAACCGTTAAAAAAGAATTATTTTATATCTATAAATTCATTTAAGTATACCCGTAGTAGGTAGTATAGTAAAATTTACCCGATAGAGCTATTACTATTATTAGATCAGAAGGGATAGCACTATATAATAGAGCTATAAGGGAATATCGAGATATAAACCGTCTTACTAGATATAATAATAAAGCCCCGAGTATAGATAACGGACTAACCTTTCTATTATAGTAGGAGACTAATAATTAGGCGGTAAAGGTGTTAGGAGTTTTATATTAGGGGTTTTTGTGTAAAGAGTAAAGAGACGTTATAAGATAATTAAAAAGGCAATATGAACTAATAGGTCGAATTAAGAGTTAAATTATTCGCTGAACCTCTAAGTCAGGAGTTTAGCTTCACCCATCCCTTTTATAGATAACCAGAGCCTCTTCCCCGGGAACCTTATAGAATCCCCTCGAAAGTATCCCTAGGACTATAATCTATCCGCCGGTGGTCCCCCCTATTATACTATACTAGACCGGCCCGGATAGTACTAGTCCCGGAGCCGACTCGACCGCCTATCTCCGAACACTATACCTGATCTAATCCCCTTTATAACTATTAAGATATATTATTTCCTCCTGTTTAAGCTATCCCTGGCTTCGATAAGTTATACCGGATATCACGCCCCCTCCTCTAGTGCTTATATCCCTAGGAGCAATATAGTTAACCGGGTGCCCTTATAAGAACCCTCTCCCGTCTAACCTATATCCTCCGGATATAGCTCCGAAAGAGACGACTCGGCCCGGGACGGTACCCGACTACGAATAGCTTTAGTTAGCCTATACCAGGCTTCTAGCTCGTAAGCCACTATTCGTATCTAGGTTATAGCTATCCTACTATAGGACCTCTTATAAATAACTTATTAAAGCCAGAGCTAAATATAAATATAAAGATCGACCTTCCCTAAACCTCTAAGCTATTATAATAAAGCCTAAATAAAGCTTCGTAGATCCTTTAATACTCCGCCTTTAAACTATTATTAAAGGCTTTATAAATAACCCGTGAATAATCGGATCGCCTAGTTAAATATAAAGCCTATAGACTTAAAGGAGTATACGCGACGCTTTATTATTGCCTAAATAATAAACTATAAGTTCGCTCCTAATATAGCAGGTATACCTAGATCGTAGAGTAGGCAGGAGTAACCACGTAGGCTCTATTTAAGGTCCGGTGACTATCGTAGAATATATCCTAGCTAGTTCTCCTAGCTTATTATTATTTTTCCTCTTCTCTTCTTTACCTATTCGAGTAACTATTATAATAACCTTATTCTGAAGTTCTATCTATAAGTTAATCCTTACCACCGTATCTTGGCTATAAGGCATTATCTTAGTGGTTTCTGTCGAATTCTCTAGAGGTCTTCTTATTATATTACGCGAGATCCCCGGTCGTCCCTTAGTTCTGGTGGTTTTAATATCTAGGAGTAGCTTATTATAAGTATTCCTTAAACGAATAATAATAACTCCTAATAATAATATACCTTTATTGCGTGTAGAATAATAATATAAGTGATCGTCGTGTATGGCTCCCTAAGCTTAGCTAACCCCCGTGTTCTAGTATAGCTCCTTAAAAGCGTTAGTTATATACGGCTAATAAGTTAGCTCGTTAGCTCTAGTCTACTAATAAGTCCCCTATTAAAAAGACTATTACTCCTAAGAAGCCCGTTACTCCTATAAAGAACGGTAAGAAGGCCGGCGGTGGCCTTAATACCGCTACTAATAAGACCTCCGTTATTAAGGATAGCGTTATTAAGAAGACTACTAAAAAAGGTGGTATTAATAACGGGTTAACTATACCTAATACGGCGTCTAAGACGCCTATTAAAGTAAAGGGGCTAGCCGCGCTTAGTACGGAGTTACTTATAACTTTTATTAAAGCGTGCCTAAATAATAAAGGGTCCGCCGTGCCCGGTATAGTGTCTAAGACGCCTACTAAAACGAAGGGGTTAGCTATACCTAGTACGGAGTTATTTATAACTCCTATTAAAGTAAGGGGCCTAGCCCTCCTTAATAAGAAGACCTTTACGGTTCCTAGTTATAAGGTTAGTAAGGTTCTTACTCGGATATTTCCTGTGTTCGAGTTAGACGATAGTTTACTTAGTGGTTAGTCTACCGGTAACTAGAGGACTCCGTCTCTCTCGCTAATAGGCTATAAGGGTAACGATAACGATGATAATATCGATAATAATATCGTCGACTACAAAGGGGATATAACTATATCGGGTAGCGCCGACGGTGTCCTTTATATTAGTAGCGATAAGAGCGAGGATAATAACTTTATCCTTAGCGAAGGTAAGAGCTTCCTAGGTAATAATATCTTCGGTGACGATAACGTTACCGATAAGGGTCCGGGGGCTAACAGGGGCGATAACGACGCTGCGCCTTCTAATAATAGCACTCCCTCGGGCCTTTACCTGATTTAGGAGGTGATTATAAGGGGCGACCTCCGTAATCCTCCCTATTAGCGGTGCTACTTAGGATTCCTTAATATTATCTTAGATAGCTAAGGTCCTATTATCTTTTATTTATACTATAATTCGGGTTAATAGTCGTTTAAGTGCTATTACTATTAGGAGGAGCAAAATAGTAAGAAGTGTAAAGAGGTATAGTTATACTCCCTGCCCGCTATAGACCGCCCTGGTATACTAACCTATCCCTAGATAAATCTTTAAGCTACTTATGCCGCTATCGCTATGTAAGAGGCGCTTATAGATATAGTTAAGTACGGTGGATTTACTAATAAGAAACTTATAAGTTATCTCTCCCTTTTTCTGTTTATATACTCGTGTTAACTCTTTTCTGTTAGGGTGCCGCCTATAAGCTTTAGGGGGAGCTACGCCGTGTATATACTAATAATTAGCACTATAACTTTAGTGGTTTCGATACGGCTCGGTATAAGCGTCGTTATACTAACGCGGTTATAGAGGCTTAAATTGCCTTATATAATATTCGGGCCCGGGAATCCCGTAAATAGATAAAGGCTCTTTATTAAATTCGTGACCTCCTACGGGTTACTAGCGGCGTTAAGACTAATAGTGATAGTGATAATAAGAAGTATTTCGCTAGTCTATAGGTATAGGATAAAAAGTGGATCTGATAATCTAATACGGTCGGGTATTATTCGTATACTATACAAGTATTACTATTTTTATTTTCTTTTAGCGTTTAGGATATAATATAATAAGTTAGTGGAGATAGAGATAGTGACGAGACCCTCCGGGGTTATAATAAGATAAATTAATAATACTAATACAGGACCTTATAGGGTTATAATAGTTTCTATACTTTCCGAGCCCTCTCCTTTTACTAATCGTGATATTCCTAAAAGAGTCCCTCTAGGATATAACGCCTTGGCTCCTATGTGTTGTCCTTATGCTTATAATCCGCCTATTTAACTAAATACTACCTCCTTTTCCTATTAAACTAATAAGCTAAAATCTCCTTTACCTTATACTCCTCTAACTCCTATAGCTCTATATCCACGTTTATAGGCTCGGGAGCCGATCTATTATAAGACCGCTAAGGCTTTAATAAAAAGATCGGGAAAATATTATAAATCTTTATCGATTACGGGAGATTTAGCTTATAGGCGAGATTATAGTGTCCGATAACTACGATAATACGGTATAGCCCGAGATATTTATCTAAGAGTTTCTTACTAGGCCGTTTTTACTTAATATTTTTTAAGGAGACTAAGATATAGTCTCCTACCTTAAACCGCTATTAAGTCCGCCCGGTATTATAGAATCTCTTATAAGACTCTTAAGCCTTCCGAATAAAAGTTTCTATTACTTAATAATTAGCGATTAGGTGCTTTACCCGTTATTTAGCGGATACCGCCCTAACGTTTAACGACTTAGGTAACCGGATATTATTAGAGCCACGAGGGTTATAGCCTATTAACGCTATAAAAGGCGTCTACTTAATTACCGAGTACTACACGGTGTTATAAGTAAACTACGTAAGGGATAGCTTATCCACTTAGTCGGTCTACTCCCGCGAGTAATAACTATAAAGGGAGTGCTTAATACTCTGATTCTAACGCTTAGTCTATCCGTTAGTCTAAGGATAGAACGTAGTGGATATCCTACGGTAAATACCTAGTAGACTATATAGGGTTCTTTAAAACTTACTTATAAATAAAGAACCCCGATCTAAAATAATACTATCCGGTAACCTATAAACGCTAAAGACTCTTAACTATATAATATCGGCTAAACCTTTAGCGGTTAGTATACTATTATAAGGGATATAGAGGGAATACTTTATATAATAGTTAACCACTATAAGGATCGTATCCTTTTTTTTTCCGCCCTAATTAATAGGAGGGAGACCCGTGATAAAATTAATTAAGATCTCCTAGAACGGATAAGATAGAACCGGAAGACTAGTTAATAGACTATAAGGCTTATACTATCTCCCCTTAATCCTTTAATAAACCCTATATATAGGCATAAACTTCTTTATATCCCGGGATATATACTCCTAATAAAACGAGTCCGAAATCCTTTTAATCGTTTTACCGGAACTATAATATTTAGCGGTGGGTTTATTATAGAAGGCCTATAGGATCTTTTTCCTTAACCCCTATATATCCAGGATAAAAAGGCGACCTCTAAAAAGGATTAGGCCCTTTTTATCCCTTAACCACGGGTTAGATAACCGGTACTTCCTAGACAAAGAAACGTAAAAGGGATCCTCCCTTTAGGTATCGGCTACCTCCTCCTTTAAACTTAGTAATAAGTCCTCGGAGACCCTAGGTATTCTACCCGCCCTCTCTACTACTCTTAATATAAACTTATAAGTAAACCTCTTAATAGGCTTTTAACGCTCCGTGTCTAGGTCCGCCTACCTAGAAGTATACTATGGCTTCTATAATAGACTATTAGCCGGATTCTAAGCTCCTGGCTAGTACTTAATCTCGAAGTCGAATACTAATAGCTCCTCTAACTATTATATATACTACGGCTTAATCTTTAGCTTATCTATTAGGTACCGATAATTAAGGTAGTCTATTAAAACTTCTATTAGGGTCTAGCTATAGGCTAGGTAGTGCCTTTAATACCGGAATACCTTAACGATAGCTATTAACTCCGTGTCCGGAGTCGAATAGTTTAACTCCGTACTATTAAGCTTCCTTAAAAACAACGCGATAGGATACTATACCCGATCTATATACTAACTAATCACTACCCCTAAAGCGAACCCCGATATATCCGGCTTTAGTCGAATAGGTAACTTAGGGTCGAAATACCGTAAAACCGGAGCCTCCTAAAACCTTTAGCGTAACTCGTTAAAAGCCTCCTTCTCCCCTATAAATAACATAAAGACCCCCTTTACTCTACTCTTCTTTATTAAGTCCGAGAGCGGCGCTATAATCTTTAAATAATTCTTAATAAAACGCTGGTAGAACCTAGTAAAACCCAGGAAGATTTAGATAGTCTTTACCGAGTTCGGCTCTTACTAATCGCGGATAGCCTCGACCCTGGACTAATCTATATAAACCCTATCCACTTTAATAAAAAACCCTAAGAACTCCACCTCTTAAGTCTTAAATACACACTTCTCGGGATTCGCGTATAATAACCACTCCCTTAACCTTCCTAAAACCTCCTTAATATATACTTAATAAACCTTAAGGTCCTTATTATAAATTAAGATATTATCTAGATAGACTATATAAATCGTATTAACTAGCCTACTTAAGGCCTAGTTAATATACCGTTAAAAACTAGCTAGGGTATTAGTAAGCCTAAAAGGCATAACTAAGTACTCGAAATAACTATAATGAGTTATAAAAGCTATCTTTTACTCGTCGCCGGGTTATATATAAAGTCGATAATAGGCGTCCTTAAGGTCTAGCTTAGTAAAAACCTTTAATAATAAAAGCCGGTCTATAATCTCGTGTATTAATAGGAGCGGCGTATAGTCCTTATAAGTAACCTTATTTAACCCCTAATAGTCTATATATAGTCTTAACTTCCTACCTTTTTTTAGTATAAAAAGAATAGGAGTACCTATAGGGCTAATAGAGTAACGAATCTAACCTTTAGCGAGGGCACCCTAGAGGTACTCCCGTAATACCGCTAACTCCTCCTCCGCTAACGGATAAATCGGTCTAAACGGGGGCGTCTTCCTTTCCTTTAACTCGATCCCGTGGTCCTACTAATAATAATCAGGCAGCTTACCGGCCTCCTTTATATCGAATATATCTAAGAACTTATAATACTACTCCGGCACGGCTACTAATAACTCCTCTTAACCTATAGGTAAGGGGTCCTCCGGGGGTTCGGGTAGTAGTTTAGGTAGGGGAGTAGGCGTGGTTATATCCTCTAAGATATAAGCTTAGATATAGCTAACCCGCGCCACCTAAGACTTAACGAGTCTAATAATCACCTTCGCCCTACTTATAGCCCTTTTTAACTCCTTCCGTGAACCTATAAACTTTAACTCCTCCTTCTAAATCCGAAACGTCTAACTCTTCTCTGCTTAGTTAACTATTAGGTTATACTTAGTTAACTAGGGGATCCCTAGGATAACCTCTAACCTGTCTTTACTTATATCTATAATATAGAACTTTATATACTATATCCGTATACGATTCTAACTATCTATAATCCAAACTATAGATAAAATCGATCCGAGTATTTAGGTTATATATTCCTTATTTACCTAGCTAACTTCCCTAGGTAGTCCGGTAATTACTTTACCGGGGGGCACTACGCGTTTATCGATAATATTAAAGTCGGTAATACTATTTAGAATTATAACTCGACGGTCCTATCCACCGTTTAGTCGTATATTAAGCTTTACCCTTATTAGACTAGGGGGAGGGTCCGACTCTAACGGTGCGTTATCCTAGGCCTAACCCTATAGGGCTTAGGGTAGGGCCTATACCTAACCTAAAGTGGGTTAACTAGGGGCTATAGCCTCCTGATTAGGGTTAGTAGCCGAGGTAGAACTATAGCCGGCCCGCCTATTCCGTAGATAAGGGTAAAAAGGTCGAAGATAACCCTCCTTTTTATATTCGTAATATTTCCGAGGGCCTAAGAATTCCGAGGTTCTACTAGGGTTATCCCGTAGTTAGGTAGGAGTAGTAGTAATAGCCGCGGCTATAGTAGCAGGGGGCGTAGGCGAGCTTTTATAAGAACCGCTAGCTTAGGGTAATAAGGGTTTACTACTAGTTCCGCGCTTCCTCTTATAACCCTAATCGCGGGGTATATAATAGCCGCGGTCCTAATCGGACAGTTTACCCTTATAAGATAACGTGACCTTAGCCTAATAAGCCGCGACGTTTAGCTCCTAGAAGGTCTTAGGTAAAATCCTAGTAATAATTTAATCGTGTAAAGGTTTATTTAGCTTCGATATAATAAACTATATACGCTATTTATCGGGAAAGGGGATAGATACCTTATTAAATAAGGAATCCAGCTTATTGAGAAATTAATCGTAGGTCTAACCGGGTTACTAAGAGGTCTGTTCCGAAAAGATCTATTCCGTGACTAATAACTCGCGGGTCTTACTATCGACTAATTACTTAGTTAGCAAGGCCTTTAGCTCGGCCCACGTCGCCTTTATCGAAGAACTATAGGTCCTCCTTTAGTAAGCTCGCTAACGGGACTTTATATTCCTTTTAAGGTAACTAGCGGTAAAGTAGACCTTTTTCGCCTCCGTTATAAAACTAGCTAGATTAAGGTAATAGCGTTCCTTAATCCCTTTTATAAAGGTCCTAAACTAATCGTACGACTTACTATCCTATTTTAGGGTAGGGAGGTTTACCTTAAATAGATCGCCGTGACTATTTCGGGGAGGGTAATGGTTCGCTAAGTAAGGGAGTAGGGTAGTATCGGGGTCTTCGCCTTAACGGATAGCCTTTAGACGCTTTAACTTACGCTCTTACTCCCTGCGTTCCTTATAGTAGCTTAGAAGGAAGTCTAGCTCCTCGGGAAGTAGTTAATCTATAGGATAATTCTTTAGTTCCTTAATATTATAACGTATACCCGACTAAGGATTAGGTTATAGCTTTATAGTGTTAGACGATTAAGCCACGGGTATCTCGTGCTAAGGGATTATAGGAGGCTTACGCTAGGGTGCTAGAGACGGTTCTAGCTATAACTCTAGAGGGCCCTATAGGATAATAGTCTCTTATTTACTAGGTAAAGGCGCGGTGGTATCGTTTCTAGGACCAGGAGATAGCGTATACTTATAAACCGATTTATAGTCTTTATCCTTAAGGGGAGTAGTACTAAAGCGTATATAAGGAGGTATAGTTATTTATTAGCTAACTAGTAAAGGTAAATTATACTTATAACTCTTAATAGATATTATACCTGTTAAAACGGTTAAGCGAATAATATATTAGGGGTTTTCGTGTAAAGAGTAAAGAGATATTATAAGATAATTAAAGAGGTAATATAAACTAATAGGTCGAATTAAGAGTTAAATTATTCGCTAAACCTCTAAGTTAGGAGTTTAGCTTTACCTATCCCTTTTATAGATAACCAGAGCCTCTTCCCGGGAACCTTATAGAATCCCCTTAAAAGTATCCCTAGGACTATAATCTATCCGCCGGTGGTCCCCCCTATCACACTATACCAGACCGGCCCGGATAGTACTAGTCCCGGAGCCGACTCGACCGCCTATCTCCGAACACTATACCCTATCTAATCCCCTTTATAACTATTAAGATATATTATTTCCTCCTATTTAAGCTATCCCTGGCCTCGATGAATTATACCCGTGATAAAAGGGAACTCTTATAATAGTGCTAAGGCACTTAAATATTAGCAGAAGTCAGAATAGTAGCAGAGCTCACTCCTCTAATAATAGTCAGAACCCTTTATAAGGTATATAGGTAGGTAAATGAGTAGTTAAACGATATAATCGGCAGCTATTAGTCGAGAATAGACTATAGACTATTAATAGTTAATTAATATCCCTTAACCTTAACGCTCCCCGTAGACCTTTATTCGAGGAATTATATATATAATAGCTAATAAGCTAAGCTCGCCCGGTATAAACCCTATAAACGCTAGAGGATAGTTAACCACCCCCCTATATATCCTAAGAACCGTCTATAGCCCCGGAGCCGTCACTACATAAACTAGTTAGAATAGACACTAATAAATAGGCACGAGGCTTTAGCTCCGGCACCTAAAGCCAGGGCGGCTAATAGCAGAATCTAGATTAATAATAGCAGATAGTAACCTAGCTAAGCCCGTAGCCGCTAGTAGTTATATTCACTCCTAGCTAATTTTAATGTATAATAAGTTTTTTCGCCGATAAAGCCCCGCCCGCTAGCACCGGAGGCATTAAAGGCGCCGGACCGAATAACACTAATAACAGCGACACGCAGAATAACAGCGGTCTATAGGTTTTCCGTCGTAAACTAACCGTAATCGGGTTCTTTAGCCCTCTTAAGCATATATCGTTAACCTCTATCCTATAATTAGTTTCCGGAGATAAAGTCCTTTAGTATAATATTAAACTCTGTATCGAAAACATTAAGGAGTAAGCGACTACCCCCAATATAGTAGAGGAGGCTTATATTAATCTACACGCACTATTTATAGGTAAAGCGGCCTTATAGTAGCTAACTAGTCTTATGGCTATATAATATAGTAAGGTGCGCCGCTTACTAGATAGATAGTATACGGCCCTTTATTAACGCTAGCAGATTAACCCTAAAACGGTAACGGTAAAGATAATAAATTTACGGTTTATAGCTAGAGATATTATTAACGGAAAAGCCTTTACCGAATAGGCAAATCACTTAGCCTATTTATATAGAGCCTCGGGAATCAGCCCCTATACTAACTTTAACGTGTAGCAGGAAATCTAGAATAGGATTAATCCCTCCCTCTAGGAGATCTGCCTATAACCCGATATAAATAAATACCTAGACGAATTTATCCGATAGATTAAGGCCTAAATTACTAACTAATAGCTCTTCCTAAGGCACTAGTTATAGTATAGTATATTTCGCGTAGACTAACTAAGACCTTCGTCTACTTAATAGACCGTACCCTATACTAATATACCTATATAGGTAATCCCGGAGAGTCGTTTAATTATATACACGGCGGACACGACCCCCGTAGACGACGTTAATAAGATAAGTAAATACGTAAACTAAGGACGCTCAGGCGGAAACTTCGATAAGGGCCGTTTTAATAGCGGCGGAAATCGTTTTAGTAATTATAGCGGCTTCGGAAAAGGCTAATTATAAGGAAATAACTTTAGTAATCGCGACAGATCCTTCTAGGGTTATTAAGGTAATTATAACCGCGGTAGCCATAGTCGTAAAGGCCGTTAGTTTTATAAAGGCGGACGCTAGTTCCGCGAGGAATATCGCCTATACTAGCGATATATGCGATAATAAGTAAAAAGTAGCGGTAATCGCGACCACTAAGTGGTGTATATAGCGGAGGATAACCCCGGTAAAGATACTAATAAAAAAGACTTACGCGAGAAAGACTATATTCTTATTAATAAAATACTTAGCGAGGGTAAGGAAATATACGTTTACGAGATTAGCGAGGAGGATTTAGCTAACAGTAAAATTAACGTTTATTATTCTTATTTTATAGGCTAAGCCGGCCGATCCTATATAAATAACCGATAAACGTATAAATATAAGTTAGAAGAATAAACCTTAGCACGTTAACGATAAACCTTATAGACTCCCGCCTTATCGAAATCACCGAAGCCGCCGATATACTAATATAGAAAATATAACGCCTATTTCCCTAGTAGCATATAACTCTTTCGACACGTGTTTTTAAATACCTATATAGAGCCGAATATAGCCGAAGCTAAAGGGATAGGGACCTTATAAAGCCCTTATTATCCCGGCGGTAACTAGGCTAATCACGCTAAAAGATCCACAAACGCTATCTAAGTCTATAGAATAGCTAACAGAACCAGATATCTATACGGAAGACACTATATAAATATAATCCACCGATATATAGTATGGGTCCAAGACTACACGTATATATTTAGAATATAAGGAGATCAAGCCGATAATAGCCGACACGAAGCTATTAAAACCGCCTAAGCCCGATAAACTCAGCTACTACTTCGTATTTAAGCTATATAAGATTATCGATATATAGGCGTTAGTTGAACCCGGATTTAAATAACACACACACTATAAAATAGCGATTAAGTTTATACCCGATAATAAGACCACGGAAGTCTATATAGACTCCGAATATACCTTAATTCTAGTTAATAGAAACTAGCTAATAGAATATAGGAAGAATATCTAATACGGAAAAGCTATAAACCCGAAGCCGATAAAGGGACTTACGGGGATAATCTAGGTGCAGGAGGTCGCTACTTTTAACTTCTACGTCGGCGGCTATATCCAACACACCCTAGTTATAGGTCACTTTATAATTATAGCCTAGGTAATCGACGACCTAGAACTAAATATACTACTTAGAGGAACCTTCCTAAAGACCTTTCGCGTCGATATCCTATATTCTTCCGGCACCCTAAGGATAGTAGGATATTATAGTATACGGATCCTAATTATCGGGTATCGTAGAAAACCTATAGGTAGATACTAACGCCGAGTTATAATAGGGTAGACTATTATAGTGCCGCCATATATAGTTATATTCGTGCCTATACGGTATAGAAACTTACTTAAGAACCACGAATTTTATTTTAATCCAGACCCGAAACATAATATAATACGATATATCTACGATATAGACATCCCTAAGGTGGTGTATTATATAAACGATTCGGATAAACCAAAAGTACTACGCAGAAATAAAAGAATAGGCCGACTAATAGACTTATAGGACGACGAGGAAGTTAAAAAGGTTAACTAAGCAAACGCTTAGACGTTAATAGCAGTAAAAAAGCACGGAGAGTTTAAGGACTCTAAATTAGTACGCCGATTACTAAGGGCCACCCCTAAAGAACTCCAGAAGATTATAATAGACGATATAATAAAGAACGGTAGATATAATAAACCTAGAGCGGATAAAGAGAAGCATAGCGATATAAAGACGGAACGGCTAGAAGATATACCCGAGATTATAATAAAAGACGGCGTGCACGTATATATAATAAATTTACCGAAGGCTTAGGAAATTATTAAGTTATTAGAATCCTTTAATATATAGCGCGATAAAGGAATTATACCTTTACCCCCTAATAAACGGATACGAGTCGATTTAGTCGACGGGTAGTAGAAGATAAACTTATATTCGAGGCCTTTCTAACTTAGCGGAAAAGATCGTGATCTACTTAATAATAAATTTAACGGGATATATAAAGCCGGATATATAATATAGCAGAAATTACTAACCCCTTTCGCCTTCCTAGTATTTATAGTATAGTATATAGTATAGAGGCTCAAGAAGGGTAGAGTAGTCGTAGATCTATAAAAGCTTAATATAGCCGTTCTGCCGGATATATACCCGATTCTATTATAGGATAAGATTATCTAGTATCTATAAGGGAAAAAGTGGTTTAGCGCCTTTAACGCTAGCTCCTTTTTCTATTAGCTACCTATAAAGGAAGAGTATAAAAATGTCACGGGTATAATTCATCGAAGCCAGGGATAGCTTAAATAGGAGGAAATAATATATCTTAATGGTTATAAAGGGGATTAGATAGGGTATAGTGTTCGGAGATAGGTAGTCGAGTCGGCTCTAGGACTAGTACTATCCGGGCCAGTCTGGTATAGTATAATAGGGAGGACTATTAGCGGATAGATCGTGGTCCTAGAAATGCTTTCGGGGGGATTCTATAAGGTTCTTAGGGAAGAGGCTCTGGTTATTTATAAAAGGGATAGGTAAAGCTAAAATCTTAACTTAGAGGTTTAGCGAATAATTTAACTCTTAATTCGACCTATTAGTTTATATTACCCTTTTAATTATCTTATAATATCTTTTTACTCTTTATATAAAAACCCTTAACATATTATTCGCTTAATTATCCTAATAGGTATAATAACCGTTAAGAGGTATAAGTATAATTCACCTTTATTAGTTAGCTAATAAATAATTATACCTCCTTATACGCGCTTTAGTTCTACTCCCCCCGAGGACGGAGATTATAAATCGGTTCGTAAGCATACGCTATCTCCTAGTCCTAGAAGCGATATTACCGCGCCTTTACCTAGTAAATAAGAGACTATTATCCCGTAGGGCCCTTTAAAGCCATAGCCAGAACCGTCTTTAGCACCTTAGCGTAAGCTTCCTATAGTCCCTTAGCGTGAAATACCCGCGGCTCCCCCGGTTAATACTATAAAGCCACCGTCTTACCCTTAGTCGGATATACGTTTTAATATTAAGGAACTAAAGAACTATCCTCCGGATTAACTGCTTCCTAAGGAGCTAGACTTTCTCCTAAACCACTATAAGGAATATAACCAGCAAGAGTATAAGGTAGAGCGTTTAAAAGCTATTTATTATAGTAAGGACCTAGATACTACCCTACCCCCTTACTTAGCGAACTACTATTATCCCTAAGGTAATCGCAGCGATTTATTTAAGGTGAACCTTCCTACCCCGAAATAAGATAATAAGTTATATAACTAGTTTAGAACCTTTATAGAAAAGATTAAGGAACGCTTTTACCTTAATCTAGTTAGTTTTATAACGGAGGCGAAAAAGGTCTACTTTACTATTAGTTACCTTAAAAGGAATATAAAGTCCTATTAGTAGGCTTATTAAAGGAGGACCTATAGTTCTTTAATAAAGGCGATATAGGCTAAGCTAAAGGCCTTCTTAACTAAGTAATTAGTCGATAATAAGACCCGCGAGTTATCGGTTATGGAATAGATCTTTTTAGAACGGACCTCTTAGTAACCCGGTTAAACCTATAATTAATTTCTTAATAAATTAGATTCCTTATTTAATAAGGTATTTATCCCCCTTCCCGATAAATAACGTATATAGTTTATTATATCTAAACTAAATAGACCTTTACGCGATTAAATTATTACTAGGGTTTTACTTAAGACCTTCTAAGAGCTAAACGTCACGGCTTATTAGGCTAAGGTTATATTATCTTATAAGGGTAAACTATCTAATCAGGACCGCGGCTAATATATACCCCGTAATTAGGGTTATAAAAGGAAGCGCGGAACTAATAGTAAACCCTTATTATCCTAAGCTAGTGGCCCTTAAAAAGACTCGCCTACGCCCCCTACTACTATAACCGCGGTTACTACCCCTGCCTAATAGCGGGATAACCCTAGTAGAACCTTAGAATTCTCGGGCCCTTAGAAATATTATAAATACAGGGAGGAGGGCTATATTCGACCTTTTTACCCTTATCTACGGAATAGGCAGGCCGACTAAAGTTTTACCTTAGCTATTAACCCTAATTAAGGGGCTATAGCCCTTAGTCGACCCACTTTAGGTTAGGTATAGGCCTTACCCTAAGCCTTATAGGGTTAGGCCTAGGATAACGCGCTATTAGAGTCGGACCCTTCCCTTAGTCTAGTAAGGGTAAAGCTTAATATATAACTAAACGGTGGATAGGATTATCGAGTTATAATTCTGGATAGCGTTACTGACTTTAATATTATCGATAAACGCGTAGTGCCCCCTAATAAAGTAATTACTAAACTACCTAGGGAAGTTAGCTAGGTAAATAAGGAATATATAACCTAGATACT
Organism: Sodiomyces alcalophilus JCM 7366; assembly: GCF_042370955.1. Classification (NCBI taxonomy): domain Eukaryota; kingdom Fungi; phylum Ascomycota; class Sordariomycetes; order Glomerellales; family Plectosphaerellaceae; genus Sodiomyces; species Sodiomyces alcalophilus. Next base: position 4,243,649 of record NW_027263536.1, on the reverse strand, counting down.
CGAATCGATCTTATTTATAGTTCGGATTATAGATAGTTAGAATCGTATACGGATATAGTATATAAAGTTATATATTATAGATATAGGTAGAGATAAGTTAGAGGTTATCCTAGGGGTCCCCTGGTTAACTAAGGATAACCTAATAGTTAACTAGGCAGAGAAGAGTTAGACGTTTCGGATTTAGAAGGAGGAGTTAAAGTTTATAGGTTCACGGAAGGAGTTAAAAAGGGCTATAAGTAGGGCGAAGGTGATTATTAGACTCGTTAAGTCTTAGGTGGCGCGGGTTAGCTATATCTAAGCTTATATCTTAGAGGATATAACCACGCCTACTCCCCTACCTAAACTACTACCCGAACCCCCGGAGGACCCCTTACCTATAGCTTAAGAGGAGTTATTAGTAGCTATACCGGAGCAGTATTATAAGTTCTTAGATATATTCGATATAGAGGAAGCCGGTAAGCTATCTAGTTATTATTAGTAAGACTATAGGATCGAGTTAAAGGAAAGGAAGACGCCCTTATTTAGGCCGATTTATCCGTTAGTAGAGGAGGAGTTAGCGGCGTTACGGGAGTACCTCTAAGGTACCCTTATTAAAGGTTAGATTCGTTACTTTACTAGCCTTATAGGTACTCTTATCCTTTTTATACCGAAGAAGGGGGGGAAATTAAGACTATATATAGATTATCGGGGGTTAAATAAGGTTACTCGTAAGGACTACACACCGCTCCCGTTAATATATAAGATTATAGACCGGCTTTTATTATTAAAGGTCTTTACTAAGCTAGACCTTAAGGACGTATATTATTAACTTCGTATACGACCCGGCGATAAGTAGAAAATAGCTTTTATAACTTATTATAGTTATTTCGAGTACTTAGTTATACCTTTTAGGCTTATTAATACCCTAACTAGCTTTTAACGGTATATTAACTAGGTATTAAGTGGGTTAGTCGATACGATTTATATAGTTTATTTAGATAATATCTTAATTTATAGTAAGGACCTTAAGGTTTATCGAGTATACGTTAAGGAGGTTTTAGGGGGGTTAAGGGAGTAATCGTTATACGCGAATCTAGAGAAGTGTGTGTTTAAGACTTAAGAGGTAGAGTTCCTAGGGTTTATTATTAGAGTGGATAGGGTTTATATAGATTAGTCTAGGGTTAAGGCTATCCGCGATTAGTAAGGGCCGAACTCGGTAAAGACTATCTAAATCTTCCTAGGCTTTACTAGGTTCTACCGGCGTTTTATTAAAAACTATTTAAAGATTATAGCGCCGCTCTTAGACTTAACGAAGAAGAGTAGAGTAAAGGGGGTGTTCGTGTTATCTATAAAGGAGAAGGAGGCTTTTAATAAGTTACGCTAAAGGTTTTAGGAGGCTCCGGTCTTACGGTATTTTAATCCTAAGTTACCTATTCGACTAAAGCCGGATATATCGGGGTTTACTTTAGGGGCAGAGATTAGTTAGTATATAGATCGGGTATAGTATCCTATTATATTCTTTTTAAGGAAGCTTAAGAGTATAGAGTTAAACTATTTAATTCTAGACACGGAGTTAATAGCTATCGTCGAGGTATTCCGGTATTAAAGGCACTACCTAGCCTATAGCTAGACCCTAATAGAAGTTCTAATAGACCACCTTAATTATCGGTACCTAATAGATAAGCTAAAGATTAAGCTATAGTATATATAATAGTTAGAGGAGCTATTAGTATTCGATTTCGAGATTAAGTACTAGCCAGGAGCTTAGAACCTAGCTAATAGTCTATCACGGAAGCCATAGTATACTTCTAGGTAGGCGGACCTAGACGCGGAGCGTTAAAAGCCTATTAAGAGGTTTACTTATAAGTTTATATTAAGAGTACTAGAGAGGGCGGGCAGAATGCCTAGGGTCTCCGAGGACTTATTACTAAGTTTAAAGGAGGAGGTGGCCGATACCTAAAGGGATAATCCCTTTTATATTTCTTTATCTAGGAAGGACCGGTTATCTGACCCGTGGTTAAGGGATAAAGAGGGCCTAATCCTTTTTAGAGGTCGCCTCTTTATCCTAGATATATAGGGGTTAAGGAAAAAGATCCTAGAGGCCTTCTATAATAAACCTATTACTAGATATTATAGTTCCGGCAGAACGATTAAAAGGATTTCGGACTTATTCTATTAGGAGTATATATCTCGGGATATAAAGAAGTTCGTGCCTACGTATAGGGTTTATTAAAGGACTAAGGGGAGATAGCATAAGCCTTATAGTCTATTAGCTAGTCTTCCGGTTCCGTCTTATCCGTTCTAGGAGATCTTAATTAATTTTATTACGGGTCTCCCTCTTATTAATTAGGGCGGAAAGAAGAAGGATACGATCCTTATAATGGTTTACCGTTATATAAAGTATTCCTTTTATATCCCTTATAGTAGTATACTAACCGCCGAAGGTTTAGCCGATATTATATAGTTAAGAGTCTTTAGTGTTTACGGGTTACCGGATAGTATTATTTCGGATCAGGGTTCTTTATTTATAAGTAAGTTTTAGAGGACCCTATATAGTCTCTTAGGCGTCCACTATAGGATATCCACTACGTTCCACCCTTAGACCGATAAATAGACTAAGCGTTAGAATTAGAGTATTAAGCACTACCTTCGTAGCTATTATTTACGGGAGTAGACTAACTAGGTGGATAAGCTATCCCTTATATAGTTTACTTATAATATAGCGTGGTACTCTGTAATTAAGTAGACGCTATCCGTGGCGTTAATAGGCTATAATCCTTATAGTCCTAATAATATCCGATTACCTAAGTTATTAGATATCAGGGCGGTATCCGCTAAATAACAGGTAAAGTACCTAATCGCTAATCGTTAAGGAATAGAAACTTTTATTTAGAAGGCTTAAGAGTCTTATAAGAGGTTTTATAATACCGGGTGGATATAGTAGCGGTTTAAGGTAGGGGACTATGTCTTAGTCTCCTTAAAAAATATTAAGCAGAAGCGGCCTAGTAAGAAACTCTTAAATAAGTACCTCGGGCCGTACCGTATTATCTTAGTTATTAGTTATTATAGTCTCGCCTATAAGCTGGATCTTCTATAATCGATAAAGATTTATAATATTTTCTTAATCTCTTTATTAGAACCCTAGTAGTCTCGTGATAATTAGGCCCCCGAGCCTATAAAGGTGGATATAGAGCCGTAGGAGTCGGCGGAGTATAAGGTGGAAGAGATTTTAGCTTATCGGTTTAATAGGAAAAGGAGGTAGTATTTAGTTAAGTAGGTGGATTATAGGTATAAGGATAATACCTAAGAACCAAGGCGCTATATCCCGGAGGGACTTCTTTAAGATTATCACGATTAGTAAAAGGAGAGGGCGCGAAAAGTGCAGAGACTATTATAACCCTATGAGGTCTCTTATCGTTATTATTAATTTATTATACTATAACCCCGGAGGGTCTTATTACTATCTTTATCTTTACTAAAATTTATTATATTATATCCTAAACGCCTAAAAGAAATTTTAGTAGTGGTCGCACTATATATATAAGGTGTCCCCCTAGGTTAGATTAACGGATGTATTTCTTTCTATATGCCTATAGACTAACGAAATTCTCTTTATTATTACTATCGCCGCTAGTCTTAACGCTGCTAGCGACCTATAGGAGGTCGCGAATTTAATAAAAGGCCTTTATCTGCTTACGAGACTCGCGGGCCTAGATATTATATAAGGTAATTTAAGCCTCCGTAACTATATCCGCCCGATAACGCTTATACCTAGCCGTATCGAAACCACTATACTTATAGTGCTGATTATTAGTATATACCCGGCGTAGCTCCCCTTAGAGCTTATAGGCGGCACGCTAATAGAAAGGAGTTAATACGAGTATATAAATAAAGGAGGGGAGAGATAACTTATAAGTTTCTTATCGGTAAACCCACCGTACCTGACTATATTTATAAGCGTATCTTATATAGCGATAACGGTATAGATAGCACGGAGACTTATTTAGGGATAAGTTAGTATACCGGGGCGGTCTATAGCGGGCGGGGAGTATAACTATACCTTTTCGTATTTCTTATTATTCTAGTTATACTAGTAGTAATAGCACTTAGAGGACTATTAGTCGGAGTCGCGATACGAATAAAAGATAATAGGACCTTAGCTATCTCAGATAATATTAAGAAATCCGGAGTAATACCGCTAATAGGGAGGGTTATAGAGGTCGCCCCCTATAACCACCTCCTAAATCGGGTAAAGGCCCGAGGGAGTACCGTTATTAAAAGACGTAGCGTCGCTATCGCCCCTATTAGCCCCCGGACCTTTATCGGTAACGTTATCGTCACCGAAAATATTATTACCTAGGGAGCTCTTACCTTTATTAGGGATAAAGTTATTATCCTCGCTTTTATCGCTATTAATATAGAGGATACTATCGGCGCTACGCGATATAGTTATATCCTTATCGTAGTTAACGATACTATTATCGATATTATTATTATTATTATTATCGTCGACTAAACGTCTAATTAGAGTTATTTAGTTAGCGGTAGATAAACTATTAGCTAAACTATTATCCGAGTCGAACGCTAGGAATAACTTCTTTAGCGCTTCCTTAGTCTTATAGCCGACCCTATTAAGGGTATCTTTATTAGGGAGGGCTAGGCCCCTCGCTTTAATAGGAGTTATAAGCGACTCCGTACTAGGTACGGCTAACCCCTTTATTTTAACGGGTATCTTAGACACCACGCCGGGCATAACAGACCCTTTATTATTTAGGCGCGCTTTAATAGGAGTTATAAGTAACTCCGTACTAGGCGTAGCCGGCCCCTTTACTTTAGTGGGCGTCTTAGACGCCGTACCAGGTATAGTTAACCCGTTATTAGTACCACCTTTCTTAGTGGCTTTTTTAATAACGCCGCCCTTAACGACGGGGGACTTATTAATAGCGGTGATAAGGCCACCGCCGGCCTTCTTACCGTCTTTTAAAGGAGCGATAGTCTTTTTAGCTAGGGAGTTAGCGGGCTTAAGTAAACGGGCTAACTTATTAGCCGTACGTAACTAACGCTTCTAAGGAGCTATACTAAAATATAGGGGGTTAGTTAAGCTTAGGAAATATATATAATAATCACTTATATTATTATTCTATATGGAATTAAGGTATATTATTATTAGGAGTTGTTATTAATTAACTAAGAGACGATTATAATAAGCTACTCTAGATATCAGGACTACCAGAACTAAGGAACCGCCGGGAACCTCGCGTAACGCGATAAAAAGACCTCCGGAGAACTTAAGACGAACCGCTAGGATAATACCTCTAAAATAGCCGAGATATAATAATAAGGGAGTTAATTTATAAATAAAGCTTTAGGATAAGGCTATAATAATAGTTACTTAAATAGGTAAGGAAGAGGAGAGGAAAATAATAATAAGCTAAGAAGACTAGTAGGGATATATTCTACGATAGTTACTAGACCTCGAGTAAAGCCTATATAGTTACTCCTGCCTACTCTATAATCTAGGTATACCTGCTATATTAGGAGCGTACCTATAGTTTATTATTTAGATAATAATAAAGCGTCGCGTATACTCCTTTAAGTCTATAGGCTTTATGTTTAGCTAGGTAATACGATTATTTATAGATCTTTTATAAGGCCTTTAACGATAGTTTAAAGGCGGAGTATTAAAGGATCTACGAAGCTTTATTTAGCCTTTATTATAATAGTTTAGAGGTTAAGGGGGATTAATCTTTATATTTATATTTAGCTCTGGCTTTAATAAGTTATTTATAAAAGGCCTTATAATAGGATAGCTATAACCTGGATACGAATAGTTGCTTACGAGCTAGAAGCCTGGTATAGGCTAACTAAAGCTATTCGTAGTCGGGTGCTATTCTGGGCCGAGTCGTTTTTTCCGAAGCTATATCCGGAGGATATAGGTTAGACAGGAGAGGGTCCTTATAAGGGCACCCGGTTAACTATATTACTCCTAGGGATATAAGCACTAGAGGAGGGGGCGTGATATCACGGGTATAATTTATCGAAGCCAGGGATAGCTTAAATAAGAGGAAATAATATATCTTAATAGTTATAAAGGGGATTAGATAGGGTATAGTGTTCGGAGATAGGTAGTCGAGTCGGCTCCGGGACTAGTACTATCCGGGCCGGTCTGGTATAGTGTGATAAGGAGGACTACTAGCGGATAGATCGTGGTCCTAGAAGTGCTTTCGGGGGGATTTTATAAGGTTCTCGGGGAAAAGGCTCTGGTTATCTATAAAAGGGATAGGTGAAGCTAAACTCCTGACTTAGAGGTTTAGCGAATAAGTTAACTCTTAATTCGACCTATTAGTTTATATTACCCTTTTAATTATCTTATAACGTCTCTTTACTCTTTACACGAAAACCCTTAATAAAAACGAGGATAATAATTATATCCCCTAAAGGATTAGAATACCCGGAAGTAGTACTAATAGGTTTCCGTAACTTACCACCGTTTATATAACGATTTATAAACTAAAGACTATTCAAGCATCGCTACTTTTATAGGGCGTATATTAACGATATTATTATCTTCTTAGACACTTTTAAAGAATATATAAAACACTTCCGGACTATACTATAGCTATTCGAAGATATCCAACTAGCGCTATCTCCGGTAAAGTCTTTCTATATATATAATTCGGTTCGATTACTCGGTTTTAAAGTGGATGGCTTAGGTCTATATACTATATCTAATCGAATCGAAGCTTTATAATACATTAGAATACCCGAAAAGCTTAACGACTTAGAGATATACGTCGGTAAAATAGGATTTCTACGGCGATTTATCCCGTGGTTCTAAGTCAAAGTCAAGCCTTTATAGCGACGGAAGATAACTATACTTAACGACACGAAAAAGACCGGGCAGATTACCGTATACGTGCCTAAGCACTTAAGATAAAAGCAGATAGGTAAGTTAACTTATAAACCCATAGATATCGAACGGCAGGCCTTCGAGATTATATGGAAGTAAGTTACCGAAAAGATAAGGTTATATCACTATATTCCTAATAAGACGACCTTTTTAAACTTAAACGCTAGCGCGAATAGTCTAGGAGTATTCCTCCTTTATCTAGCAAAGCTATAGGACGGCGGTAAAATCCTAGTTAATACTATCCAGCCTATACTTTTCCTTTTAAAAAAGCTTACTATAATAGAATCGCGATATAAAGCGACGGAGCTAGAGATCTACGTACTAATCTAGGCATATAAAATACTCCGGACACGCCTATAATCCTGCCACGAGCCTATAATAGTTCTTACTAATCACTAAGCGATAAAAGGAATTATCGGCTAAATATCTCTAAAAATAATAGATATTAATAAGCTAAATCCGCGCCTAATAGCGGCGTCCACTTTTCTTAGTTAATTTCGCCTAGATATCCGCTATATTCCGGGATAATAGAATATAGTATCGGATGCACTATCTCGACTACTAATAATAAACGATAAGGATTCTAAGGCACTAATAGAAACTGAAAAAGCGAAAAGAACAGATAAGAAGAAACAGGCCTATAATAGCGAGTTAGACGATATATAGACCGAGCATAATAAAGCATTAGTAGTATATATAGCTATCTCGGACCTAAGGCTACTAATAAACGTAGACGAATACTCCTTAACTTATATAGCAGTAGACTATATAATACTAAACGATTTAAAGAGGGAGTTCTAATAAGTATACTAGGAGGATCCGAAATATAAAGCTATAATCAACGAAGTTAATGCTAGATAAGCCGATAAATAAGCTTTTAGTAGCAGACTAATATCACGGGTTGACCCCTCGAAAGTGTAGTTCCGGTATAAGGCCGGAACAGCTAATTAGTATATAGATCCGACGCTCGGACCTCGCGCTGCCTTGACCGCGGATTCGTATAAACCCAGTAAATCCTGCACCTCTCTATAGACCTTTTTCCTTTCCTTTTCCTTAATTCTAGCTAATATAATTATTCGGCCTTACTTAGTGCGATTACCCTATAACTAGCCGCTTATATAGCTAGAATTCAGCGAACCCCACGCGCTGCGTTAGTATAGACTTAGATACGAACGCGCCGTTAGGCGGCGACGGTCCTATAAACCCCGCCGAGCTAGCTGAGTAGACGGATAGAAGGATTACCGAGGCTATTAATACGACGCTTAGTCCCTTATCAGAATATATAGCTTAATAATAAGAGCTGCTTTAATAACTTACGAACGGTCTCGCGAACGCCTAGGTCCCGTAATAACCTACTCTTAACCTTACGCCTCCCTTAGAGGGAGCCCCTATAAATATACTCGCGGAGTCGGTGGCGGGCCCTCTTACCCTAGCGACCTCTGCTCCCCCTCCCTAAGTCGAAGTCCTATAGGAGCTATATTAGGAACCACGTCCGCTACGTACTAAGCCCCTGCTATACCCCGTGAAGTTTAGCAGAAGGCGAACGGAGTACGCTACCTAGTCGTAGTAGATATATAATAAGCTGCTACTAGATAAATACTTATTTAATAACTAAGCCGAAATATAGTATTATATTAACTTATACCTAAAGGGGAGTGCTTAGTAAATAGTATTAGCCTTTTACGCCGCTAAGGGGCCGGGAGGCGCGACCTAGAGTCGTTCCTTACCTACCTAGACTATACGTATAAGGACTAGAACGAATAGCCTCGCGCTGCCTTCGCGCTGCGTTCCCTTAGATAGTATAAGGAATAAACCTTTATATAGTCCCTACTAAAATTTAAGAAACAGATCGCCTAAGCAGGTGGTAGCGAGTAAGTAGACTTAGCGAAGATCACCTTCTTTAAGGGAGCCCTAAGCTAGAAGCTACGTAGCGCCCTAGTCACCGCGAAGTTACCCTATAATTATCTAAATTAGGTTACCGAGGTCTAAAGTATTACCTAGAAGCTAGAAGGCCTACGCCTAACTAGCCGGAATACCTATATACCGAACCAAACCCGGGGCCGATATAGAGAGACCGATACTAACGGAGACGTCGTGATAGGAGGGATTAATTAGGTCTAGCCCGATACGACTACGGACCGACCTCGCGATAACCGGGAGTGCTAGGGATATAGGAAAAAGGGATATATCCGTATAAACTATAAGTCCCGGGATAAGGGCTCGAAAACTAAGGGCGCCCGCGTAGCGAAGGTTTAGGCCGAGGATAGCGATATCGCTATAAGCTTAGATAGTTCGGATAACGAGGAGTCGGAAAAAGAATAGCTCTAGCGCGGAAACGGGCGTTAGAGCTAATAGCCGCTTTATAGTAGGAGTAGGAGGCGTTTAAATACCTAGCTAGCGGCGACTTAGCCCTAATATTAATATAAGTAAATAGAAGATATATATATACTCTTATAGATACGGGTTATAACTACTATACTACTATAAATAAACGCTTTACCTAAAGACTCTAGTTACCGTTAATCGATAAAAGGAAACGATTATTAAAAGGATTCTTAGATACGTCTAAGCCGGCCACTAGCGCCGGGATCGCCGTGTTTAAGCTAAAGATTAGCGGCTATATATAACGAGTCTTCGCCTACGTAGTAAAAGGACTAGATCAGGATATATTCCTAGGGAAGCCGTGGCTAGAATATAACGATATTACGTATTACGCGAAGAACCGTAGGTTATACCACGGAGTCGCCGATATTAACCTACGACTAGTAGGCGAGGAAGAACTAGCTAACGTGTAAGCTATCCACGAGGCCAGGCTAGTCTTAGGATCGGTATTTATAGCTATAATATAATAGATAAGAAGGGGGTTAAAAGGAAAAAAAGGGACGAGTTTAATGCCTTAATCCGTGCCGTTAGTATATAGGATATCGATAAGGCCCTTTATAAGAAGGAACTAGTAGACCCTCGGGACTATATCCCTGCGAATATACTATAAGAGTTCGGCGACCTCTTTATGCCCCATAAGGCTAACGACTTACCCCCTTACCGACTAGGTATAGACCACGAAATCACCCTAAAGCGAGGTCCCGATAAACTCGAGCCGACCCTGCCGTGGGGGCCCCTTTACGGTATATTAAGGGAGGAGCTGCTAATGCTCCGGAAGACGCTTAATAACCTAATAGATAAGGGATTTATATAAGCTAGTAGCTTAATAGCGGCTACGCCGGTCCTGTTCATAAAGAAGCCAGGGGGCGGGTTACGCTTCTATTATAACTATAGAGCCTTAAACGCGATTACCTAGTAAGATCGCTACCCCCTCCCTCTAATCACTAAGACCCTATATAACCTGGCTAGCGCTAAGTGGTTTATAAAGCTTAATATAGTCGCCGCCTTCTATAAGATCCGTATAGCTCCCGGATATAAGAGTAAAACTGCCTTTAGGACGCGCTTTGGTCTCTTCGAGTAGCTAGTATACCCCTTCGGACTAAGCGGCGCACCCGCCACCTTCTAACGCTATATTAACTAGACGCTATAGGAGTTCCTTAACGACTTTATTACTATATATATCGACGATATCCTAAGCTACTGTAGTAGATCTTATAAAGACTATAAAATAAAGGTCCGGCTAGTATTATATAGGCTTATAGATACCGGCCTAAACCTAGACCTAGCTAAGTGCGAGTTTAGCGTAATAATAATAAAATATCTAGGCTTTATTATTATAATAGATAAGGAAGTGTTTTATAACCCTAAGGAGTTAAAGGCTATCCGCGACTAGGAGGCCCCTACCTCGGTAAAGGGAGTATAAAGTTTTTTAGGATTTATAAACTACTACTAGATATTTATTTATAACTTTATAGGTATCACGGCCCCCCTCTTAGCACTAATAAAGAAGGATCGGCTCTTAAGGTGGGGGGCCGAAGAAGACGCCGCCTTTAGGAACTAAACCGACTTTAATAGATAAAACCCGTTTTATAGCTATAGAACCTAGACCGTAAGTGTCACGGGTATAATTCGTCGAAGCCAGGGATAGTCTGAATAGGAGGGAATAATGCGTCTTAATGGTTATAAAGGGGATTAGATAAGGTATAGTGTTCGGAGATAGGTAGTTAAGTCGGCTCCGGGACTAGTACTATCCGGGCCGGTCTGGTATAGTGTGATAAGGAGGATTACCGGCGGATAGATCGTGGTCCTAGGAATACTTTTAGGGGGATTCTATAAGGTTCTCGGGGAAGAGGCTCTGGTTATCTATAAAAGGGATAGGTAAAGCTAAACTCCTGACTTAGAGGTTTAGCGAATAATTTAACTCTTAATTCGACCTATTAGTTTATATTACTCTTTTAATTATTTTATAATATCTTTTTACTCTTTATATAAAAACCCCTAATATATTATTCGCTTAGCCGTTTTAACGGGTATAATAACTATTAAGAGTTATAAGTATAATTCACCTCTACTAGTTAGCTAATAAATAACTATACCTCCTTATACGCGCTTTAGTACTACTCCCCCTAAGGACGGAGATCACGAATCGGTTTATAAGTATACGCTATCTCCTAGTCCTAGAAGCGATACTACTATGCCTCTGCCTAGTAAACAGGAGACTATTATCCCGTAGGGCCCTCTAGAGCCGTAGCCAGAACCGTCTTTAGCACCTTAGCGTAAGCCTCCTATAGTCCCTTAGCGTGAAACACCCACGGCTCCCCCGGTTAATATTATAAAGCCACCGTCTTACCCTTAATCGGATATACGTTTTAATATTAAGGAACTAAAGAACTATCCTCCGGATTAACTATTTCCCGAGGAGCTAGACTTCCTCCTAAACTATTATAAGGAACGTAAGTAGCGAGAGCGTAAGTTAGAGCGTCTAGAAGCTATTTATCGTGGCGAGGACCTAGATACTACCCTACCCCCTTACTTAGCGAACTATTATTATCCCTAAGGTGGTTATAGCGATCTATTTAAGGTAAACCTTCCTACCCTAAAATAGGATAGTAAGTTATATAATTAGTTTAGAACCTTTATAGAAGAGATTAAGGAACGCTTTTACCTTAATCCAGCTAGTTTTACGATAAAGACGAAGAAGGTCTATTTTACTACTAATTACCTTAAAAGGAATATAAAGTCCTATTAGCGGGCTTACTAAAAGAGGACCTATAGTTCTTTAATAGAGGCGATATAGGCTAAGCTAAAAGCCTTCTTAACCGAGTAATTAGTTAATAATAAGACCCGTGAGTTATTAGTTACGGAATAGATCTTTTTAGAACGGACCTCTTAGTAACCCGGTTAGACCTATAATTAATTTCTTAATAAGTTAGATTCCTTATTTAATAAGGTATTTATCCCCCTTCCTAATAAGTAGCGTATATAGTTTATTATATTAAAGCTAAATAGGCCTCTACGCGATTAAATTATTACTAGGATTCTGCCTAAGACCTTCTAGGAGCTAAACGTTATAGCTTATCAGGCTAAGGTTATATTATCTTATAGGGGTGAACCGTCCGATCAGGATCGCGGCTATTATACACCCCGTGATTAGGGTTATAAGAGGAAGCGCGGAACTAGTAGTAAACCCCCGTTACCCTAAGCTAGCGGTTCTTATAAAAGCTCGCCCGCGCCCCCTGCTGCTATAACCGCGGCTACTGCCCCTGCCTAATAGCGGGATAACCCTAGCAGAACCTTAGAATTCTCGGGCCCTCGAAAATATTATAAATACGGAGAGGAGGGCTATATCCGACCTTTTTACCCTTATCTACGGAATAGGCGGGCCGGCTAAAGTTCTACCTTAGCTACTAACCCTAATTAAAAGGCCGTGGCCCCTAGTCGACCCACTTTAAGTTAGGTATAGGCCTTACCCTAAACCCTATAGGGTTAGGCCTAGGATAACACGCTATTAGAGTTAGACCCTCCCCCTAGTCTAGTAAGGGTAAAGCTTAATATACGAATAAACGGTGGATAGGACCGTTAAGTTATTATTCTAGATAGCGCTACCGACTTTAATATTATCGATAAATACGTAATACCCCTTAATAAAGTAATTACCGGATTACCTAGGGAAGTTAGCTAGGTGAATAAGGAATATATAACCTAGATACTCGGATTAATCTTATTTATAGTTTAGATTATAGATAGTTAGAATCGTACGCGGATATAGTATATAGAGTTATATATTATGGATATAGGAGGAGATAGGTTAGAGGTTATTCTAGGGATTCCCTGGTTAACTAAGTATAACCTAATAGTTAACTAGGTAAAGAAAAGTTAGATATTTCGGATTTAGAAGGAGGAGTTAGAGTTTATAGGTTTATAGAAGGAGTTAAAAAGGGCTATTAATAGGGCGAAGGTGATTATTAGACTTATTAGGTCTTAGGTGGCGCGGGTTAGCCGTGTTTAAGCTTATATCTTAGAGGATACGACTACGCCTACTCCCCTACCTAAACTATTACCCGAACCCCCGGAGGACCCCTTACCCGCGGGTTAAGAAGAGTTATTAGTAGCTATACCGGAGTAGTATTATAAGTTCTTAGATATATTTAATATAGAGGAGGCCGGTAAGCTACCTAGTTATTATTAGTAGGACCACGAGATCAAGTTAAAGGAAGGGAAGATACCCCCGTTTAGGCCGATTTATCCGTTAATAAAGGAGGAGTTAGCGGCGTTACGGGAGTACCTTTAGGGTGCCCTCGCTAAAGGTTAGATTTATTACTCTATTAGCCTTATAGGTACTCCTATTCTCTTTATACCGAAGAAGGGTAGGAAGTTAAGACTATATATAGATTATCGGGGGTTAAATAAGGTTACTTATAAAGACCGCACGCCGCTCCTATTAATATATAAGATTATAGACCGGCTTTCCTTATTAAAGGTCTTTACTAAGCTAAACCTTAAGGACGCCTATTATCGACTTTATATACGACCCGGCGATAAGTAAAAGATAGCTTTTAGGACTCGCTATAGTTATTTCGAGTATTTAGTTATACCTTTTAGGCTTATTAATACCCTAATAAGTTTTTAACGGTATATTAACTAGGTATTAAGTGGGTTAGTCGATACGATTTATATAGTTTATCTAAACGATATCTTAATTTATAGTAAGGACCTTAAGGTTTATTAAGTATATATTAAGGAGGTTTTAGGGAGGTTAAGGGAGTGGTTATTATACGCGAATCTAAAGAAGTGTGTGTTTAAGACTTAAGAGGTAGAGTTCCTAGGGTTTATTATTAAAGTGGATAGGGTTTATATAGATTAGTCTAGGGTTAAGGCTATCCGCGATTAGTAAGAGCCGAACTCGGTAAAAACTATTTAAATCTTCCTGGGTTTTACTAGGTTTTACCGGTATTTTATTAAGAATTATTTAAAGATTATAGCGCCGCTCTTAGACTTAACGAAGAAGAGTGGAATAAAGGGTGTGTTTATATTATCTATAAGGGAGAAGGAGGCTTTCGACGAGTTATACTAAAGGTTTTAGGAGGCTCTAGTTCTACGGTATTTTAATCCTAAGTTACTTATTCGATTAGAGCCGGATATATCGGGGTTTATTTTAGGGGCGGTGATTAGTTAGTATATAGATCGGGTATAGTATCCTATCGCGTTCTTTTTAAGGAAGCTTAGGGGTGCGGAGTTAAACTATTCGACTCTAGACACGGAGTTAATAGCTATTATCGAGGTATTCCGGTATTAAAGGCATTACCTAGCCTATAGCTAGACCCTAGTAGAAGTTCTAACGGACCACCTTAATTATCGGTACCTAATAGATAAGCTAAAGATTAAGCCGTAGTATATACGATGGCTAAAGGAGCTATCGGTATTTAACTTTAAGATTAAGTATCGACCGGGGGCTTAGAACCTAGCTAATAGGCTATCACGGAAGCCGTAGTATGCTTTTAGGTAAGCGGACCTAGACGCGGAACGTTAAAAGCCTATTAAGGGGTTTACCCGTAAGTTTATATTAAGAGTGGTGGAGAAGGCGGGCAGAGCACCTAGTATTTCCGAGGACTTATTACTAAGTTTAAAGGAAAAGGTGGCCGATACCTAAAGGGGTAATCCCTTTTATATTTCTTTATCGGGGAAGGACCGGTTATCCGACCCGTGGTTAAGGGATAAAGAGGGCCTGATCCTTTTTAGAGGTCGCCTCTTTATCCCGAATATATAGGGGTTAAGGAAGAAGATCCTATAGGCCCTTTATAATAAACCCACCGCTAGATATTATAGTTCCGGTAAAACGATTAAGAGGATTTCGGACTCGTTTTATTAGGAGTATATATCCCGGGACGTGAAGAAGTTTATACCTACGTATAGGGTTTATTAGAGGACTAAGGGGAGATAGTATAAGCCTTATAGCCTATTAGCTAGTCTTCCGGTTCCGCCTTATCCGTTCTAGGAGATCTTAATTAATTTTATTACGGGTCTCTTTCCTGTTAATTAGGGCGGAAAGAAGAAGGATACGATCCGTATAGTGTTTTACTGTTATATAAAGTATTCCCTTTATATCCTTTATAGCAGTGCACTAACCGCTAAAGGTTTAGCCGATATAATATAGTTAAGAGTCTTTAGTGTTTACGGGTTACCGGATAGTATTATTTCGGATCAGGGTTCTTTATTTATAAGTAAGTTTTAGAGGACCCTATATAGTCTTTTAGGCGTCTACCGCAGGATATCCACTACGTTTTACCCCTAGACCGACGGGCAGACTAAGCGTTAGAATCAGAGTATTAAGTATTACCTTTATAGTTATTACTCGCGGGAGTAGACCGACTAGGTGGATAAGCTATCCCTTATATAGTTTACCTATAATACCGCGTAGTATTCGGTAATTAAGCAGACGCCCTTTATAGCGTTAATAGGCTATAATGCTTATAGCCCTAATAACGTCCGGTTACCTAAGTCGTTAGACGTTAAAGCAGTATCCGCTAAATAACGGGTAAAGCACCTAATCGCTAATCGTTAAGTAATAGAAACTTTTATTCGGAAGGCTTAAGAGTCTTATAAGAGCTTTTATAATACCGGGCGGACTTAATAGCGGTTTAAGGTAGGGGACTATATCTTAGTTTCCTTAAAAAATACTAAGTAAAAACGGCCTAGTAAGAAACTCTCGGATAAGTACCTTAGGCTATACCGTATTACTTTAGTTATCGGTTACTATAGTCTCGCCTATAAGTTAGACCTCCTGTAGTCGATAAAGATTTATAATATTTTCCCGATCTCTTTATTAGAGCCTTAGCGGTCCCGCGATAGTTAGGCTCTAGAGCCTATAAAGGTGGATATAGAGCCGTAAGAGTCGGATAAGTATAAGGTAAAGGAGATTTTAGCTTATCGGTTTAATAGGAAGAGGAGGCAGTATTTAGTTAAATAGGCGGATTACGGGTATAAGGATAATACCTTAGAACTAAGGCGGTATATCCCGGAGGAACTTCTTTAAGAATATTATAAGCGGTAAGAGGAAAGGGGGCGAAAAGTATCGAGACTATTATAACCCTATAGGGTCTTTCGTCGTTATTATTAATTTATTATATTATAACCCCGGAGGGTCTCGCTACTATCTTTATCTTTACTAAAATTTATTATATTATATCCTAAACGCCTAAAAGAAAATAAAATAGTGGTGGTCGTACTAAGTATATATAGTGCTACTCTAAGTTAGATTAACGGATCTATTTCTTTCTATATACCCATAGACTAGCGAAGTGCTCCTTATCGTTACTATTACTATTAGTTTCGATACCGCTAGCGACCCGTAGGAGGTTACGGATTTAATATATAGCTTTTATTAGTTTACGCGCCTTACGCGCCTAGATATTATATAAGGTAATTTAAGCCTCCGTAACGGCGTCTACCCGACGATACTTATACCTGGCCGTATCGAAACTATTATAGTTATAGTGCTAGTTATTACTATATACCCGGCATAGCTCCCCCTAGAGCTTATAAGCGGCACGCTAATAAAAAGGAGTTAATACGAGTATATAAACCGAAAAAGGGAGAGATAACTTATAAGCTTTTTATTAGTAAACCCACTATACCTAACTATATCTATAAGCGTATCTTATATAGCGATAGCGGCGCGAGTAGTATAAAGATTTATTTAGGGATAAGTTAGTATACCGGGGAGGTCTATAGCGGGCGGGGAGTATAACTATACCTCTTCGTATTTCTTACTATTCTGGTCGTGCTGGTAGTAGTGGTACTTAGAGGACTACCGGTCGGAATCATAATACGAATAAAAGATAATAGGACCTTGGCTATCTAAGATAATATTAAGGAATCTAGAGTAGTACCGCTAATAGGGGGGGTTATAGAGGTCGCCCCCTATAACCACCCCCTAAATCGGGTAAAGGCCCGAGGGATCGCCGTTATTAGAAGGTATAGCGTCGTTATTACCCCTATTAGCCCCCGGACCTTTATCGGTAACGTTATTATTACCGAAGATATTATTACCCAGGGAGCTTTTACCTCTACTAGGGACGAAGTTATTATCCTCGCTTTTATCGCTACTAATATAGAGGATACCGTCGGCGCTACCCGATATAGTTATATTCTTATTATAGTCGACGATACTATTATCGATATCGTCGTTATTATTATTATAGTCGACTAGATATCCGACTAGAGTTATCTGGTTAGCGGTGGATAGACTACTAGCCGAACTATCGTCTAAGTCGAACGCTAGGAATAACTTCTTTAGCACTTCCTTAGCCTTATAGCCGACCCTATCAAGGGTATCTTTATTAGAGAGGGCTAGGCCCCTCGCTTTAGTAGGAGTCGTAAGCGACTCCGTACTAGGTGCGGCTAACCCTTTCGTTTTAACGGGTATCTTAGATACCACGCTCGGTATAGCGGACCCTTTATTATTTAGGCGCGCTTTAGTAGGAGTTATAAGTGACTCTATACTAGGCGCGGCCGGCCCCTTTACTTTAGTAGGCGTCTTAGACGCCGCACTGGGTATAGTTAACCCGTTATTAGTGCCACCCTTCTTAGTAGTCTACTTAAGGGCGCTATCCTTAATAACGGAGGTCTTATTAGTAGCGGTGTTAAGGCCACCGCCGGCCTTCTTACCGTTCTTTAGGGGAGTAACGGGCTTCTTAGGGGAAGCGGGCTTTTTAGCGGGAGAATTATTAGCAGATTAGAGTAGACGAGCTAACTTATTAGCCGCACGTAACTAGCGTTTCTAAGGAGCTATACTAGAACACGGGGGGGGGGGGGGTTAGTTAAGCTTAGGGAACACGCATAACGATTATTTATATTATTATTCCGTAAAGGACTAAGGTATATTATTATCGAAGATTATTATTAGTTAAGTAACGGATGCTTATAATAAGCTACTCCTAGATATCAGAACTACTAGAACCAAAGAACCGCCGGGAACCTCGCGTAACGCGATAAGAAGACCCCTAGAGAACTCGAGACGAACCACTAAGATAATACCTTATAGCTAAGATACGGTGGTAAGGATTAACTTATAGATAGAACTTCAGAATAAGGTTATTATGATAGCTACTCGAATAGGTAAAGAAGAGAAGACGAAAAATAATAATAAGCTAGGAGGACTAGCTAGGACATATTCTATAATAGTTACCGGACCTTAAGTAAAGCCTATATAGTTACTCCTGCCTACTCTACGACCTGGGTATGCCCAAAGCATTAAAGAAAAATTACAAATTACAAATTACATTACAAATTACATGTAATGCAATGTAATTTATCCGGAAAAAATTACATTATATGTAATGTAATTTGTAATGTAATTTTGTAATGTTAGGGGAAAAATTACACTTTTTTTATATATAGATTAAGAGGGTATTTTAGGATATATAGTATATATAATACTATATATACTACCCTAGGACTATACTAAGTATTATAGAGTATATATTAGA
Organism: Sodiomyces alcalophilus JCM 7366; assembly: GCF_042370955.1. NCBI lineage: Eukaryota > Fungi > Ascomycota > Sordariomycetes > Glomerellales > Plectosphaerellaceae > Sodiomyces > Sodiomyces alcalophilus. The sequence continues at coordinate 4,224,890 of NW_027263536.1, read as the reverse complement.
GTATAAGTCCTTATATTTCTGTATATATATAGTAAAGGTATAGAGTTATAACACTTAATATATAAATATATATCTTATTTAATATACTTTAAGGGTATATTATAAGCTTAATAAGAATATAGGACTAATATCTTTACTATAGTCTTACGCTTTAGGGGGTTATCTCTTTAATACCTTTAAATATTAATATTATACTATCTTTAAGTCTTAAAATACTAGTATTATAATATTAACACCTAGATATAAGTACTTAATTAAAGTCCAGCTTTTGTATAGTAGGTTTATAGTATCTATAGATAATAACTAATTTAATAAAGTTTAATGAGCTATTATATAGTATATATATTAGAACTAACTTCCTATAGTAATATACTCTATATGATATTATAAAAAGCTACTATTAGAGTAACTTTACTTCGAGACTACTAAAATAGGATTATATAAGCCTAGGGCTAAGGAAAGGCTAGATTCTGTAATTACGGTATAATATATTAGAGTCAAGATATAATCTATAAGTTTAATATAAAACCGTAGATTAAAAATGGAACTATAATCGGTACTAAAGTAATTAGAATTGGAGTGAAATAAGTTGATTAGTATTCGATAGTATTTAATGGTAACCATAGAATATACTAGCTAACTAGGAAAAGAAGACAGATAGACCCAGAGGGAGACGTAGCAGATATATATATCTTTATGCTCCTGATTCTTCTATCTCTAGCTATATAATAGTTATTAATAGCAGATATTACTATAATATATTGTATATATATAGAATAAGTATAATTAAGTATAAATATAAATATATGAGGTAGTATATATACTATGTCTAGTAATATAATTATATTAAACATTAAATAGTAAATACTTACTATCTTAGATATAAAAGCATTTACTAAGCTATTATACGTCTAAGTATTATAGACTCGCTATATAAAATACTATTACTACTTCGAAACTAATAGTCCAAGTATTCAAGATGCTATTTTCTAAACCTTAGTAGAATATATAGTAAAGGTCTCTATAGCTAGCTAGAAACAGAAACCTATTATTGGTTATAAGGTATAGGTGATTATACTACGGAACTTAGTTACTCTAACTAGGGTAGTACTAATAAGACTAGATACTGGAGGCTGCTAGTTATACTTATATATATATACTAATATATATTCTATTTACTATATTATACATATACTAAATATTAACTAATAATATAAGTAAAATATTTAATTAATACTAGTAGCGATATACTTATATAGTTATTATATATATATATATATATATATAATATAATAAGAGCGATATAAACTTAATTATTTGAATGTATATCTATAGAAGAATATATATAAGAAATTAATCTAAGCTCTAGCAGTGTTACCTTATTTAGAAGAGGTAAGTATACTAGGTAGAGGAGTACTATCTTATAATAGAAACTAATATATAGACTAAAAGAATAAGATATCGTTTTATATATTTTTGTCTTAGTATGCTAAGGTAGCATAAAAACTAATGTATATATTAAAACTACTTTTTATTTAATGTTAATATATCGGGTTATCTATATATAAAACTATATTATTTATTCTTGTTTTTTAACTCCTAATAGCCTTAGCGTATATAATATTTCAGGAATAGATATATAATATTATAAAGGAATATTATACTACGTGAATATACGTATTATAGAACTATTAGAATTATAGCTAAGTGGATATTATATAATCCAGTAAAAAGAAATAGAATTAAACAAAAAAGAGTAATAAGACTAATTCTAAAGCTACGCTATATAAATCATTATTTTAAAATCATTAAGTTATACTATAGGCTTGAAGACTAATAGTTCTAATTCGGGAAGTATAATATAATTCTATAAATTACATAATATCTATATATAGTAATAGCTATTTATAAAAGGAAGCTACTCTATAATAGTCCTAGAATAAAGGCAACTATTATTATACTAGGTATACGTCTTTCTATATAAATAAGTGTAACAAGACGATCGCAGAGCCATCGGTATATAATTAGACCGATAGCCAGGTATAGACTACTAATACGAACCTATATTGTTATAAGTATTAAGAGATATAGTTTAATGCCTTAAGTTAAAGTCTTATTCAAAGGTCAGCGCTTAATTAATAATAGTATAACGACTACTCTACGATTCTAACTTATTAAGACTTTTCTATAATATCCCCTCCTTTACTAAACTCTACAGACTTTCCTCTATTATAATAAGTTTAATAATCTATAAGGCTTTATTTAATAAAATAAGTAGTTATATAAACTAGACTTAGGCTATGGCTTATTAACTAGGTTTATAGGTTTTATAACTATCTTATCCCTTATAATAAGATTACTATTATATATTTATGAATGTAGATGGTTTATTTAAATTAGGAAACTATTAATAAAGTATAGTTGCCTAGAATATATACTATAGCCCGCTATTATTAAGCTATTCTAATTAGTATAACTTATATTAAGAGATATCTCGGATAATGTTATACCTTTATATAAATTGTTTATGGTACTTAGTATAAGAATAGCTAGTTATAGGAGTATCTTAAGCTATATTATATAGAATATATGCTATTAAAAGCATCCTTATATATATATATATCTAATTATAAATATATAGAGTATATTATAGCCTATTTAGAATATAGAAGATGTACTAATTTAACTCGTATACATCGTTTAATATATAGAAAACCTATACTAAAAAAGTGTAATTTTTCCCCTTATATTACAAAATTACATTACAAATTACATTACATGTAATGTAATTTATTTTAGAAAAATTACATTACATGTAATGTAATGTAATTTGTAATGTAATTTTTTTAATGCTCTGGGTATGCCTGCTATATTAGGAGCGTATCTATAGTTTATTATTTAGATAATAATAAAGCGTCGCGTACACTCCTTTAAGTCTATAGGCTTTATATTTAAGTAAGAGTATATAAAAATAGTTAGTTTAGAGATATATTTATTTATTTATTTATTTATTATCTTTTACTCCGCTATCCTTATCCTACCTTAAGTAGCTAGGAGTTAGAATTCTAACTATACGGTCCTTCTCTTATACCTATAAAGGGGAAAACCATAGTATAAGACTTAGGGAACTAGTATAAGACTTAGATAAAAACCCCTATACTCTTCTCCTCTAGGATTACTGCCTTATACGGGTACCGCGGGGGCCCCGTTACTAACTTAATATATATCCGAAACTCGTAGCTTCTATGCTAGGAAGCCTATAATATTTTACCTATAGCGGCTTTAAAGCCGACTATATACTTAATTAACGGTGGGCGCGTGATTATCTCGATTTATTTTTATACGCCTTCCTATAAGCCCTAGGGCTAACCCTTACGGGCCTATTATAGGCGACTTATATATACGCTTCCTAGGGTTTAAAGCTCCTAAGCTTCCCTATTCTATAGCTATAGGTGGAGCTAACACGGGCTATATACCTACACAGAACGCTTACGTAATAGCGTAAGAGGCTGCCTCTGTATCGTGGAAGAGACGCCGCGTATTTTACTCACGCGCTTAGGGATAGCGCGATACCGTCTTCTCGTTTTCCACGGTAAGGCGACTAACTCCCCCGTAGCACCTATTAACGACTAGCGAAGCCGGGCGGAAGGTGGGTCTAACGGGCCCCCTATTTAACCCTTATCGTATATACTAAAGCAGATAAGGGCCCCCTAGAATAGGATCTAAGTAGTGTAAAAGAGGAAAAAGGGTTCCTCTTTTACGTGCGCCTCTAGCCGGATTCGAACCGACCCGGTCACCTTGACCGTATACTAGGTATACCACTACTATACTATAGAGGCTTAGAGATATATATATACGAGAAAATTAGTTTATATACTCTTTAGACTTAACGAATATAAGTAATATATCTCTCTAAGAAGCATAAATTTCTAACCTAGAGCCTTATTAGCTTTTATAAAAAAACTATATAATAATAATAGGTCTTAAAACGAACCCTTGAGTCTATTAGAAACCAAAGAAGATAATAACTTATAAAATAGGCTAAAGACTCCGTAAGTATTAACAGGCTATAATAACCTGGATATATATTATAGACCTAAACATACCGGCCATTCTAGTATATAAGTTAAAATATCTATAAAGCTAAAGTTAGCTTTTAAAGGCTATATATTCATAGATAATCAAAATACCAAGCACTTATTATACTTAATTATTATAGAGATCAAGTAAAGAGTAAAGAAGCTATTAGAAGACTATAGAAGAAGACCTACTAGTAGACTAAGGGCGGCTATATAGTGGTAAGATTATTTATTAACTTCTTTAAGAAAGATATAGGTATAGAAGTCCTTTATTTATAGACCTTTGGTGGCTACTTAATAGAAAGGTATTGGTTCTATGATCTTAGTTCTAAGCAACCAAGGCACATGGATTAACTAAGGCAGCCTTGCTATAAAGGTTGCTTACTCCTCTATATACTCTAAACTAGGTTTCGTGTATTAAACACACATTAACGTTCTTCTAATACACGCAGCTATCTATTAGTTAGGTTCTAAGCCCCCAGGGTCTCTTCGGGGGAGGCCACTATGGCTTAATAATAATAAGACTTTTAAGCTGTATACTTATTACTAGTCGAAAACCCAGAGTCTTATAACACGAATTAACGAATTCTCTCTATATATCTTAGATTAATAAAAGATACTACTATCGTAAACCTATAGTTCTAAATAAAGCCTTATTACTTCTTAATTATAAACTCCTTATTAGAACTAGATATCACGGGTTAACCCCTCGAATATATAGTTTTAGTATAAGGCCGGAATCGCTAATTAGCGCGTAAGTCTGATACTCGGACCTCGCGCTGCCCTTACCGCGGATTCGTATAAACCCAGTAAATCCTACGCTTCTCCGTAGACCTTTTCCTTTCCTTTCCGTAATTCTAGCTAATATAATTATTCGGCCTTACTTGGTGCGATTAACCTATAACTAGCCGTTTATATAGCTAGGATTAAGTAAACCCTACGTGCTATATTAGTATAGCCTTATATACGAACGCGCTATTAGGTAGCGGCGATCCTATAAACCCTGCTAAACTAGCCGAGTAGACGGATTAAAGGATTACCGAAGCTATTAATATAACGCTCGGTCTCTTATAGGAATAAATAGCTTAAAAATAAGTGCTACTCTAATAACTAATAAATAGTTTCGCGAACACGTAGACCTTATAGCGACCCTCCCTTAGTCTAGCGCCACCCTTAGAGGGAGCCCCTACGAATATACCCGCGGAGTTAATAATAGGTCCTCCTACCCCGGCGACTCCCATTCCCCCCTAAATAAAAGTCCCATAAGAATCGCGTCCGCTATATACTAAGCCTTTACTATACCTCGCGAAGTTTAGTAGAAAATAGGTAGAGTATACCACTTAGTTATAGTAGATATGCGATAAGCTCCTTTTAAACGAATACCTATTTAATAATCGAGCCGAAATATAATATTATATTAATTCGTGCTTAGAAGAGAGTGCCTAGTAAATAGTGTTAGCCTATTACGCTGCTAAAGGACCGGGAGGTACCCCCGACCCCGAAGCGTTCCTTACTTACCTGGGCTGCACGTATAAGAACTAGAACGAATAGCCCCGCGCGGCCTACACGCTATATTCCCCTAAATAGCGCCAGGAATAAGCCTTCGCGTAGTCCCTATTAAAATTTATGAAGCAGATTATATAAGTAGGTGGCAGTGAGTAGGCCGACTTAGCGAAGATTATATTCCTTAAGGGAGCCCTAAGCGAAAAGCTATATAGCGTTTTAATTACCGCGAAATCACTCTATAATTATCCCAGCTAGGTTACCGAGGTCTAGAGTATCGCCTAGAGACTAAAAGGACTACGCCTAACTAACCGGAATACTTATATATAGAATCGAACCCGGAACTAAAAGACCAATACTAATAGAGATATCGTGATAAGCGGGATTAATTAGGTCTAACCCGATATAATTATAGACCGACCTTATAATAACTGAGAATACGAAGAATATGAGAAGAAAGGATATATCTATATAACTTATAAGTCCCGGCCTAAGAGCTCGAGGACTAAGGGCGCCTGCGTAGCGAAGGCACGGGCCGAGGATAGCGACGTCGCTATAAGCTTAGACGACTTAAATAATAAAGAGTCGAAAAAAGAATAGCTTTAGCGCGAAAACGGGTATAAAAGCCGATAGCCGCCCTATAGTAGGAGTAGGAGGCGTTTAAATACTTAGCTAGCAGCGACTTAGCCTTAAAATTAACACCACTAAATAGCAGATATATATATACTTTTATAGATATAGGTTATAACTACTCTACTATTATAAATAAACGCTTTACTTAAAGACTTCGGTTACTATTAGTCGATAAGAAGAAATAATCATTAAAAGCATTTTTAGATATATCTAAGCCGGCTATTAATACCGGGTCGCTGCGTTTAAGCTTAAGATTAGCGGCTATATATAACGACTATTCGCTTATATAGTAGAAGGATTAGACTAGGACGTGTTCCTAGGGAAGCCTCGGCTAGAATATAACAATATTATATATTACGCGCAGAATTATAGGTTATACTATAGAGTCGCTAATATTAACCTACGATTAGCAGGCGAAGATGAACCGGCCGATATATAAGCTATCCCCGAGGTAAGGTTAGTCTTAGGATCCGTGTTTACGGCTACGATATAATAGATAAGGAGAGAGTTAAAAGGAAAAGAAAGGGATAAGTTCGATACCTTTATCTACTCTATTAGTATACAGGATATTAATAAGGCTCTCTATAAGAAAGAGCTACTGGACCCTTAAGACTATATCCCTACGAATATATTATAAGAGTTCGGCGACCTTTTTATACCCGATAAGGCTAACGACTTACCCCTTTACCGATTAGGTATTAACTATAAGATTACTCTAAATAAGGTCCTACTAGACTTAAGCTAATTTTACCGTGGGGGACCCTTTATGGTATATTAAGAGAAGAGTTATTAGTGCTCCGGAAAACACTTAATAACCTAATAGATCAGGGATTTATATAGGCTAATAGTTTAGCGGCTACCGCGCCGGTTCTGTTTATAAAGAAGCCAGGGGGCGGACTACGCTTCTACTATGATTATAGTGCCCTAAACGCGATTAGTTAGCGAGACCGTTATCCCCTCCCTTTAATGACTAAGACCCTATATAACCTAGCTAGCGCTAAGTAGTTTATAAAGCTTAACGTGGTCGCCGCCTTTTATAAGATTCGTATAGCTCCCGGATATAAGACTAAAATAGCCTTTAGGATGTGCTTTAGTCTTTTCGAGTAGCTAGTATACCCTTTTAGACTAAGCGGCGTACCCGTTACCTTTTAGCGCTATATTACCTAGACGCTATAAGAGTTACTTAACGACTTCATTATAATATATATAAATAATATCCTAATTTACTTAAATGGATGTTATAAGGACTACGAAGCGAAGGTCCGGTTAGTATTATATAGACTCACGGATACTAGCCTAAGCCTAGACCCGGCTAAGTATAAGTTTAGCATAACGATAATAAAATACCTAGGATCTATTATTATAGTGGATAAGGGGGTGTCCTATAACCCTAAGAAGTTAAAAGCTATGCGTGATTAGGAGCCTCCTACGTCTCTATAAAAGGAGTATAAAGCTTTTTATGGTTCGCGAACTATTACTAAATATTTATTTATAACTCTATAGGTATCACGGCTCCCCTTTTAGGTTTAATAAAAAAGGACCGGCTTTTTAGGTAGGGGGCCGAAGAAGACGCCGCCTTTAAGGAGCTAAAATAACTTTTCTAGATAGAACCCGTCCTATAATTATAGAGCCCGGATCGTAAGGCTATATAAGAGACCGATTACTCGGGTTACGCGTTAAGTGGTATCCTGTCTTAGGGAATAAGCAGGGACGTTAATATATAATCGCGTATTACTCGTATAAGCTTACCCTGGCAGAGTATAACTACCTTATTTATAATAAGGACAGCTTAGTTATTATAAGTTATATACTCGCCTAAAAGGCAGAATTAACTAGCTACGATTAATTTATGGTATGATCGGACTATAAGACGCTTAAGTACTTTATAACTAAACGGTCCTTTACCGAAAGGTAAAGTCGCTAGGCTAGCGAACTAGCTTAGTTTAACTTTATATTAGAGTGCCGGTAAGGTTCTAACAACTTCGTGGCGGGTACGCTCTTTTATCGCGAATATAATACCCTAAAGAATAACTTGAATAATTAAGAATAAGGATAGGTGATCTAACTAATACCCGACTCCGTGATCCCTATAACGGTCCCTAAGCCGACTATACGGAGGATATCTATTAAGCATGTCTTCGAAATAAATAAAGACTTTTAACGATTCCAGGATAAGTCTATAGCGACTAACCCTTAGTATTAAGGGGTCCTCGCCACGATTACCGCGAGAACCCGAAGCTTCGACTTATCTCTCGGATTATAGCTATAGATCGTAGAGTGCTCCCTTAACCCTATAGGATATATAACCTTCTAGAACTATTTTTAGGTTCCGAGTTCCGGAGAAGACTCTTTATTAAGGGGACGTTTAGTCTAGGCGATCTATGATTTTATTATCGGCGGCTACCCGGGTAAGGAGAATATAATCGCTATAATAGCCTAATAGTTTTTTTAGCCGGGTATAAATAAGGATATCTAGAAGTTTATCTATAACTATAACCCGTGTAATAGGAGTAACTAATAGCAGAACGCTAAGTAAGGACTATTAAAACCGCTGCTTATATTAGAGCGGATCCGTAGCCACTTCGCGATAGACTTTATAATAAACCTACTACCTACCGGCGAGGGTGAGGCTTATTTCCCATAAGTAATTATAAACCGGCTAATAAAGTCTATAATGCTAAAAGCGATAAAGACGATAAAAGTAGAAGCTTACGGGGAACGCTTCCTAAACTGCTATTTTAGATTCCACGGTATACCCCTCTTAATCGTTAATAACTAAGGCTCGAACTAAACCGGCAGGGTCTAGCGATACTTCTATAAACTCGTAAGAATTAAGTAGCGACTTAGTATAGCTTATTACCTTTAAACCAATAAAGGACCCAAGAGACTAAACCAAAATATTTAAGCCTATCTCCGCGCCTTTATATATTACTCCTAGGACGATTAGGATCGCCTATTACCCGCTGTACAGTTATCCCTTAATAGCAGGAAAAGCTCGATAACCTAGCTAAGCCCCTTTTTCCTAGAATACGGGTTCTATGTTAACCCTATCTAAGTTTATAACCCTTTACTTATATACCCGAAAAAGGCCGCCGCCTATAATTTATTAAGCCGTTTATAAGGGGATATAGAATTCGTATAAGTAGCTATAGCCTTAAAGTAATTATACGATAAAGAAACCGTGAATAAACGGCGACTCTTAGTAGAACGCTTTAAAATAGGAGACCTCGCGTAGCTATTTATAGCTAACTACTCTACCCTAAGGCGCTTGAAAAAGCTAAGCTGGCTATACTAAAAGTATAGGGTAATAAAAGTAGGGCCTGACTGGGGAGCCTAGACGAATTGATATCCGGGCTACAAAATGAGGCTGGCAGTGGATTCATGGCTGTACGGCAGAAAGCTCTAAGTACCACAACCAATTTATATATACTGTTCGAGTCGCAACGTACGTCTCATCATAAGTACCTACCTAGACACACCATATAAGTTCATTCATAAAGACATACCTAGGTACCCTTATTATTATAAGCCCGTAGAGTTAAATAGACGGGAGTTAGGATAAAGGCGGACGGTTTAAACCTAAATTGGCTGAATGGAAATATATGTGTTTTGATGGCAGGTGGAATTTGCTACTTAAGATGTATATATAAATTGGCTGTAGTACTTAGGAAGATAAGGGGTGGCGTTATTAACCCATATCTAGCCACATTCTATAGCCCGGATATCAATCCGTCTAGGCTCCCCAGTCAGGCTCTAAAAGTAATTAACTCTTATCACATAACTAAATGGGTTATGTAAATATAGTTAAACCGATACGGCTACTCAGCTCGGCATTTGGTATCTAAGCTCTTAGGCTATTAGCCACTAGAGCAGGTATGGCTTATAGATAAAACAGTCTACTGGACGGGGATTCCTATTAGTTAAAGATAGCCGAGGCACAGCCTATATATAGCTCAGCCTCCTATAAGCCTAAGGTGTGGAATCAAGGGTAATCTATTATATCTATACAGCTCGGTTCGGTTAATCATAGCTTCTTATCACAGTTATAAGCCCGGGTAGTAACAGTATACCAGTAACTTCCACTACTCGTAAAGACCATTCCGAGTTATAATTCCTTCGTCTCTTTTCTATATCCATTTTATCCACTATCCACTTCTATTATATATCACCTATTCCCCTGCACCTACACCTCGCTTACTTTTCCGTTTTCGAGCACTATAGCCTATACCCTAGAGATCGACTACGCGGTTAATGCTTCGGATATAACTAAGCTTATACACTTAAACTATTAAATCGACTAGTACTCTGCTATAAGAGGCGCGGCTCGCACGCTAGAAATATAGTATATAATCGATCCGGATAAGCCTAATTAGTCCACCGATATCCTGCTAGAGCTTAACCCTATTTCCGAGTACTAGGTACGCGAACGCCTTATAGTCCGTAGCGGTAAGACCGTCACGCTACTATCCGATAATAAGGTCGAAGCAGCTCTGCTTAGGGCGCTATAGTCCTCGGATTTAAAAAGAAAGGAATACTAACCCCTTATTAGGAAGCTCGAAATAATCCTATCTCTGATCCGGAAGACTACTAACGCCGCCGGCTTTAAGATAGCTATCTCTAAAGCTATCTCGGTAACGCAGGCAGAGCCGCTTATATCTATGGTCCGCGAAGATCGCTATACAATTCGCTAGCTGCTTAAAGCTCTTAAGGACGCCTATGCTCCTAGTAAGCTCGTTATCCTATCGACTATCCAGAACGATTACCGATCTATTCTACGCGACGCCTAACACGGAAATACTAAGCCGGAGGCTTAGTATAAAGCTTAGATCCGTTAATTATCGCGCGCCAGAAACTATAGATAGAAGGAGGTGGACGAGATTTTAGTAATCCGCGAGTTTATACTAGCTATATAGCGCTTTATACCCTAGTGGTCCTTTACTAAGCTACTCGAATTAGGCGATTATCGTAGGAAGAATATCTAGCCCGAGATCCTTAACTACGGCTAGTCCTTTATTGATTTTATCCACGACTCGAAGATAAACGCCTATAGCGGCTTAGTAGTGTATACTACGCTCGGCGGCCGTTCTAATTAACTAAAGGATAGCGGTTAAGGGGGTTAGTGGTACTACGAATACCCTTATTAGCGTTCCTATTAATAAAAGCCCTTATATTATAACTATTTAAAATACAGGCTTACCGGTAGTAGCTTAAGTTCGAAGGTCGAGCTAGATAAGGCCCGGTACGATAAGATCTAAGCAGAATACCAGAAGTCACGTTAAAAGCCTCTCCGCGAAAACCTAGTAAAGTTAGGCTAGACTATTAGAGCGGATTCGTTAAAAGCAGCAGCTCTCCCGCCTATCTAGGTTATATCGTCGCGGTTACTCTTAATCCCGATATAATCTACGGAGAGCACTAAGCTATATAGATTTTTACTATTATAACGCCTAGCTTATATCCGCTCATAAAAAGCACCTTACTTAATAACTACGGAGCTACCTATCTAATAAACTCGCTTAACCTCCTTAAACCCGGTACGTTTATCCTGTTTAACGGCGAATATATTAAGGCCGGTATAACCTTCTTTCCGATCTTAGGCCACGGTACCCGAGTACTTTAAGGGATTTTTAACGGCGCTAAAGGAGCTCCGAAGGTGGATTTAACGCTAAAGAAGGTGGCTATTATTAAGGGTTTTTACACGAATATAGTCTCGGAGGCTCTGCTACGAAAGGTTAGGATTTAGGTCTAAGGCTACGATTACTCCCTACGCTACGGGACGCCTAAAAAGAGCCAGATTTTATTAAAGATAAGCTATCGATATAACCTTACCTTCCTTAAATATAAGCCCCTTTCTTCGTACTTCTCTTCTTCCTGTTTAGGCCCTAAAAGCTAGGGGGTAATTCCGATCCGTATAGACCCTATCTAGCTACTCGTAGTAGTAGCTTACCGACTAAGGCCACGCTTTTATCCTTTTTACGACCCTTTATATCCCCGTATCGATATTAAGAATCTATAGTATCTTAGGGCAGGTTATCTTAGGCTAGAGGCGCTCCGCGCGCTAGTCCGGAATGCCCGAAATATATAGATTTCCGGAACCGAGCGGTATAACTATAAGACCTACCGGATAACCTATTAAACTTAGGTTATCTTACGCTAGAAGTTAGAGAATCGCTTACCATGCCCCTTTTAGCGCGTCTTATAGGATATTAGAGACTTTGTAAGCGGCTATAACGGTAATAGGTGGGCCGTCTTCCTAAGGGATAAGTATAGCGGGTGGACCTTTATTATAACGTTACTATATAAGATAGCAGATAAGGTATTCCGCGTTCTTTTTAGCTTTAAGAGGTAGGTTAAGAGATAGTTCTAGGTTACGATTTATAAACTACGCTCCGATAATAAGCCTAGCCTGCTATCTTTAGGTAAAAAGTCGTGTTATAGGCATTAAAGCGGAGTAGAGGGCATAGACCTAGAAACGACCCCCCCTTATACTTATAAACCGAATAACGGTATTAAACGCCTTATTAAGGAGATTACGGATAAAATAAACGCTATACTTAACGGCGCTAGTCTCCTAGTAAAGATAGAGCCGGAAGCGTTAAAAGTAGTAGTATACCTGTATAATATAAGCCTATCGTAGCGGCTCGAGTAGAAATCCCTAGTTAAATTCCTTTATAACTAGTTTAGGTATAAGGCTCTAATTCCGATTAGAGAGTATACTACCGACTTACGCCCGGATTAGAGCGGCGTCTACGCCTACGGGTACCGCGTATATCCTTTAATCCGCGATAAGGAGGTAGGAAGAGATAAAAGGAGATTTAAGGTTAGCCCTAGGGCTTATATCGGGTATCTTATAGGCTATATAGCTTATAATATCTACCGGATTTAGGTTCCGCTACTAGACAAAGTGATTTCTATATATAATATAAGTTTTAATAAGCAGATCTTTTATAAATAAGCTATAAAAAGCTCGGAGGCGCTGCCCGTAAAAAAGACTTCTAAGTAGATCGTGTAAATCAAGGAGGAAGACTTGTTAGATAATTATTAGATCTCGTAAATAGACCCTTCTAATATTTCCGAGTTCTATTCTATAAGCTCGGGGGTAATAGACACGTATATACAGGTAGCTTTATCTAGAAAACAGAGCGACTTAGCTACTATTAAGAGCAGTATATTAATATCTATCGCCTAGTATATACTAACCTAGTTTAGTCTCTAGACACCTTAACCTTCCCCGGAACCAGCGCACTTTTAGGAAGTTAAAAGCAGCTTATCTATAGCTACGGCGATCGGTTCTAACTAATCCGAGGTCCCGATTCTATAGGCTCCTACGGTCCCGGCGCTGTATATATTAGACCTAGGCCTTTCTCCCGAACCTTATCCGGACTATCACGACCCGGAACTAGCTCCCGAACCGACTTTAAAGCTAGACTTATAGGTTCACGGGTCTTATTTCCCTAATAAGGCAGTATCTAAGCCGAGTCAGGGATAGGAGGAGCGCCCGACCCCGACCCTTTTAACTAAGTTAACTGCCTTTACGGCTCCGATGTCCTTATCCACCGTAAAACGGCAGGCGGCACCTCGGCCGCCGCTAAGTAATCCCCCGCGTAGAAGTTCCAGAATAGCGTAGATAAGGGCTAAGGGTAAAGCTAAGAGGATAAATCCACGGACTTATATAATAAAACCAGATAAGGATCTAGTCCTCGCGGGATAATAGCACTTTTTTACCTTTCCGATACCTAATTAGCTCGGAGAGGAAATCATAGCTAATCCCGTTAGTATTCTAACGCTATATTTAGTGTTTTTAGCGGCTACTAAGGGTAAATAGGCAAAGACTTCTTCCTCTTCGTTAAAGCCTAAGAACGATAACCCTATATATCGCGATAACCTTAAGCCTCCGCTAAGGCACTAAAGAGACCTTTACTTATATCCTATAGGCTTATAATTTAAAAAAGCAGTTTATCGGGAAGTAAATAAGCTACTCGAAAAGAAGATATAGCGCGAGATCCCTAGGAACCAGGCTATTATAAGGCTGATTCCCCTAATATAGGTTTTTATATATATTTTCGATAAGGAGGGTATATTAAAGCGATACAAATCGCGCCTTATTATTTAAGGAGACCTACAGGTAAGCTCTATAATTAAGGGCACCTATACTACCACGCTCGCTTCTTATTCTTTCCGCGTAATAGTAGCCCTTATAGCATAGTTCGATCTAGAAATTAAGTAGTTCGACGTCGTTAACGCTTTTATTAACGCTAAAAGAAGCAAAGACGGCGAGCCTGTTATCTATTAGTTACCGGATAGCTTTAAGAAGCCTAAGACTAGCTTAGAGCTCGATAAAGCCTTATACGGCCTACGCGATTCCCCTCTTCTATAGTATAACGACCTTACTACTACGCTCGAATCTATTAGTTTAGTTTATAGTAAGGAGGAACCGTGGCTATTCTTTTTAGAAGCTCGCGATATCTTTATCGTGTTCTTTATAGACGATATTCTATTCCTTTACTATCAGGACCGCCTACACGTAGCTCTTAAAGCTATTAAGGGATTAAAAAATAAATATAAGCTTTCTAAGAAGGGGGACGCAGAGTGGTTTCTAGGTATCCGCATTATCCGAGACCGACCTAACTAAAAGATCTTCTTATCGCACGAGTCCTATATTAAAAAGATCGTAGCTCGCTTTAACTAGGTAGATCGGAATATATATCCTAGTATACTAATCCTTACCACCGAGCTTATAAAGCGCGAGGATAAGGCGATACTAAAGGAGATTAAGGCTTATTAGGAAAAGGTCGGCTCCCTGCTCTATATAGCAGTGATACTACGGCTAAACGTCGCGTTTACTACTTCCTCGCTTTCTAGGTTCCTAACTAACCCGTTAAAAGAGTATTAAGATACCGTGGAATAAGCGATCCGTTATTTATATATAACGCGGGACTTAATAATCTAGTACGGCTCGGATTCGAGCTATATAACGCAGGCTATAGTGATTATAAGCGATATATCCTTCGCTAATAACCTTAAAACCCGGTATTCCTTATAAGGATACCTTATTAGTCTATTCGGCGGTTTAGTGGTTTAGAAAGCCTTAAGATAATCGACTATCACGATGTTTTTAATAGAAGCTAAGTTACTTATTTTATAGTAAACTATAAAAGAGACTATAAGCTTAAAACGGCTATTTATAGAAATACGGTTTAACCCCGGGACTCCCTAGGAGATAGCCTACGATAACTGCTAGACGATTCGATTTATAGTAGAAGAGCGTGCCCGAATTAAGACTAGGCTTTATCACGTTAATATTCAGAGCTTATAGATATGTTAAGAGTATAAAAAGGGAGCTTTTTAAATCGTCTATTTACTAACCGCTAAGATACCGATAGACGGGCTTATGAAGGCCCTTAGTCGTTAAAAGTTCGAGTAATTTAAAGTATATCTTAACCTAGTTAGCGGGTAATGATTAGGAATTTAGAGTACTATAATAAGGGATAGGATTTTATCGGCTAAAGCCGGAAAGAATAATAACTAAAGACTACTCTAATAACACTTAAATAATAATATCTCTACCTCCACCGATAATAGCTATAACGCCCTTAGGGGCACTCTTAGCACTAACGGCCTCCGCGGCCGGCGCCTCCTTTTTACTAGCTTAGTTCTGCTTATTCTAAGTAGAGGGGGTGATATTATAAGGCGTTACCTCGCGTTCCTTACGGCCCTTATAGGCTTTATCCACTATACCGAAAATATCCTCGATAGCGGTTATTAGATAGTATTTAATCCGCTTTTTCGGATTAGCGCTAGTAGCCGTAGCCGTATTAGCTCCTAGAGCGACGGGAGCCCGGTAGGCCGGCTTAAAAATCTCGGGATACTCAGGGCACTTAAGTAAATCCCAGAACAGGCGCCGGGCTAGGCATAGACGATTAAGAAGCTACGAAAGTCAGAAAATAGCTACTTAATAGTAATCCAGGATCGAACTTATAATATTATTAACGCCGATATTAACTTCTTTAGCTACCTCCTTTTCGGCGATAGCGGCATAACGGGCTATAGGAACCACGACTAAGGGGCTATACTCGTTAGCTTCTGCCTAGCTTAACTTAATAAGATAACGCTTACTATAGGTAGCACTTATACCCGCCTAAGAAACACTTCTCGTAGCGCTTAATGATACTATATACCGAAATATATCGGATAAAATTATCCCGACTAGCGATCCACGTTTTAACGCACCCTTCGTAGGGTGTATTAAACTTTACTCCTACAAAGTCGGGAGGCTGATTTTTAGCCGAATAGCGCTCTTTAGCGCCTGTAGCCATGCTGGCCGAGCCCTCGGCGCCCTTGGGGGTGGTGGCGGTATCGGTGGCGGCGGTGGTAGCGGTATCAGCGGCGGCGGCGGTATTAGCGGTATCTTTAGCGGCCTTACGAGTATTTTTCTATAGCTCGATTAGCAAAAAGCACTCGTCTCTCTTACTAACGATTAACTTACTTTAACGGGCTTAGAGACCCGACCTGCCTTAACGGCAGTCTTCTTAGTGGCGGCCTTCTTAGCCGGGACATTATTCTTCTTAGGAGCCTATTCCTGTCAGCACTTACACAGCTCTCCTAACCGTTTTCGAGCTCGGCTTACTATAACGAGGGAACGGAGAGAACAAAAGAGAGCTAGGAAGTTAAGAAAAATAAGGAAAATCGTTAAAAATCGTTAAAATCGTTAAAAGAAAATCGTTAATAAGAAGGTTATTTAACTAAAAGAACTCGATTTCGGCCGCCGGGCTACGAAAATTATATATAGCGAGCTGCCTACTAACCTCCAGCTCATATTACTCTCAGGTTACTATTCTAGGCTACCTGTTTGCTTTATTCTAACTATCCCTTTCTATTTCTTTTATATTATTTTCATATCTCTTTCAAACCTGTTTTCCTTTATGGTTTTCTATTAAACGGCTCTTTAAAGCTATTTTAACTATAGTTTAATTCCAGCCTAGGCGTATTCCGAGTATTTTTCAATAAACAGCTCGAAATAGGGGGTGTGTCATATAACTAAATGGGTTATATAAATACAGTTATACCGATACGGCTACTCAGCTCGGAATTTGGTATCCGAGCTCTTAGGCTATTAGCCACTAGAGCAGGTATGGCTTATGGATAAAACAGGCTACTGGACGGGGATTCCTATTAGTTAAAGATAGCCGAGGCACAGCCTATATATAGCTCAGCCTCCTACGAGCCTAAGGTGTGGAATCAAGGGCAATCTATTATATCTATACAGCTCGGTTCGGTCGATCACAGCTTCTTATCACAACTCTTATATTATTAAATTAGATATACCCTCGGGGATATATCCCCGTTTCTATACTAATATCCTAAAATAAGCTAGCCGCGACCCCTTCACCGGATAAATCGTAACTAACCCTTAGCCAGAACTGATCCGGGACGCCCTTTATAGCGATAAGGAGTAGGAGCTAAAGAGTATACTATAGGTATAGAATAAATAGCAAGGTGGTAGCGTGTAACACGAAGTATTAATATACTAATCGGGATATATAGAACCCATTTAGAAACTGTTAATATCTGCTATTAATAACTATTATATAGTTATAGGCAGAAGAATAAGGAGCATAAAGATATATATATCTTTATACTAATCTATATATACATTAATAATAATAATAAAGCATTTATGGTTTGATTATTAATATATAAGGTTAGTAATATAAAATACGAGAAGAGAAGAAGTCTATTGCATAACGTAACGTAGTCTACTATATAATAGTAAACTATTACGTAAGGTAAAAAGCTTATATTAAGTCTACTACGTAATATAGTATCTTTCTTTTCTTTATTCCTTTATCTATATATATCTACTCCTTCCCTCTCTCTCTTCCTCTCTTTCTTCTTTTCTAAGCTAGTTAACTATATTCTTAATATATATATAAAAAGTTATCGAATATATCCTGGATTATCTTAAATTATTTATAGGTTATAAGCCCGGTAAGCTCTTTTTTTTCCCGCTCCTCTCGACGATAATCCTCTCTTAAAGCTTATCTTAAAGACGATTCTTTTCCCGGAAAGCTTCCTGCTTTTCTAGCTAAGTTACTCTTCCAGCTACTCTTCTAGCTATTCTTCTAGCTACTCTTCTAGCTACTCTTCTAGCTACTCCTCTAGCTACTCTTCTAGAGCTACTCGGCGATGATGATGATGATAATGTCATTATTTAACGTCGGGGGGATCTCTAAGAAGAGCAAAGGACGCCTAAAGTGGTCGTCCGCCTTTATATATAATTTAAGTATAGTGTTTATATAGTGCTACGCATATACTATAATAATATAAAAGAAAGAGTATAGACACCGGAATAAACTGTGTGCGTTAGTGGATATTTAGGAGGTTCGTGGTTTTATAGTTTACGGAGCCGCGGGACGTTAAACGCCCACTAGCTATAATTTTATAGTAGGCTATATAGTATCCCTGCCTATAGCAGGAGGTGCTATACGAGTCTTCCGCCTATATAGCGGCCGTTTAGGCCCGTGTCTTAAGCGGCCGTCGATCCTTTCGGGGAGGTAGGTAAGATTAGAGACGTCCCGGGTAGTTAATTAAGGCGAGCGCCCGGCGGCGTTATAACCCATCGATAACTTAAGTAGGTATATTATACTATAAGGCTAAAACGGGGGTAAACTCTTAAAAAGAAGTTCGTCGTGACTAGGTGTTAAATAAAGCTAGGCTATTCTAGGCCTAGCTATTAGGAGATATATTATCGGCGTCCGACCTATAGGGCGGCCCGGCCTCGAGCTTTATAGTAGAGGAGAGGGTGGGCGGGGGTCTTATCTTTACTATAAGAGTATATTAGGAGGGTATCCTTATAGTTAAAGCGGGTATAATATACGGTAAAGTCGCTGTGTATTATACGGGCTGCTAGCAGCTAGTAGAGCTATTAACGGTCTAGGGTTAGGAGCTCCCCGGTGGGTTTAGTAGACGTATCTAGGGGCAGATCGTCGTAGCTCCGGGGCTTATTCTTTTGCTACTAGGTCTAAAAGGCTTCTTTACGGGCTAACCTTACTTATCGTTTAGCGTGGCTATACGTGGGCTTAGGTTTAAAGTGGGGGCGTATATAGGCGCCTTCCTTTATAAGCCGGTCTATAAGTTTATTACCCGGGATCCTTATATAGCCGGGTAACTATTATACTAAAATAATAGGATTATGAGCTTTTTATCGGAAGTCCAGGAAGGCTTCTTATAATAAGACTAGGGTAAGCGGTCTATTAATACCCTAGATAACTAAGGTGTTATTAAGGTATACTATAATAAAGGTAGTCCGTATATCTACGATAAGGAGGGTAGCCTTTAGGCCGGCCCTAGCGCCCTTAATCTTAGCGTTAAAGACTTTAGCGTTTAAAACGGGGCGCTTACCTATATATACGAGGTTAATACCCTTATATACTATATATCCGTATCCCGTCCTTATACTAATAGCAGAGTCGGTTTAAGACTTATCGGTGTATACCGTAATATCTATTTATACGCGGGCGGCGCTTTAGGCCTTAAAAGTTGATATGGCGGCTTTTTTATCCTTTAATACCTATAAGGATTTAGGAACTCCGTTGTAGACCGGCGGTGTGAGTATAGTGGCGGGGAAGTCGGGCGCTGCTTATAAAGCGTCTATAAGAGTAGTTAGGCGTGGTTCGTTGCCTTTATTCCGGAGGGTCCTATAGGTAGCGATCCTGATACGGAGTGAGTAGGCACCGTCTAGGGTTTATAACCGTATAGTATAGCGGGTATAGGCGGTATCGAGGAGTAGTCCGATTAGGGGAGTACTGGCTTCCCTAAGTATAGCAGGGATTAGGGTAGTCTTCTAGACTAGGAGGTAGCCCCGGAGGGTAAGGTTTATTACGATCTAGAATTTATCGATTTAATCTATAAGCCTAGTGCCTACCCTAGGGTAGCCCCTGTTCCTACGCTTATACTAGGTCGGGTACGGCTAGGGTACTAGACTTTAAAGGCGAAGAGGGCTTTAGGGAGAACGATAGTATAGATAGCCTTATATATTATAGCGGGTAGTGCCCCGCTAAGGACTCGGTTAAGGCCCTGGATATAGCCGGCGCTAAGGCGGGCCTTTACCACTCTAGTCTTAATATAAGATTTAAATAAAAGCGTCTTATCTAGCTAGACTCCGAGCTAATATAGGGACTAGCTCGGGGTAACCTAGCGGCCGTTATAGGTAATAAAGGGGAAGCTAGGTTCCTATTTCTAGGAGAAATAAATAACCTCGGTTTTACTAGGGTTAAAGGTAACTATATTCTAGCGGCCTTATTTAATAGTATCGTTAAGGAGTGCCTATACCGCGGTGGACGTCTCCTCTAGGCTCTTTTTAATATATAGGATACTATAATTATTAGCGTAGCCGAAATAGGAGTGGGTCGGGCCTATTCGATAAATAGGCTTAGTATAAAGGAGGAAGAGGATAGGGGAGGCGGGGGATCCTTATAGGAGGCCGTACTATAAGGGGGATATTTAAGTGGTATATCCCTTATATCGTACACGGGCCTATCTACCTTCTATAAAGCTTAAGACCCAGGTGATTAGGTTATAAGGCTAGCCTTACTCCCTAAGCCTATAGTAGAGCTGGTAGCGGAGTATAGCGTTAAAGGCCCTTTCGACGTCTAGGGTAATAAGTATAGCGACTTATTTCCTAGTAAAGGCGGCTTCGACGTTATACGTTAGGGACCTGATAGTATCGGGAGCGGATCGTTTTAGGAGGGCGCCGGCTATCTAGGTGTTTAGTACCTTATTCGAGATACTTACCTAGGTAAGGCGGCGGCCGATTAGGCATTTAAGTCCCTTCCCGAGGCAGGAGAGGAGGGCGATAGGTCTCTAGCCCTTATAGGTGCTAGCGTCTCTATTTAGCTTAGGAATTATTACTACCTTAGCTTCCCGAAAGGGTTAGGGGTAGTATCCTAGGGTAAGGTATCTATTATATAGCCTAGTAACTAGTTCTTTAATAGAGGGCCAGGCTACGCGGAGTATCGTTATTATAATCTTATTTACCTTAGGGGTGGTATTACTAACTAAGAGGACTGCCTATTCCACTTCCTTATAGTGCAGGGAGTTATCCTAGGGGATAACCCTCCGAGGGTAGCTTAGGGTTAGCGGGTATATATTATTAGATAGTGATATCCTCTTAAGTAGTCTCCTTCTAAGGGAGTCTGCCTTCTTACTAGGCGCCGTAAGCACTCTTTTACTATCCTAGAGAGGGGGCGCCTATAGTTATAACTATAGGGTATACTATCCTATAATCCTATATAGGTCCTTATCCTATTTAATCCCTTCGATTTACTATTACTAGTAGCTGGCTTTAGTTCTTTATACGGTTTTCCTTAGGTGGGTCTATGCCTCCTTAGTATTATCGGAGTGGGTATTAACGCGGCGGGCCTTATAGTATGCCCTACGGGCCTAGTTATAGTCGTTATTCTATTAGGCTACCGCTTTGGCTATTAGGCGGTAGCGGCGTCCTATAGTTCTAAGAGAGCTATAGAGGAGGTAGGTAATCGCTATAGCTACGTGGTCTAGGTCCTTAGCAAAGTCGAGGGTTATAGGTAATAGCTAGGCGTTTAGTCTAACTTTTTCCGTGTATCTTAGGATATCTTCTAGCTATAGCCGGTACCGCTCCGGGATTAGGGCCCTAGAGCGGAGCGGGGTAGGGATAGTAATCGTAAGGGTTTAATAGTCGGATCTAGTATATAGATAGTCCGTGACTTAGGTAAAGGTAAGGGGGATATCCGAGAAGGCAAGGTCTAGGGTATTCCCGGTATTATATATAGGCACCCTTAGGGTATTAAGGACGGTAAGGGTATACCGCTCTGTTTATTTTATAAGTTAGGCGGCGCCGCGGTTCGGGGTGGCTCCCGGTTATTATAGAGCGTAGTGGGCGTTAAAGTCCCCGGCGATTAGGAGCCCGTGTAGGGGTTCCTAGTCGTTAAGGATATTAAGTATATATAGCTTATCTCAGTCCCTATAGATATTCACGATATAGTGCCTATAAACCTTTACTCCTAATATATCCCTGGACAGGGAGGTTAGGTTAAAGGATATAGGATAGCCGGAGTTTTTCTTAACGTATATAAGTACCCGGGGGCGGTTTAATATAGTATCCTATATCTGGATAGGGGATAGGTAATCGTAGCCAGGGTGGGTTTTTATAATATTAGAGTCCCTATTAAGGGAGCACCAGGGCTCTTAGATAAGGATAAGGTCTGCGCCGTCTTAGTAGGCGTAGTTAAGGGCGATGTTGTGGGTAGTGCCTCCTTTACCTATATTAGCCTAAAAGATCTTAAGGTCTTTCTGTATTAGTTACGGGCTAGGAGTGATTTACGTCTAGCCTTCGGGGTTAGCGAAGCGGCTATAGGTATTAGCGGGTCGATATCTATATCGTCGAGGTTTATTTCGTCTATAATATCGGGGGCGGGTATAGTGCCTCCTTTATTAACGGGGTACTTTTTAAGTACCTAGGTAATAGTTTCTTCCTCCTATAGGGTCTAAGCTAGAGGGGGGCTTAATAAGCTAGTAAGCTAGGCTAGGGCCTAGGGGGTAAGGGTCGCGGCTTTTAATAGGGAGTTTTATAAGCTAGGCATAAAGGAGTCGGGGATAGTCTAGGGGGTCTTAGGGGGGGGCCCGGGTCCTAGGGTTCGGCTACGGCCTTAGTGGTCTATTCGGCCTATAAGGGGGTTATGGTAGTGGCTTAGGTCGATTCCGTGGCCTATATAGAGGCCTCGGTATCGGCCTAGGCTAAATACTTATTCCTAGTAAGGGTATAGCGGCGGGAGCCTTCTTTACGGATCTCTTTTAGCTCTACCCTGGTTAGGCGGGTAGTAATACCGTTAACTATCCTCGGCTATACGGGGTAGCCGTTAAAGTCGTTATAATACGGTCCTTTATAGTTCGTATACTACACGGTTAGGCTAGTATAGTCGGAGGGGTATTCGGGTCGGCTATAATCGTAGTAACGCTGCTTTTTATAGCAGACCCGGTTACTATACTAGTTAAAACACTTCTTATACTATAAGGGGGTTCCCTTTTTATCTAAGAGGCGGGCTTAGCCGCTTTTATAAACCCGGAAGGGTTTAACCGGCTTCGTAAATAAAGCGAACTAGGTCTAGGTAATATAGTCGGGGCGGTATCTGCCCCTAGCCGGGACTAGCCGGATAGGGGCGATACTAATAACTAAGGTAATCTTATCCTAAAGGGTACCGGAGATTAAGACCGGTCCGGGGTAATCGTAGATCCTAGAGGGGATATATAGGATAACGTAGGTGCTTTAAACCATAGCTCCCTTAATAGCTATTATATTAAATAGTTAAGAAAGCTTAGTATTATAAGTAAGTAGGGCCTATCGTGTTCTTATACCCTTAGTAGTAACTATAAGACCGGTCGGAACCTAAGTTAACGCTATAATACTATTATCCTTAATCTGGAAGTACTTAATAATAGTTTAATAGATAATAGCGGGGTCGACTATACTATAGGGGTTATTATTAGAGGTCCGGATAAAGATCCGGTTATCCTAGGCTACCTATAAAGGCTTCTTAGGTGGCGCTTATATAGTCTGCGTGCTACCCGTAATTAGCGAAGTAAAAGGTAGCGGTGCTCCTTGCTAATAGGGGGGGGTAAGAGGTTAATAGCAGCGATATTAGTATAGGATTTTATCTTAGGTATAGTCCTAGTATCCGCCGCGGTATTAACGGTGGGTTTCGATCCTTACTAGAGTTATGGCTTTATATAGTTAGCGTGGTGGCCGGATATAAAATTCATAAGTATATCTATAAGAAGGTCGCTATAGTGCTTTAATACTTCCGGGTAATCGCTAGGTAGCTTCTAGAGGGTATATTCGATAGAATTAACTAGGGTTTTTCCTATATAATAAAAGGATTCCTAGGCCTTTCTAATATTAACGAGTTTAACGGTAATCTTATTTTATAGGGTAGTCGAGATTACGGTAGGGCCGGTAGGGCCTAGTTAGGGTCCGGGCGTTACCCTCTTAGTTCCTAGGAGAAAAACAGGAGGTTATCCTAAGTTCTTTATTCTAATCGCGGTAGTAGGGCTCGAGATTAGGTCGGGGGAGGAGATAGTAACTCTTTTTCGAGGGGTTTTTAAGGGTAAGCCTTTGCTTATAAGAGGGCTAGACACGGCTAGTATTACTCTCGCGGGGGGCTAGAGGGCTTAGGGGGTCCTAGAGGGGTCGGGGGCCGGCGTGGCGGCCCCCTAGGCGGTGGCCGGGGCCATGCTTAGGAAGCGGAAATTACGTTTATTAGTGTTTTTGCTATAGAATAGTGGAATACACTAATAGTCCTAAAAGTAGGAAAATAAATAGGAAGGAGAGTAAGCTACTCGACGATTCCTAGGTTAAAGGAAGAACCGAAGACGTTTCCCCCTTCCCTAGAACTTCCTAGGACCCGGCCTCTTTTCTTAGGACTTACTGAATCCCGGCTTTCCTAGAACTTCCTAGGACCCGGCCTCACTTTTTAGGACTTCCTGGAACTCCTAGCTTTCCTAGAACTTCCTAGGACCCGGCCTTTCTTTTTACGACTTCCTAGAACTCGCTGGATTTCCTAGAACTTCCTAGGACTCGGTTAACTTCCTAAGACCCGGCCTCTCTTTTTAGGACATCCTAAAACTCGCTAACTCCTCCCACGACTAGTCTACCCCTCCTAGATCTTTCTAGGACCCGACGATTACTCCTAGATATCTCTAGGACTCTTATTCTCTTTATGGAATTTTCTAGGAATTTTCCTAGATTTTCTAGGATTTTTTCTAAAATTCCCCTTATTTTCCTAAATTACCAACCTTCCGGGATTCTCCCTGCCTTTAAGGAATTCCCCTTTTCCCGGGGATATTCACTATCTTAGAGATTTCCCTCCTTTTTATATAAAAAGCTTATTTTTATACCAGAAAACTTAAATCCGTTCGGATTTACCACCACGGTTCGGCCCGCTTTTTCTAACTAATAATACCTCTTTCCGACTAATAAAGGTTCCGCCCGTTTTCCTGCCTCTTAGCACCTTTTCCCGACTAATAGAGGTTATCCTTTTCCATTTTTTTTAGCCGTAAACGAACGATCGATTTAAATAACCGATATAAAAAAAAAGATAAAGTAAAAATAAGACCAGGGATTAAACGGGTAAAAAAGAGCTATAAGTATACCGTTACGCTACTCACGTCTTCCTATATAGCTTATAAAAGTGGCTTATAAAAGTGGTTTAAATACTTAGCTATAGTTAAGTAGAAGTCTTTACTTAGATACTATCTATAATTACTAACCGTTTTAAAAAACCGTTTTTAGTTCCGGATCCACTATCTATTACTCTATTTATAAGAGTATATAAGAGGTCTTCCTTTTTCCTAAATATATTAGGAAATAATAAGGAATAACGAAGATATAAAAGATTTTTCTTATCTCTTAGAACTTCGTGGTTATTAAGATTATTTAAGACACTTCTCTCTATTAAGAAAAGCTTTTAAGGGAAATCATAACTTTAAGTTATTTCCTTTATTATAAAAGCATAAGAAAGGAAATAAGAAGTCTTTATACTATAGTAGATTAATATCTAGGTTTATAGTAAAAGTCTTGAAGTTATAAACATAACTAAACCTCTAATAGATATAAAGTATAGACTACTCTATTATTATAAAAGAGTAATATAAAGGTTAAGACTTTTATATTCCTTTATAAAGCCTAGTAGTTATAGATTATTCTTAACTAGATATCTTTCTATATAAAGGGAAAGGAAATAATCGTATAACTATATAAGCTCTTTATTATATTATTTTAAGAGTACTCTTAATAAGTCTATACCTTTATATATCGATATTAATCGATAAGTAGAACTAAGTCCGGTTATTACTATACTTCTTATTAAGAAGAAGTAGTTAACGGTTATTATTCTACTTACTTCTTAATAAAGGAAATAATTAAATTAAATCGTTAAAATCTTTCAAAAGAAAAGATATAAAAAGAAAAAGAATATAATAATAACTGTTTTAAAGTAAGATACCTCTGCTTTTTTATATACCCGAAATAATACCCTAATACCTATTAGGTTAAGGGGGGTAAAGTTATAAATAGTTTACATAAAAAGTCCTTTAAAGGAGTATTAAGGCTTTAAGCCTCGCTCCTATTTTTCTTAATAAAGAAAAGAGGTAATAAAGACTTTATATCTTTAAGCCTTGCTCCTTTTTTTCTTAATAAAGAAAAGGGGTAATAAAGACTTTATATATACCTCTTACTAAAAGGTTCTATATCTTTATCTAAAAAGGAATTTAATATCTAAAGCAGATAGAGAGATTATAAATCTTGTCTCTATAAACTCAGAGTATAATATGACGTTACTGTCTTAAAGACTATAACGTTTAGATAGTCCTGGTAATATTACTAGTGAGTCTAATATTAGGATATTTATCCTATTTACTTTACCTACCTAATAAAGCTTTGGATATTATAGAAGAAATAGAAGAGATAAAACCTTCTATTACTTAGTTAATAAATTAAATAATACGAAGTATTATCTCCGTAGCCTTATAAAGTTACTTTACTTCTATCTAAAAAGGCATTATTTATATCTATTATATCCTATAATAGCAGAAGCGGGTACTAGGCTTATAGTATTAAAATATTTATAAAGAGTATATAGCCTTAAGGAACTAAGAGTATAGTCCTTTAAAAGCACTACTTAGATATATTCCTTTTTATAGCTAAGAAGTCTTCCTACTTTTTTATGGGGAATAAAAGACTTAATAATATTATTATTTTATAACTCTTTAGATATATACTATATATATGCTTATAACGGTTTTATTAAACCTTAGAACTATCCACGTTAAAAGTCGAAGATTTTGATATCTTAAAAGAAATAAAGCAAAGAACGCATTAAAGATCTAGGATTTATATATCTATTAATAGATCGAATTCCACCTTTAAATAGTCCAGGACTTATATATCCAATAATAGACCGGGTAGAAAACAGCAATATAAAAGCAAAGAAAAGCTTTGATTTAAAGAACTTTATGTTCTTAAAGCATAACAGGTTAGGTTATTTAACCTAAGGCCTTAGCAGTTTACTTAAAATACTCTACCTCGCTAAAGGATTAATTATATCTAAAGAAGAGATTATGAATATAAGAACTGTATTGCTTAAAAGTAATTAGGGGTAATAAAGTACTCTCTTCACTAAGACGTCTTATTATAGACGTTCTACCTATAAACGTCCCTTATACGTATATACCATATAGCTTAAGTTATAAGCTTTGGTTAGTATAGTTATAAGGGTTAAGACCTAGCTTTCTATATAGGTTTAAATAATACCTTTAGGGTAAAAGCTAATAAGCTTATCCTCTTAATCTAATTATAGCACTATAAAGTGCCTTTTAAATTAAAAAGCCTGATATTTCGAAGATAAAGATTTATAGGTCTATAACGTATAGTATTATACGGACCTTAATCTTAGAAAATCAGAACTACGATTCTTATATAGTCTATAAACAGGCTTATATAACTATACGGAGTTCAGTTTCTATAAGAAATAATAACGAACTTAAAAGCGTATATAAATAATAATCGGTTTATATTTTATAAATAACCGAAAGTCTTTAAAGCAGCGCGAGGAGTCTGATTTAACTATTCTAAATTAGGAATAATAGACTATGACTTCCCCTTAAAAGCGAGCCTGTAAAAGAAACTTCCTCTATCCAAAGAAGATAAATCATAATAACACTAAAAGTTATTTAAAGGGCTATAACCTATAGTGGTATCAGGGCTCTAACCAGGACTTAGTCTCTTATTAAAAGACCTGCCGTATTAATAGGATCGTTAAAATTCCTCTATATATCTATAAATATAACAGGTAAAAAAGGCATTTCTAAGTTCCAGAGACCCCTTAGTTAATCTTGGAGTGGTGCTTCTATCTTCTTTCTAAGAAGGGAAGCTATATAGACTTTATCTCTGAGTCCTAAAGATTAGATTACGATCTAAAAAAGTAAGGCCTTATTATGTTAATCAGAAGATACCCTTTAAGGAAGTCTTTAGTAGTTTATTATAGAGTATTTACTCTTAACTGCAAATTATATACGAACTAGCTATCTAAAGCAAAGCCTATAAAAGCCCGAATAAATTATAAAGGATAGAGGCTATAAAAGCTGAGATTCGAAGAAAAATCTGGAATACCTCGTATATTATATATATATAATCTCCTAAGGAGGATATAACGCTGCCTATACACCTAAAGGGGGGTAGTAGGTCTAAAAGATATATTAAATGCGTTTATACCGGAAAGCTAATATAAAGGCCCGGTGGGTTATATATGGTTTTAAAAACGGGCACTTTAATGCCTTAAAACTATAATAAATCACCTATAAAGTATATAGCTATAGGTTAACCTATATCCTTAGAGTTTATCTCGGTTAGCTACTATATAGCTATAATTTACTATAAACTTAAACAGCGAGGATACGCAAAGCAGCTAATATATGCTATATAGTATATATATACTATAATAGATATTAAGTTATCTATATCGCCTAATAGTTCTATAACTATTATAAGGCTTACAGCCGTTATTACAGGCCAATGAATAAGGTATTATTCGGGCTATAAAAGCTTATATCACTGGTATTAACTCCTAATGGAATTTCTAATATTCTAAGGGGTATAATATCGCCTAAAGTGAAGCTGCCTAAAATCTTATAAATCCTGCTATAAAAAGACTTAAGTAATAAGTTATATACTTATTAAAGGTTCTATCTCTATTTCTTTACAGCGAGTTTTAAAAGACTAGTTCAGGCTATTAAACTACTATTAATTCCGAAAGGAAGGTATAAGCCTATACTATCTAAAAGTTATAGTAGTATATAACTTAAGTCTTTAACGGTATATACCCCTATTACTACTTAAAGAATACTTTATTCCTTTTATAAAAGGAAGTATATAAGGCCGGTATAAAATATATTAACTAGGAATAGGTGCCTTACTTCACCTAGTACTGTAAAATAGACTAATATCAGTCTATACGGTATCTATATACTAGGTATTAAAGTAACCCGTTAAAAGACTATTTTATGGCTTTAAAAGAAGGGCTAAGGTAAAATCCTACCCTGATACAGTCTGTATAAGACGTATATATATTCGGTTACTGCCTAAGAGTTCTTAATATCTATACTTAAGAGAATCTTATTTCGGATCCTAATATAGAAAAGCTTATTAACCTTCTATTATCTTATAAGATCACGAGGGGGCTAACAGATTTACTTAATCCCTAAAAATTATAAAGATATTAACAGATAATCTAATTACTATTAGTATTTATATTATAATAGGAATATAATAACCGTATATTTAATACGGTATTATTGTTATAACCAGAGCTGTTAACTATATAACATAAGACCAGAACTGGTATATAAGTATTTCTAACTAAACTCGCAAAGTTATAAGCCTTTATTAATAACTTATATCATTAACTTAAAAAGGCTAGTAAATCAGGGGGGTAGTGGGTTTTTCATCTTTCTAGGTTTTCCCACCATATGAATTTTCAACCTTTTTCCTATTATAAAAGGCTTAGTGGGTTTTTCACTATATTATTTTCCCATATTCTAACCTAGAAGGTTTTTACCTAGGTATAAGGATTTTTAAACTTTTTGCCTATCTTAAAAAAGTCTTAGAATCTCTTACCTAGATTATAAGAGATCTACTTCGGAAGTAGGTTTTTTACCTATATAGGGTTTCCGTATAGGTTTTCCTACTATTATACTTAGGGTATTATGTCCCTATTATAAGGGTTGTTACCTAAGTTAAAGAATTATCTGGCTTTTAAGGAGATTTTCTTAAATTAAAAGGGGGTTTTTAAATACTTTTTTCCCCTATAGTATGCATAAAATGCTATGGACTTATTCTTTGTATAAAAGAAAGAAAGTCGAAAAGAAGAGCCTTAATACCCTTTTTAGCAGCTATTAATTTAGCAATAAATACTATCTAAGCTAGATGGTCTAGCTTACGAGGGGGTGTTAATATCTGCTATTAATAACTATTATATAGTTATAGGCAGACAAATAAGGAGCATAAAGATATATATATCTTTATACTAATCTATATATATATTAATAATATTAATAAAGCATTTATAGCTTGATTATTAATATATAAGGTTAGTAATATAAAATACGAGAAGAGAAGAAGTCTATTGCGTAACGCAACGCAGTCTACCACGCAATAGTAAACTATTGCGTAAGGTAAAAAGCTTATATTAAGTCTACTGCGTAATACAGTATCCTTCTCTTCTTTATTCCTTCGTCTATATATATCTGCTCCTTCTCTCTCTCTCTTCCTCTCTTTCTTCTTTTCTAAGCTAGTGAACTGTATTCTTAATATATATAAAAAGTTATCGTATATATCCTGGATTATCTCGAATCATTCATAGAAACCACTAAACGCTATATAGAATACTAGAGCGTTAGACGACTTTAAAGCAGAATACGGCCCCGTTAATAAAAATAACGGACTATTATACGAATATATTATAAGGAATACGCGAGGATAAAAAGAGCTTAATACGAGGAGGGTATAACATATAACTATAAATTAATTAAAGGGTGAAATTTACTAGCCCCTCTCCAGTTTCTAAAGAGGTAGATAATACCTCCGTAAAGGACTTTAATTAGCGGTGTTATTAGCCGAGCCGCCCTTACTACTATTATTATTACTACCGGTAACAGGATTACTACCTCCCTAAAGGGCGGCGTGAATACCCTTTAGGAGGCGCGTTATCGCGGCGCCCTAGTCGCGAACCTTTTAGCGGGGGGCCTTTACTTCGCGTCGGAGACCCTCGCTATTATTAACGGGGCGGGGGCGGAGGCGGCGTTAGCGGGTAATAGCGGCGGGGGCGGGGGTTACCTTAGATAGTAAGGCGTAGTAGTTACTATAAGTTAACTCGAAGGCTTCGCGGAGCTAGACTAGAATTAGCGGCGACCTAGAAAAAGACTTAGAAATACTTATATTATCGTTATCGGGATTATCGTATATAGCGTAACCCGCAGTAGCTATTGGTCTAATACACTTAATAATAGCGGCGGGGAGCTAATAAGGGTAATCGCGATTATTTAGCCCCTGGATTATAGGGAATTTAGTAGGCGGTATATATAAGAGCCTATAGTATATTCGTAGTATTTAGGCTTATTATAGGCCGTATAAGGCGCGGATTAGTTATAACACGTTTAGTTAAATTTTATTTTAATACTTATAATATAATCGGCATAGGGGCGGTAAAAGTCCTTATAGTAGCGACTAGGAGGGTAGGCGGGGCTACGCTATGGCTTATTAGGCGTGGTAGGCTACTAGAGTATAAATAGGGCACTTATAGCGAAGTATAGACTCCTATTATACACCTTTTTAGTACCGGGGCGCTTATTAGTACTCGCTATTATAGCGATAGCCTTCGCGGCTATTTCCTTAATAGAGGGGGGGGGGGGGGTTATCGCTAGCGGCTAGTTACTTTTTAATAATACCCTCGCGGGCATAGCGGGCGCTATAGCGGGGGGCGGATATCTAGATATATACTATTAGCCGTGACCTAACCGGATCGGCGTAAGGACTTATCGGGAGATTTATAATAGTTAACTATATAATTCAAAGTATAAGAATTATCAGATTAATAAAAAGCTATAAGGACGGAACGATTACGCCGCGAGTTAGTAAAGAACGATATAGCTTTTAGCACGGAACTAGCAACGGAGCTTATTACTAAAACGACGTTATAGGCTTATAGGAAGAAGAACTAACTATAAACGGAAATCCGGGCAAAACTATGCTTATATTAGAATATTAAAAAATAGAATATAATAAAAGCCTACGGAGCCGTTATTATACTAGTTTATAAATAAAGAAAAAGAACTAACCAGGCATTATTTAATATGACTAGTAAGTATACGGCGGAGCGTGGAGCGCCGATAACCTATAGGCGAAGTCGAGGCGAACGATACGCGACGCGAACTATCCTAATATAAGGGAGGAAGCATGCCTCCCTCGCGAGGCGTTAGGGCGAAAAAGGGCAATCGGCCCTTAGTTATCGCGCCCCCGGAGGGGGGAGGAGGGGGATAATATCACGGGTTAACCCCTTAAATATATACTTTCGGTATAAGGCCGGAACCGCTAACTAGCGCGTAGCTCCGATACTCGGGCCTCGCGTTGCCCTTACCGCGGATTTATATAAACCTAGTAAATCCTGCGCTTCCCCGTAGACTTTTTCCTTTCCTTTCCTTAATCCTAGTTAATATAATTATTCGGCCTTACTTAGTGCGACTAACCTATTACCAGCCGCTTATACTAGCTACCCAATAGAAGGCTATAAATAGCTTAGATAAACTATAATAGATAGATACTATATTAATAGAAATAACAGAACTACGAAAGATAAAGAGCTGGAATATAATAATTTTCAATAAATTAGGCTCTAAGTAGTAGCCTGTCCTAGCGGAGGAGAGGAAAATTAAGTAAATAGCTATTAAATTCGTTGATCCGTAGGATTACTACTGCTTGCGTGTATATATGTAAAGGTCTGACTTCGAGGATTTGTTTTGGATCCGGGGCTGGCAAAAAGACTCTAAAAGATTGGGTGGCGAC
Organism: Sodiomyces alcalophilus JCM 7366; assembly: GCF_042370955.1. Classification (NCBI taxonomy): domain Eukaryota; kingdom Fungi; phylum Ascomycota; class Sordariomycetes; order Glomerellales; family Plectosphaerellaceae; genus Sodiomyces; species Sodiomyces alcalophilus. Next base: position 4,192,031 of record NW_027263536.1, on the reverse strand, counting down.
TGTTATGTTAATAGGCTACGCCGAGAATACCACGCCACGTTATTAGCTTAAGTAATAATAAAGATATAGTATTCTTAAGACCTAGTATAATTATAGTATATATATTATAAGCTAAGTATATATATATACGTATAATACGTATAGTATTATAGTATAGGTCAAGCTAGTTATAGAGTACGCGTCTCGTTATATAGTTATAACTGTATACTGTTTATTTTGCCTTAGATATTATACTTAGTATTATAATTATTCACTATTATATATATAATATTAACGTTTCATAATATAGGTAATGTGTTAAGCGTAATCTGCTATCTTATCACGTTCTTCTTGCTTAGCTTAAGTCTTTTTCTTAGCTTTTTTGGCCGCTCTCCATTTAGTAGAACGTTCTTTAGCAGCTTTGTTTTTCGCCCTGTTAGTGTTCTTTACTCTAGAGTCTAATAGAGTATTCCTTAGTCTGGTATAGTTAGTTAACCTTTATATTATTATATAGTTAGTACCCGATATCTACTATATTCTAAGTTGATTTACGCGTTACTGATTATCTAATATGCTATGTGCGATGATCTCTAATATTACCTTCTATAGCCCGGGGGCCGCGCACGTAGCGATCACCGAAAGCTATTTCCCTTTTAACTAGCGTCTACTAGATACTCTTAGGTAAAGATATACTTATAAGTTAGTAATATTCAGAATTACGTGACTGGTCATGCTTGTATTTAAATGAGGCAGCGTAATTGTCTTAGTACGTGGCGGACTTGATTTTACCCCGGTATTTATTATCGAAGCTTAATTTTAATTACTAGTAAATATATCGGCTATATAGTATTAGAATCTCTAAGTCATTAACCTTCTCTTAAACGACACGAGAGCTATGCTTAACTTTATCCTTATGATTATTACTATTATTATTATTATTACGCGTCGCGTTTCTACTCGCCGCGCCGGAGTTATCTTTATTATTCTTATACTTATTATTTATAATAATTATTATTATATCTTTATCTTTAGGTGCACCTATTAGATTAACCCTATTACCCTCGCTATGATTACCTACCCGGTAGAGCTTTTGGATCGACTTAGTAATTCTATAAGCCTTTCTTTTAGTATTCGTAGAAGCCGCTTCAGGGACCTTACTCTTAGTACTTACAACGTTATATTTAATAATTTTAATTATATTAGTATAGGTCACGTATAGACACTATTATAATATTTATACCATAGGAGGTAATCTAGATATTATTACTAATCATTACTATTATAGAACAATTCAGACTATTTCTATATTAGTTCTAGCTATTAGTTTCTACTATGAGAACGCGATAAAGACTGCTAACATTAATAAGAGACTTCACGAAGTCGATGAGAGGCCTTAAGATATAGAGACAGCTTAAGGCTACTAGCAGGGAATTAATTTATATTATAGTTGTGTAATAATATAAGTTATAACGTTAAAAAATAAGTGAAAAGCGGGAAGGAAAACGATACGAGTTAGAGTTAAGGAAACTTATCTATTAGTAAGTTGAAAACTATGTATAGATGCCTGGTCCCCTAACTATATATAAGAAGCTAGGCGTCTTTTATATAGTATGCTATGTATGTTTGAATATACCTTCTATCGTTAATAGTTATAAGCGTTACGAGTTAACCCCGTGTATATAATATAGTAGAGCACTGGATTTTCTAGCTAATTATATTATAACCCTAGTAGGTCGCCGCGATATTATATTTAGATCGCGTGCACCTATAGAGATTTCTCCTTTCTCACCTTTTCTCCTTACCTTAGATAATCTAATTATTTAGCCTTACCTTATATATAACTCGTAACTAGCCGAGTATATATCTAAAGCTAAGCAGAATAACTCTCCTTCCTAGTTATTTTCCTACTTTTAGGACTATTAGTGCCTACCGCCTATCCACACTATAAACACTAACAGACCGTAATTTCCCGCCTATAGCCCAGGCTAACGCGACCGGGGCCGTCACGCCGGCCCCCCCCCGTATCCCCCAAGGCCCCCCCCCGACACCCTAACACGAGTTAGCTTTTAGCCTCTCGCTCCCGGGATAATAGCCGCCTTAAGCTCTATTACCGTAATAAAAGGCTTACCCTTTAAATCCCCTAGGAAAAGGATATTTATATTATCGTCGCCCCTAAACATAAAAGGCACTCCTATAATTATAACCGCGATTAAAAAACGACTACTATATCCTAGCTATGTATAGTCTAAGGAAAACTCTAATAGACTAATTAACACGACTACTAGCCACGCTAAGCCCTCCCCTAATTTTAAGCCGACCCACTATTATCTCCGCCCCGGTTAACCCTTTATATAATATTATAAATCGACTTATACCGATATTCGCTAAATAAAAGCCCTAATCTATATAGGAAAGACTATAATAGACACTCTTTAAGGCCTCGCTAAAAGGTACCCGGAAAAGACCGAATATTACGCCGCCCTTTTTATAGACTACCTCTCTAGCTCCCTGCCAGAACACTAAGATACCCGATAAGGACTATAACTCTAATAAGGACCGTAGTCTAACGCTAATACTATAATAACCGCCGGTAGCAGAAAAAAAACCTATGCCACTATTACGGTAACCGTAAACACACCTCTAAAACTGGCGCTAGCTCCTACGCTAGCTACGGCTAAACCATAGGACATATAAACAAAGCCTAAGAAACCTTCACAGGGCGCTCTCTAGGACCGCCGGATCTTTACCCGGATACTATAGGATAGCGAACACGCCCTTATAGACCTAGCCGTTATCTGTCGCCGAACTATTAAGGGCTACTCGCTCTAAAGCGGCGATATTATAGTAACGACTCGGATTCCAACTAGTTACGCGGTTACCGCGAAGACTATAGGAATTTAAATATCCCTATTTACTTATAGTGCTAAACCTTCTAAACTACTTAATATAATAACTATTAAGGGATCCTAGATTTAGGCTACTTATACGATTCCCTATATCCCCGCTAAAATCCAAGGGCTCTCCGGCTTTATCCCGGTCCCCGATATTATAAAACATAATATCACTCTTATAATAAGGCAAAAACCGGTTTAAGTCTTCCCTACCAGGAAGGCCTATAAACCCAACCTGCCTGACTAAACCTAGATCGCCTCCTTCGCCTCCCCGGTTAAGCCCTTCTATATCTATAATAGCGGACTAGCTAGGTTACTCCCCCGGAAATAACGCCTATATAATACACGAAATGCTATAACTAGCACGGCTTACGCCTATACCACTATATGTGTCACGGGTTAACCCCTTGAATGTGTAGTTCCGGCATAAGGCCGGAACCGCTAATCAGCGCGCAGGTCCGATACTCGGACCTCGCGCTACCATTACCGCAGATTCGTATAAACCTAGTAAATCCTATACTGTTCTATAGACCTTTTCCTTTCCTTTCCTTAATTCTAGGTAATATCATTAGTCGGCCTTACTTAGTGCGATTAACCTATAACCAGCCACTTATATAGCTAGAATTCAGCGAACCCCACGCGCTACGTTAGTATAAACTCAGATACGAACGCGCCGTTAGGCGGCGGCGGTCCCACGAACCCCGCTAAGCTAGCTAAATAAACGGATAAAAGGATCACCAAAGCTATTAATATAACGCTTAGTCCCTTATAAGAATATATAGCTTAATAATAAGAGCTACTCTAATAACTTATAAACGGTCTCGCGAACGCCTAGGCCCCGTAGTAACCTACTCTTAACCTCGCGCCTGCCTTAGAGGGAGCCCCTATAAATATACCCGCGGAGTCGGTAACAGGCCCCCCTACCCCGGTAACCTCTACTCCCCCTCCCTAAATCAAAGTCCTATAGGAACTATATTAGGAACCACGTCCGCTATATACTAAGCCTTTATTATACCCTGCAAAGTCCAGTAAAAGGTAAACGGAGTACGCTACCTAATTATAGTAAATATATAATAAGCTATTACTAGATAAATACTTATTTAATAACCGAGCCGAAATATATTACTATATTAACTTATACTTAAAGGGGAGTGCTTAGTAAGTAGTATTAGCTTTCTACGCCGCTAGGGGGCCGGGAGGTACCTATAACCTAGAGTTATTCCTTACCTACCTAGACCGTATATATAAGGACTAGAACGAATAGCCTTACGCGGCCTTTACGCTATATTCCCTTAGATAGTATAAGGAATAAACCTTCGCGTAATTCCTAGTAAATTTAAAAAACAGATCGCCTAAGCAGGTAGCAGCGAGTAGGTAGACTCGGCGAAGATTACCTTCCTTAAGGGAGCCCTAAGCTAGAAGCTATATAGCGCCCTAGTTATTATAAAGTTACCCTACGATTATCTAAGCTAGGTTACTAAGGTCTAAAGTATCGCCTAGAAGCTAGAAGGCCTACGCCTAATTAGCCGGAATACTTATATACCGAATTAAACCCGGAGCTAAAAGACTAACGCCGATAAAGACGTCGTGATAGGAGGGATTAAGTAAGTTTAGCCCGATACGACTATAGACCGACCTCGCGATAACCGGGAGTGCTAGGGGTATATGAAAAAGGGATATATCTGTATAAACTATAAGTCCCGGGATAAGAGCTTAAAGGCTAAGGGCGCCTGCGTAGCGAAGGTTTAGGCCAGGGATAGTAACGTTATTATAAGCTCGGATAGCTTAGATAATAAAGTGTCGGAAAAAGAATAGCTCTAATATAAAAACGGGTATTAGAGCTAATAGCCGCTTTACGGTAAGAGTAGGAGGCGTTTAAATACCTAGCTAGCGGCGACTTAGCCCTAATATTAACACGAGTAAATAGAAGATATATATATACTCTTATAGATACGGGTTATAATTACTATACTACTATAAATAAACGCTTTACCTAAAGACTTTAGTTACCGTTAGTCGATAAAAGGAAACGATTACTAAATGGATTCTCGGATACGTGTAAGCCAGCTATTAGTGCCGGGATCGCCGCGTTTAAGCTTAAGATTAGCGGCTATATATAATAAGTCTTCGCCTATATAGTAAAAGGACTAGATTAGGATATATTCCTAGGGAAGCTATAGCTAGAATATAATAATATAACATATTACGCGAAGAATCGTAGGTTATACCACGGAGTCGCTGATATTAACCTACGACTAATAGGTAAAAAAGAACTAGCCGATATATAAGCTATCCGCAAGATAAGGCTAGTCTCGGGATTAGTGTTTACGGCCACGATACGACGGATAAGGAGGGGGTTAAAGGGAAAAGAAAGAGACGAGTTCGACGCCTTAATTTAGGCCGTTAGTATATAAGATATTAATAAGGCTCTTTATAAAAAGGACTAGTAGACCCTTAGGACTATATCCCTACGAATATACTATAAGAGTTTAGCAACCTCTTTACGCCTAATAAGGCTAATAACTTACCCCCCTACTGCCCAGGTATTAACTATAAAATCACCCTAAAATAAGATCCTAAGGGACTTAAGCCGACCCTATTATAAGGGCCCCTTTATAGTATATTAAGGGAAGAATTATTAGTACTCCGGAAGACGCTTAATAACCTAATAGATAAGGGATTTATATAAGCTAGTAGCTCGGCGGCTACTACGCCGGTCTTATTCGTGAAGAAGCTAGGGGGCGGGCTACGCTTTTATTATAACTATAGAGCTCTAAACGCGATTACTTAGCGGGATCGCTACCCCCTCCCTTTAATCACCGAGACCCTATATAACCTGGCTAGCGCTAAGTGGTTCACGAAGCTCGATATAGTCGCCGCCTTCTATAAGATCCGTATAGCCCCCGGGTATAAGAGTAAAACGGCCTTTAGAACGCGCTTTAGTCTCTTTAAGTAGCCAGTATACCCCTTTAGACTAAGCGGCGCACCCGCCACCTTCTAATACTATATTAACCAGACCTTATAGGAGTTCCTAGGCGACTTTGTCACGGCCTATATTAATAATATCCTAATCTATTTAAGTAGATCTCGTAAAGACTATAAGGCGAAGGTCCGACTAGTACTACGTAGGCTTATAGATACCGGCCTAAACCTAAACCTAGCTAAGTACGAGTTTAGCGTAACGACGGTAAAATATCTAGGCTTTATCGTTATAGTGGATAAGGGACTATCTTATAACCCCGAGAAGTTAAACGCTATCCGCGACTAGGAGGCTCCTACCTCCGTAAAGGGAGTATAAAGCTTCTTAGGATTCGCGAACTACTACCGGATATTTATCTACGACTTTATAGGTATCATAGCCCCCCTCTCGGCACTAATAAAAAAGGACCGACTCTTTAGGTAGGGGGCCGAAGAAGACGCCGCCTTTAAGGAGCTAAAACGACTTTTCTAGATAGAACCCGTTCTATAGTTATAAAACCCGGGCCGTAAAACCATATTAGAAACCGACTACTCGAGTTACGCGTTAAGTAGTATCTTATCCTAGGTAGATAAGCCAGGACGTCGCTATATAGTTATATATTACTCGCGTAAGCTTACCCTAGCGGAGTATAACTACCCTATTCACGATAAGGAGATATTAGTAATTATAAGCTATATACTCGCCTAAAAGGCAGAACTAACTAGCTATAAGTAATTCACGATATTATCGGACTATAAAGCTCTTAAGTACTTTATAACTAAACGGTCCTTTACCGAAAGGCAAAGCCGCTAGGCTAGCGAACTAGCCTAGTTTAACTTTATACTTAAGTACCGGTAAGGTACTAAGAACTTCGCGGCGGATATACTCTCCCGTCGCGAATAGGACGCCCTAAAGGATAGTTTAGATAACCAGGAACAGGGGCAGGTAATTTAACTAATACCTAACTCCGCGATCCCGAAAACGATCCCTAAGTCGATAATATAGAGGATATCCATTAAGCGGGTATTTAAAGTAAATAAAGACCTCTAACGACTTTAGGATAAAACTATAGCGACCGACCCCTAGTACTAAGGGGTCCTCGCCGCGATTACTATAAGAGCTCGTAGCTTTTTTTGATGAATTGGGCTACGACTAGTAGGCTGTACGCGCGGAAGAGAGGAAAATCAAGTAAATAGCTGTTGAATTCGTAGATCCGTAGGATTACTGCTTGCTTCGCGAACGTGTAAAAACGTGTGTAAAGAACTGACTTCTGGGATTTCTTCCTGGATCCGGGGCTGGCAAAAGACCCTGGAAGATTGGGTGGCGAGTGTTACGTTAACAGCTTACGCGACGGTTATCACGGCACGTTATTAGCTTAAGTAATAACCAAGATATCGTATTTACGATATCTAGTATATTTATATAATATATATTATAAGCCAAGTATATACATACGTATAATACGTATAGTATTATAGTATAGGTTAAGCCGGTTATAAAGTAGACGTCTAGTTATATAGCTATAACTATATACTGTTGATTTTGACTTAGATATTATACTTATTATTATTATGATTATTACTTAGTATGAGTATAATATTAATACCCCCACGTAAGCTGACTCTTATATAATAAGTGCAGCTTAGTCAGGTTATAGTTTGGTTATATTATAGCGCAGTGATCCTAGTCTATCTAGACTAGAATTCATAGAGGAAGAATTTAGAAAAAAACTTTTGTTTTTTAATTCAAGGGAAAATTCAAAAACCCTTATTATTATTATAGTATATTATTTAAAGGAAAGTTCAGAAAAACCTTTAATATTTAGGAAAACCCGAAGGTAAAAAACCTAGTTATACCCCCTTGTAAAGAACTAAGAATACTAAGTATTAAAACCTAGTATTTTAATTCTTTAATATTATTATAAGGCGGTAAATCATACTCAGGTAACGTATCGTCCTTATGACCTAGGTTTATATAACCGCAAAGAGTATTATAAGTCTCGTTTGCTAAACCTTTAGTCATTATATCAGCTATATTAAATTTCGTATTTATATATACGGTTTTTATTTTATTATTATGAACCTGTTGCCTGTAGTAGTGATACTGCCTGTCGATATTCTTTACTCGTTTATGAAATTCAGGGTTTTCGGCGAGCTTCTTTGCACTCTTACTATCTATTAAGATAGTAGGAATCTCGAGAGTATTATTATTATTATTCTTATTATTATTTTTATTATTATTGCGTCTTGTATTAGACTCTAGACCTAGATTCTGTAGTATATCTTTATATAGATTATAAAGATAGATTCCTTCTTTAGAAGCTTGTGTGAGAGCTATATGTTCGGCCTCTGTTGTTGATAAAGCAACGACTTTTTGTTCAGTTAAGGTCTAACTGACGGGGTTATTTACTCCCACGTAGTAAATATGTCCTGAAGTCGAGGTTCTATTTGCGATTAAATCTGAAAAGCTGGCATCAGAATAACCGTAAATACTAAGGTCTTCTTTATTATAGTTATATGAAAGACCGATATTAGGATATGTATTTATATAAGCTAAGATTCGATTTAACGTAGTAAAGTGGTCTTACGAGGGATTACTTATATAGCGAGAATACTAGTTAACTGCGTAGGTTATATCTGGTCTTGAATGCAAGGCTAGATATAATAAAGCCCCGAGTTCCTGTTAGTATTTATTTATATTATTAATTATTGCTTATTCAGGATTTAGTACTAGGACCTTCCTATGTATATAAGGGGTATTAACCCTTTTGAGACTTCGTTTATTATACCTTTCCAGTATCTTATTAGTATAAGGTAACTGACTTATAGAAAGAGTCTTATTATCTTTATTTATATTTATTATATGGCCTAGAAAGGTATTTATTTCACCTAAGTCTTTAAGTGTAATATCTTTAGACATTTCCTTAAAGAAGTAGTCTAAAGTGTTCTTAGAAGGGCTTAGAGCCACTATATTATTAACGTGGTATAAAAGAATAGCTCATGCTTTTATTCTTTTAATTTTATTATATTTATAAAAGGTGAAAAGTCCGTTATTATATTCAGAGACCCGGTAACCTAGTTTAGATAATATCTTAACCAGGTAATTATACCAGAGTCTAGGACTTTGTTTCAACCCGTATAAAGCTTTATTAAGCTTACAGAGTATTATACGATTTTTATTATTATTATTTTCTGAGCCGTCTTCTTTCTCGAAGCCTGTAGGTTGTATAGCATATATCAGGGTATCTATATCGGCATAAACAAACGCGTTTTTAACGTCGAACTGCCTGAATTTCCAGCCGTGTGATACGCCTAGTATTAAAGCTAGTTTATAGCTTTCTGGCCGGCAGGTAGTTAAAAAGGTTTCTAGATAATCAAGACCTAGAACCTGATTAAACCCCTGAATAACCCACCGAGCCTTATATTGAATAGCTTCGCCAGAGCTATTGTATTTAGTTCTGAGGACGCAACGACCTCCTAGTACGTGGTAGTCTTCTTTTATTTTATTATAATTATTAGGCGTATTTTATATACTTATTACGTCCCAGGTCTTCCTCTTTTTGAGTTCTGATATTTCTGCTACCATCGCGTCTATCTATTTATCTTTATCGGGGTAGTTTATAGACTGTTTATAGGTAGCTGGTTCGTTAATCGAATTTATAGTTAAAAGAAATAGAGAATTTTCTTGAAACTATAGGTCTCTAAGTATGGTATCTTTTATATGATATAGTAAGTGCGTACTATTATTATAAGATATTAATTCCTTATAGTCCGGTTTTAAAGGTTCTTAATGTATTTGGACTTCTAGCCTGGTACTTTGGCTACTGTTATTATTGGCCGGGCTATGGTTTATATTATTATTATTATTATTATTATTAATAGCTGGAACTTTATAGCCCGCTGCCCGTAGACTAAAGCTTCCTTTCCGAGAACCTCGGGGAATCTCCTCGAAGATATCTTAAGGACCTTAATCTATTCATCGGTGATCCTCCCTATTATACTATACTAGGTCGGCCCGGATAATACTAGTCCCGGAGCGGACTCGACTATCCGTCTCCGAGTACCATAATCCCCTTTAATCCCCTTCGTAACCATTAAGACATATTATTTCCTCCTATTCAGGCTATCCCTGACTTTAATAAATTATGCCCGTGATATAACCCCTCGAAGGCATAGTTCCGGCACTAGGCCGGAACCGCTAATCAGCACGCAGATCTAACCCTTAGACCTCGCGCTACCCTTACCGCAGATTCGTATAAACCTAATAAATCCTATAGTTCTCCGTAAACCTTTTCCTTTCCTTCCTTAATTCTAGCTAAAATAATGATTTAGCCTTACTTAGTACGATTAACATATAACCAGCCACTTATACTCTAAGCGTGACTCCCTAAAGCTCCTTTGCCTTTTATTCCTCTATTACTATAGTTATCGAGGTAACGCAGGGAATCTATATAAAGGCCCATCCCTAAAGCAAAGCGCGCAACCTATTCGTAAAGCAAAGCGCGGTAGCTATTATAATACTATAATAATAAAACCTATTCGTAAACGCGTATACTATAATAGTGCCCTAGGCGCGACCTTTATTAACTAAATAACCGTGTTATAAAAAGTGCCGTAATAGGAAGTAGTATCTAAATAAAAAGGGAAAGAATAATATAAAAGGGGTCTACCTTAGGTTATACGACTATTCTAATATAGGTCTTTTCTGTTTACCTAACTTATCTTATTATTTTTCCTCTTTTTTACCCTTTCTTATTGACCTATCTATAGTAATAATAATAGTATCACTATTAATACTAAGTTATCTATCCCTATCTATATAAAGGGTATTAACCTATCCTATAAACTCCTTATCGGGGTATATATTATCTCTACGCGGTTCCGTATATCGTTTAGTCGAGTATAGGATAGCGGGTCGGCTTAGGATTCGGCTAATATCGCGGTAGATTATTATTATCATTACTACTATTACTATCACTATCACCACTATATAAGTGTTATATCTGCTTCGCATAGACCTTAGGCTAACTTATAGTATTAAAATAAACTACTATTGTATAATAGCGCCTCTATCTTTTACTAATAAGTATAAAAAGTCCGGCACTGCCGGTAAATTATCTAAGAAGGCTAGTAAGACCGGTAAAAAGTCTGACACGGTCGGTACTAAGTCTACTAAGGTGGCACCTAAGGTTATCGATAAGGAGATAACTAAGACTCCTAGAAAGAAGGTATAGCGGGACGCTAAGAAGGCTTAGCCTAAGGCTAAGGCCGCGGCTATAGCGGCTACTCTTAAGTAGTAGCAGGAGTAGTAGTAGTAGTAGTAGTAGTATTAGTATTAGTAGTAGTAGTAGTAGTAGTAGTAGTAGTAGTAGTAGTAGTAGTAGTAGTAGTAGTAGTAGTAGTAGTAGTAGTAGTAGTAGTAGTAGTAGTAGTAGTAGTAGTAGTAGTAGTAGTAGTAGTAGTAGTACTAGTAATAGTAGTAGTAGTAGTAGTAGTAGTAGTGGCCTAACTCTTTATCGGACTTATTATTGGATTTATCCTCGGATTCGTCGTCTTTTTCCTCCTCGGAGGACGAAGCTATCGAGTAGCTAGGTATAGCGGCTACTCTAGCTAAGTAAGCTATATCGGTTAGGACCTTTAAGAAGCCGGCTATAACGGCTACTCCGGTTACTAAGTCGACTAACCTTTCCCTTCACCCTTTAGAGTATAATAACTCGTTATAGGGTGCTCTCGAGCCCCTCGGTGACCTAGAGGATGTTCTTAATTATACTAGCGATGACGTTATTATAAGCGGTGGTGCCGATAAAGCTATTATTTTTAACGATAAGGAAGCTGACTCTAATAGGTTATTATTATCGGAGTTCGCTCTATCTATAAAGGGGTCTAGCGATAGACCCTCGGACTTTAGCGATAGCGGCGGCGTTAAACTACTGGTATATCCTGTTACTTTAGTTAGCTCGGGTCTAGAGCTTCGTGCTCCTTATAGGCGGTGCGCCTATAGTCTTGGTACGCTAAACCTACGTGTGATAACGCTACCGGTCCCCTTACTATACGGCCCTGCCACGGTAGTAAGGCCTCCGATAAATACTATTACTATTAGGATAGTACTAGCCGCGACTATCCGTTAGTATATTTATATAGCTATAGTCCCCGTTATTTTACCCGCTCCTAAGGGTACTAACTGTATATATAGCTTTTATTACGGGCGGAGCCGGCAGCTAAGGAGCTATAGAAGATATTAATAGCGGCCATATAGGGCGGTAGTGGTCTTGACGACTAGACGTTTATAAGTTAGCTCTATATTCTTATAAAGACTACCGCTAATATATATAAGCGCCAGGCCTTGAGGGTCTAAATTAAGTTACATCGGGCCCTTAAGGCTATAAAGACATACGCCCGGGATAATAAAGAGTTCGACCCCGTTGCGCGTTGTTGCTAGGAGGAGGAGGAGGAGGAGGCCGAACGTAAGGGGCGCGATGCTCCTATTTATACGGAGCGCTACCTGGCTACTATTACCCGCCGTTTAGGCTAGTTAGTTAAATTAAATTCGAAGTTAGCTGGTTTTTATAAAATAACGGGCTATAATAAATAAACAGGGATTCCTTATAGTGGTCGTTAGGCTTAGGCTAAGGGGAGTGGGGGGGGGCGTTAGCGTTTTTTTTTATTTTTTTTATTTTTTTATTTTTCCTTTTAAGACCTGAATAAGAAAAGTCCCTACGGGGCATTAATAACGCTATTAACTGTTTTTACTCCTTCGATTATAATACTCTTTGACTAGAGTATCGGGGAGGTGTCTACGCGGCTCGCATATATTATATTTATATCTGTAGTCGGCCTATTTAATAAGGTATTCGCGCCTATTGCTGTTATAGCGATAAGCCAGGACTTCCTCCACCTTATATTTATTAGACTCTTATAGTTCGACATTAATATCCGCGGGTATAGGCGACGTATAATACTAAGAATTTTATAGTTTAAGGAGCGAGATTAGGAAAACGTTATGAATCTTTATCGACTCTAGGAGCTATAGCTTATAGGCGAGCCTATACTATCCTATTACGGAGGTAATCTTATAGGGGCCGAGGAACTTACCTAATAGTTTCTTATTAGGGCGACGCTACTTAATATTCTTTAAGGATAATAATATATAATCGCTAATCTTAAAGCGCTAGGCCGCCCGGCTAGCAGTAAAATATCGTTTATATATAGTTTAGGCTTTCCAAATAAGGATCTTTATAGCTCTACGATTCGATATAAGGTGCTTTAGTCTTTACTTAGCTATAGTACCGCGAACCTCGCCTACCTTATATATATATATATTATATAGTCCGCGTAGGTTAAAACCTATTAGTGTAACAGAAGGGGTTTACTAGATAGCTAAGTACTATACGGTATTATAGGTAAACTAGGCCAGGGGTAGTTAGTTAACCTAGTTATCCTGTTATAGGGCACCGAATACCTATAGGAAGTGCTCTAAGTTCTGGTTTTTCTATTCCGTCTAGCTACCTGTTTAGGCGTAGAACGCGGTTAATAACCGCCGCTTAACGCTTAGGAGGCTATATAGAGTACTCTGGAACTTATTAGTAAACAGGGACCCTTAGTCCGAAACGATATTATTAGGCAGGCTATAGATACTAAAAACGTGTACCTATAAGATATTAGTAAGACCCTTAGCTATTAGAGAGCTATTATAGGGAATATATATCGTATGCTTAGTGTATTAGTGTACTATAACTAGGATAGAGTCCCTTTTCTTTCCTTATAAGGTTATAGGGGGAAGACCTATCACGAAGTCTATTGAGATCTCTTAGAACGGCTATTCGGGTATAGGCAGAGTGTAACGAAAGGAAAGCCCGTAGACTTTAGTTAAGGAAAAGATATTATAGAAAAGGCTTAATAGCTTAGTATCGTAGAGTGATCGTAGTATATTCGTTAACTAAGCGCTGACTTTAAACTAAGACTTTAACTGAAGGGATTAAACTGTGTCCCCTAACGTGCGTCTAAGACAGGTTCGGATCGGTGGTCCGTGCGCGGCTATCGGTCCGACTATATACCGGCGGCTCTGCGATTATCTTATTATACTGCCCCCCCCCTTTAACGAGTCTGGTCCCGTAGACTCGTGTTATCGTCATGCCCTAAATTACGCGTTTATCGCGATTAATTACCTCTATCTGGTTTTATATAAGCCCTTATTAAAAACCCTTAGGAAAAAAGAGTGGCCGCTCCTTTCTTTTACTTATCGGCGTCCTATCGCCGACTATATGCCTCGAGATTTAACCGAATATTACTATAGAAACTCCGCGATACTTATTATTATTGCCTATAGTTATCTAACCTTTCGTGGATATTATGCCTAGCCTTAGGTAACCTTTCGGCGACGAGAATATAGTTCCTTTACGTGATTTTCCCCGTAGCTCTTAGTTTCCTTCCTATAACTATCTTTAGTGATTATGATAATCGCCGACCGCATAGCGATTATTTGCTATTTCCTATCTATTATTAACTATAATTATTATCGTCACTATTATTATTATAGACTAGTCGCTATTATATCGTCGGTTAATTTACAAGTTACTATAGCTCTTTATAAGCTATAGTATAATACTAATAAGGGTTAGGAATCGGCCCTCCCCCGCGAGGCGCCTTACCTTTTTTATATATCGTGTCTAGACTCCTATACCGGTATTAATTATGTTAATAAGGCCGGTAATAGCACGGGCCCTAGTCGCTGCGTTGTTTATGCGCGCGGCTATTAATAATATATCGCTATAAGTTCGCCGGCCCCTCGGCGCTTCCTATACTAATTAGTTTTACTAGATTCCCGATTATATACTAGGTATTACTTAGCTGCTTTAGAATAATAGTAAATAAATTTCTATATTAGACGTTAACCTAACTCTAATAGCTTAGCGTCGCGGCTATAAACGTATTTCTAAGGGTTGTAAGTAGTTCTGTAAAGTTGTAGACCGTGGAGAGAAAAGACTCTCCGTAAAGAATATAAGTCGTTAATTTACCGGCGACCCTTCGGCTATATTCTAATAGTTAGTAGATTTAAACGCTTATTTTAGACGAAATTTCGTCTCTTTATTCGATAATAACGGTCGACTTTATATATCGACCAAGTCGTATTAACGACGCCGAGGCTTCGGCGTTACTAGACCTTACTCGCCCTCCTTATAAGGATAATCTTCGCGACGTTAAGTCGCTTATTGCTTTTATTAAGGATCTAGGGGCTAATAGTTATTATCCTTGTAACTATAAGGGACGCCTAGGGGGCTTAAATACCTTCCCGGTCCTTCATAGTCTCGCCGTCCTTTTAGCGGCTATGAATAACCCCCGAAGCCCTATTTTTGTATATTGTTTTACTGGTCGCTTCACGGCTACTCGGTATAGTTATAGTATAGACGTTATCGATGACCGCTTTAATAATACCGATAATAAAGCCGCGCCCTCTCCTCGCCCCGTAATAACTTATCCTTATTATCCTGCTTATCGTTAACCTCCTACCGCTTTATCGGCTAATCCGGCTCCTTTTAGCGATACCGAATACGCGCTGCCCGCCCCCGTTCCCTTTTTAGACGAGGAGGATATCCCTTATCGACGTATCCGTACGCCTTATCGCCATACCTCCGCTATCCCGTTAGCTAATAATAACGATAATACTAACAATAACGTTAATAATCTGCCCGGCCCCTTCTAAGCTAATAGCCGCTATACGTCCAGCGTTTTATCTAGTAACAAAACCGACTTCTATGGTTTTAGCGAGTAACTTTTATTTTCGCCGAGTAATCGCCGGTAATAATCGCCTAAAATAGCGTTAAACCTTATACTAATAGTTTAGGATTATAGGACTAGTCGGGGCTTAAACCTATTTATTTAGTTACTAATAAAAAAACGTTATTATAACCTACGAATTAAGTTCTTATTTTATATACGATAACCTTTTAGCGCTTTATACCATCTTATAGTCGTCCTACTTCTTATATATATGCTTTTTATAGTTTTAGTACCTTTTCCGGATCCCTAGAGCGTTTTTAAGGTGGTCCTCTAGTTCCTAGGTATTATACTCTACCGGCTAACCCGCTTATTTTATAAGATAGAACGTTTTGTTTTATTCTTCTTTATAACTAACGATATCCTTTACCTCCTATTTATCTTACGCCTTCTTTAGAAGCAGGAGATCCTTCGCCAATAGCTCTACGGCTACTCGGTCTTTTTATAGTTCTAATAAGGATACCAGGAATATATCGTGTATCCTTATATACTATATAGAAAGGCGCCCCTATAGCGCACTGGTGGTGCCCTGGTATATAACCACGAGGCGGTTAGGTCGGTTCGAATCCGGCTAGGGGCACGCGTAAATTTTTTGCGTTACCCGGCCCTATTCGCGGGTGGCCCTTATCTATCCTGGCAAGCACGATAAGGGTTGAATAGGGGGGGCCCGATAGCCCTACTGCCCGGCTCATAGCCAGTTAATAACAGGCGCCGGCAGCTCTGCCGCTAAGGCCGGCACGCCCGTGTCGTTAACTGGGCAGGTAGGCCCTATTATAAACAGGGCCGTAGCGGATTAGTCGCCTATTACGCATATAGAGACGATACCACGCTCCGGAGCGCGTAAGAATATCCTGGCGGGACCTATATAAAATATAGGAGCTACGAACCGTACGTTATACTACATATAAGGCCGTCTATAAATAACATAAAAAGCTTAAACGTGGATCCAGGATATATTAAATCCTAAAGATAGGGTTACTGGCTTAGGATAGAATTAATTACTAAGGGTCTGTCTTAGTAATCGATAAATAAAAGGATAACAGGGACTAGGACGAAGGAGTATAGAGCTTATATTAATGGCGTCGTAATACGAACAGTGTTAATACAGCGGCCGTATAGTGTCTTCGCGGCGGCCGCGTCTGTGGAACGAATTTTATTATTATAAGGGGGAAGGGGTTTTTATCCGAAAAGGTTTTCCCCCCTTCTAAAATCTAAGAGGGACTATTGCCTAGAAGGCTAGCCTAGTATTAGCTAAGCGATAATAGAGTAAGAATAAATAAATAATATATAGGAAGGCGAACTCTATATACCTACTCGCCGATTCTCTTAGTCACCTATACCCGAATATATCGCGGTGCTAGCTTTAACCCCTACTAGAATCGGAAGTTCTTTATAGATAGTCTAATAATATCGCCTACTTTATATTACTACGGTTAGTAGCGCTTATTATAGTGCCGAGCCTAATACTCTATAGCAAGAGCCTAATAATCGAAAGGCCAGAACCTCTGCTAGCTTCTAAATATATTCCTAAACACCCTAAACCCGGGTATTATCCTAGGAGGGATATACTCTATTATACGTGGATAGTACTCGTATAACGCTTTATACGGCGAAATACTAAGAAAGGAATACTCGCTATTATTATAGGCGCACCCTGCTTCTAATAAAAGAAATAGGCTACTATATCGTCGTATTACTAGTAATCGTTTATAGGTACTTAATTCGGAACTAATACGTTTATTCCGTCTGACTATCCGTTTATTGGTAGTATTTAGTAGATAGTCGCTAAGCGTTTACCCGCTTATAGCAGAACTCTATCTAAAACTAACTAATAAATCGCTTATCCTAGTCTATTACTATGCTCTCTAGGCTACCGAATCGGCACTTAATTTCCCTATATAGTAGCGCCGCTAGCTAGGGTATTATTAGCTCTTTCCGCGTAGGAATAAATAGAGTATATTTTATATACCGGTCGATCACTACTAGAATAGCGTTATACGTTTACCTATTAGCCCCTATTATAGGCAGTAAACCCGTGATAAAATCTATACTAATCTCTTAGAACGGATATATAGGTAATAGCAGCGTCTATAGCTAACGGTACGGCTTATATCGCGGTACCTATACTCCTTAACACGCCGAATATACAGCGATATAATCGCGAAGGTCCGCCGCTAAGTCCACCTAGTAGAACTTTCTTAAAATTAGCTTAAGCGGTTTATTCGCTCCTATATACCCCGCCCTAGGGTTATTATAATACTATTATAGGACATCCGCTATTAGGGAGCCCTATATAGGTAATACTAACCGTCCCTTAAATAATAGTATATCCTATTATCTAAGAGAGTACCCCGCTTTTTTTCCGGTCCCTTAGCGAAAATTCTTAATTAAGGATATATAATCCGGGTTAAAAGTCTATAGCCCTCTAACTACATCTTCTAGTGCCTCGCTAATAGCATACTAACCTGCCATTTTATTCCTAGCTAGCTCTCTGGCTATAGAATCTAGGATATATTAACCCGGTATTATAATAACTCTAGTCTTAGCCTTAGGCGTCGGCGATATCTTATCGGCGACCCTTCGCTAAGTAGTCGCCCTATACTCTATATCTTATAGTCGGGAGCGGGTATAATTATAATAATAGGGTGAGGATATTCCGACTGGGGCAATCGGATATTCCGACTGGGGTCCTATGTTAACAGCCGGTAACACCCGCCCGCTTGTTCCGATTATACCCAGATACTTCCACATACTACAAGATATCCGCGTAAAATGACCGCAGCGACGATACCGACGATACACTCAATCGATCATAGCGACGATACCGACGATACACTCAATCGATCATAGCGACGATACACTCAATCGATCATAGCGACGATACCGACGATACACTTAATCGATCGTAGCGACGATACCGACGATACACTTAATTAATCGTAGCCACGATACACTCAATTCATCGTAGCGACGATACTAAGTACGCTCAATTGATTGTGTACGTGTCTGTAAGTATCTAGGCATAAGAGGAAGTTATTGCAGCTGGCGTCAGGCGTTGTCAGTAGGACCCCAGTCGGAATATCCAATTGCCCCAGTCGGAATATCCTCACCCTAATAATAACACGCCGGGTACCGTTAATAGGACGTAGGGGCTATAGCCTTTTTCCGTCCTTATCTCTTAAGCTAGGCAGGGCCCCCTCCTATAGAGCCTATACCCATTTACGCTTATTAGGCCTGTATTCGGGTAGCGTTACCTGAGCGGCTTAAATATATACGATCTTTACCGCGTTATATATTAGGGTAAGGTGGATACTCGTAATCC
The DNA here is from genome assembly GCF_042370955.1 of Sodiomyces alcalophilus JCM 7366. Lineage (NCBI taxonomy): Eukaryota > Fungi > Ascomycota > Sordariomycetes > Glomerellales > Plectosphaerellaceae > Sodiomyces > Sodiomyces alcalophilus. Next base: position 4,173,107 of record NW_027263536.1, on the reverse strand, counting down.
GTTAGCGACCGCTTATCGGGAGGTCGCTAACTAGTTATAATCTTTACGATAAGGTGGGAAGCATATTATCGTATAGCGTCTCGTCTATTATATAATCTGGCCGTCTTAATAGCCCGTTTACCGGGTTTATTTTACTCGGATAGTATTAAACCTTAAAGTTAAATAATAATAATCGGTATATCTATTTAGTAAGCCTTCCGTGAAGGCCCCGCGTTAGCGTATTTAGTATACCCTTAAGCGCCTAATAGTCTATTAGCACTATAAACGCCTATCTTATGCCTTTAAAATAATAGCGCTAATATTCTGGGCTCTTTATTATAGCTAATAGCTCCTGCTATCCTATACCCTATTATTACTTTATCTCGGAAAGCTTCGGCGAGAAGTAAGCGACCGGTGGCTATCCTATCTTATACTTCTAACTTAGAATCCCAGATATAGCCTTAGTCGAGGCGTCCGTCTTAACCCTCGTGTTTAGTACCGGATTCTAGTTCTATATAATAATCGCTAAGCTAAAGACGACCTTTAGTAACTTAAACGCCCGCTTAGCGCTATCTAGGAACTTAAAGGGTGCCTTTTTTTTACCCGTTTAATTATTTTTTAATAGCGCAGTTAATAGCGTTATTACCCTAGAGTATCCCTTAATAAACCGCCTATAGAAATTAGCGAAACTAAGGAAGACTTAGATATTATAGAATAACTCCAGCGCCCGCTATCGGCGACTATATATACACGTTCCTGATCTATTATAATACCTTCGCGAGTTACTATAAACCCTACGAAGTCTACTCGGTTATATTAAAACTTATACTTTAATAGTTTCGTGTATAGCTAGGCCCTACGAAGTCGATCTATAACTTTTTTTAGGTTCTTTATATACTATTCCTTTAATATAGAATATCTAAGGATATTATTAAGGTAAGCGATATAATATATATCTAGTAGACTAATAAGCCCTTAGTGAATATATGCCTAGAAGGTGGCCGGAGTATTCGTTAGCCTAAATAATATAACCTTATACTTATGGTGGCTATACCGCGTTCTAAACGCTATCTTTTAGCGGTCCTCCTTCTTAATCCGGATCCTATAATAGGTATCTTAGATATCTACCTTAGAAAGGTACTTTGCCCCGGCAAGCCTATTTAATAACTCGCCGACTAGGGGTAGAGGGTACCTATTCTTAATCGTTATAGTGTTTAACCCTTAATAATCGATATAGAGTGGTAAGCTACTATCCTTTTTAGGCACGAATAGTACCGGCGAGCCCGCGGGGCTTATTAACCGTTAAATACGACCGCTTACTATCCCTTCGGCGATATACTTCTTTAGCTCCTCTAGCTAAGCTTAAGATAAAGGATATAATGGCCTAAATAACAGTTCTTTCCTATCTTATAAGTTAATTATATATTCGGTATCCTTTAATAAGGGCGGCTCCTTCGTAGCTTATTCCGAAAATACGTCTTAGTAGTTAGCGATTTCCGGCGGTAGCTCGACGACTAGTCCGTATATTACCTTATCGTTATTTATAGACGGAATAGTTATCTCTAGCGTCCCCGGTACGATAATAGTAGCGGTAGCGATATATATAATATACACCTTCGCTTACTTCTTAATAACCTTATAAGCCTATAACTTAGGATCTATAATTAAGATCGGCCTATAGATAAACGTTCGGCGAACCGTATTAATTATAATACCTTTTTAACCTATACTATTATTCCAGAATAGTAATTATCCGGTACCATTTGGTCGATCCGTATATAAGAAGTCCCTTTTTAATAGGCGTGGCCGTCCTTCCGCGTTTAGTAGATAGAAAGCTAAGCTATACGCTCCGCGGACCTTTACCGGGCTATCGTCGAAGCCTTTAATCTTTAGAGTCTCGACCTCTAGGAGCGGTTTTAACCCTAGGCGTTCTACTAACGCTAGGCTAATAATATCTACCAATGTAGAGGTATCTAAATCCGCGCTAAACTTAATCTCCTTCCCGTAACGGATTATTATCGCTATATATCTCGTTACCTTACCTATAGCGATCGCTGGCTAGTTATTAGGCGTAGGTTCGGCCCCCTTATTACTTACGCCGACTTATTTCCTAATAAATAGAGCTCCCTAACCCGAATATTATTATTAAGGTCGTTATATATAGTATATATATTACTAACGCGGGCGCGACTTTTCGCCGCCCCGTTATCAGCTATTATCCGCTGTTCCTTATAACTATAATAGTCCTTAGAACGGTAGCCCTTCTTACCGTAGTTATAGTACTCGCCTATAAGGCGCGCGTGCTAGGCTACGTTTATAAAGGCTCTAGGCCCGAGCCTAAGGCCTTCTAACCCGTTGGGGGCGCCTCCTTCGAGTCTATAGCTTTACTTAGTTCGGCGGGCGTATACTAACTAGTTACCGGAGTACTCCCCTGACTCGAGTAACCGTCCGAATACTAAAAGTTCGATAGGGTCCTTTTATAACTAGTATCTAATCCCTTACTACTCGCCTTCTTAATAAGACTTATATCCTAGAATAGCTATACCTCTTAAGCTAGCGTTACGGCCTTATCTAATTCGGTTTTCCGCTCCTATATCTTAACCCTAATACGTAGAGGTAACTAACCCAAACAATCGTGGGCATACTCTTTATTTCCGCCTATCTCCTGGCCTAATAGCCTATATAGGTTATCCTACCGGTTAAATGGTTTTACCGGTGTTATATCGCCGGTTATTCGTAGCTAATAAAGTTTCTTATAATAGTAATACCGCTATATAACCCGGGATAAATACTCTCGCCGAATAAACGCCGTAAAGTTATTCTAATTCGGGTCCGTGATCTTCCTAGTATAGTGCCTATAGGATATTTAGAAGGTATATTCGAGCTTCGTTAAAGCCTATTTAATCTGCTATAGTATTAAAGCACTAGGCCTAAACTGATTCCTAGCCTTAATCGCTACTAACTAATCGTTAATTTCCGTAACTAGAAATAACTCTTTACTTGGCTTATAATTATATACCTGCGGTTTTTTATAATCGCCCGGGGCGCCGGTTATTCGGCGAGCTTCTTTATAATTACTCGATTAATTTCGCTTTATTACTAGAGATACTACGAAAATATCGTAATTAACGCCTTTTACGTTAATATCCAGGGGCCGGCGACGAATCGCCGATCGACCTATAAACCACTATCTTTAGGATTAAGTATAACCGGCGTATCCGTTAAGCCCTTAATTTTATCCGATAGTTCCTGCCCGGCCACTATCGTTATTAGTTTAGGTATAGTGGGCGCCTGCCTGGCGTCCGCTTTACTAGCTCCCCCCGGGGAGACGCTTATTCCCTAAGTCCTTCTTAGTAGTATCTTTGGCATAACTAGCTTAAAGGTATAGAAGTTAAAGAATTATAACGAAAGGAAAGTCTATGGACATTAGTTAAGGAAAAGATACTATAGAAAAGGCTCGATAGCTTAGTATCGCAGAGTGATTATAGTATATTCGTTAACTAAACGCTAACTTTAAACTAAGACTTTAACTTAAGGGATTAAACTATATCCCTTAACGTGCGTATAAGGCAGGTTCGGATTAGTGGTCCGTGCGCGGCCATTAGTCCGACTATATGCCGGCGGCTCTGCGATCATCTTATTATATAGAGGTGCTAGGTACCTAAAAGGCTTATATTAACGCGGCTTAGTCTTTTAATTGATACTATATATAGGTATAAACTTCTTAATATCTTATAAAAGGTATTCCTAGTAGTAGGACTTAGAGATCTTCTTAATAGTCTAACCTAACCCAGGGTAGCCTATAATAAGCGTATTATAGAATACCTAGAGGACTTTATCGCGTAAACCTAACTAGTTCGGCACGAAGAGATAGTCTCTAAAGTAGACCGCACCTTAACTATTATAGGATTATAGGTCCGCTAAGTTATCCTTTAATACTAAGGAGATATAAAAAGGGTTATCTTTCTAGGCGAAGATAACCTTATCCTTTAGACTAGGTAGTCCCGAGGGCTTGGGTATACCTCGGGCTCTTATAAAACTAATAACGAATGTTTTAGTAAATGTCTTAACGGGCGTCTACCACTCCGCTTTAAGATCTACCTAATCTAAGGCGAGTTATAGCTTTTATAGAAGTCTATCCGCGGGGTTCTAAACGCCTAGGTAATAACGAATCTTAAATTCAAAGCTTAATAGCTCCTCTAGCTAATAAGCGTGTTAAGGTTTAATTTAAGGCTTATTTAGTAGATACCGGTAGTTTAAGTAGTTAGTTAGTACCTTTATAGGGGTTTAATTATGAACTAAATAATAGCGCTATTACCGGAATGCTTTAATAATCGCTATTAACTCGGTATCTAGTATCGGATAGTTTAGTGCTGGTCCCCTTAGCTTCTTAGATAGGAACGCCACGGGTTACTAGGTTCGGTCCTTATACTAGCTACTTATAGCGCCTAGTACGAAGTTAGATACGTCGGGTTCTATATAGATAGGTAGGGCCAGCTTAAAATACTATAGCACGGGTACCGACTAAAATAATAACCTTTACTTCTCGAAAGCGGCCCTCTTTATATCCCCTAACTAGAACGTACTTAGTTTACCCCCTAACCTTAATAGGTCTATAAGAGGGGCGGCGACCTTAGGATAGCCTTTAATAAAATATTAGTAAAAACTTGTAAAACCCGGGAAGACCTGGATCTTTTTAATAGAGTTAGGTTCCTCCTAATCCTTAATAGCCTCAACTATCTTAGGGTCTATAAAAACACTTTTAGGGCTATATATAAAGCCTAAGAACTTAATCTCTTACGTCTTAAGTATATACTTCTAAGGGTTTACGAATAAAGACTATTGCTTTAGGCGTGCAAGGATCTCCTTAATATATATATATATATAGTAGGTACTAAGGTCTTTACTATAGATTAGGATATTATTTAGGTATATAACGTAGATAGTATCGATAAGACCCTTTAAGGCCTTATTAATATAAGACTAAAAACTAGCGGGGGTATTATATAGACTAAGGGGTATTACTAAGTACTTAAAATGTCCGTACTTAGTTTTAAAGGCCGTCTTCTATTTATCCTTCTCTTAAATTCTTAAGCGATAGTACGCGTCCTTAAGGTCTAATTTAGTATAAACTATACAGGATGGGAGGCGGTCGATGATCTTATATATTAGGGGGAGCGGGGTATAATCTTTATACGTTACCTTATTAAAACCCTGATAATCTATATATAGGCGTAGCTATCCACTCTTCTTTAGTATTAATAGGATTAGAGCGCTTATAAAGCTTATCGATAGGCGAATCTACCCTTTAGCCATAGCCTCCTTAATATAGTCTTATAGGACGGCTAGTTCTTACTCGGCTAGGGGGTAGATAGGGCTGAATAGGGGTAACTTACCTTCCTTTATTTTGATTATATAATCCTAACGCTAATAGGCAGGTAGATAGCCGGCCTCCACGATATTAAAAACCTCTAAGAACTGTTAATATACTCGGGGATAATATTTCCGGACTTACCCTTATCTAATAACTCTTAATAGGGCCCGGGATTAAGATATTCTAGGATCCTTTTATCTAATTAGGTCGGGTTAAGGGGCATAGGGGGTATAAGTAATAATAGCTCCCATTAAATAACTAGAATTAAAGGATTATCGGGTAATATATCCTTTTTTCCCTTAGTAGCGTTCCACTTTATACTAATAACTCGGCTAATATAGGGAGTACCAGACTTTATAAGGCGGATAATAAGCTATATATACTCCCCTGTCTTCTTTAACTCCCTTTAACCTCGCACTCCTCGAAGGTCCTCTCGCCAAAATCAATATATCCATTCGCCTAACTAAAAAAAGGTAACGGGGTTATGTTCTATTAACCAGGATATACTAAGGATAAATTAAGACCTAGTAAGGTCTATATTTAGCACCTTAAACTCGATCGAACATATCTAGGTATAGTCTTAACTATCTATAACCTTAATATATATCTTAAAGGATTCGATAAACTATATATTAACCCTAGGAATAATCTATCGGAGTCTTTTTAATAGTCTTAAGGGACTATGGCTAGGGAGTAGGGCCTTTTAGTTAATTACGTTAACCTCGGCGGCTCTATTAAGCTTAGCGCTCCGGTGGCCCTATCCACCGCTTAACTATAACTCGAACTTCGCCTTAATCGCGCCCTTACTAGTAAAGAACGGCTAAAACGGTGGCCCTTCCTAGGCCTAAGCCTATCTAATAATAAGGTGCCGCGGGTTTACTAATAGGTTATTCAGGTTCTAATTAATAGAGTATCCTAATAACTAACCTAACTTAAAGGATTCCTTTAGGTATTCGTTCTAGTAATAGCCCTTCTTATTATAGCTATAGTATATAACGCTATTATTATTACGCCTTTTAGGGGGCCTAAGGGCTTCCATATCGTTTACTTGAATTAATTCCACGAAACCTTAAGGAGGTATAAAGGGGCGAATAGTTATAGTACGGGCCCTATTAAGGGCCCTATTACGCCCACACTTCTCGCTATAAGAATACCTTAAACGATTATTTCGGGGTATCTTTACTTTATTCTTATATAAAAAAGTAATCTCTGTTTATTAAGCTATAATACCTAACGCCTTATTATCTGTAAGGATACTAGCGGCTACGATTTAGTTATATAGTAGCTTATTAAGCTTTATTAAGATTGACTATATACGCTATTTATCGGGAAAACCTAAGGATACTTTATTAAATGATATATTAAGTCTATTAATAGACTTAGCTTAGGTCTAATTAGGTTTTTATATAGTCTAGTTTAAGAATAGCTTCTTAGTTATAGATATCTTATAGGTTTTATTGTCAACTAATTACTTTATTAGGAAGGTCTTAAGGTCCTCCTAGGTAATACCTTTAGTCTTCTTATAAACGCGCCTATAATAGGCACACTATTAGGATTTTATAATATTTTATTATTATTATTATTATTATCTTACTCTGCTATTCTAGCTAACTTAGGAGCCCTGTTAGGGCTATACGGTCCTTCTTATCTAGTTATAGGGGGGAAAAACCCTTCCGGGTAAAAAACCCCTATACTCTCCTTGTTAGAGTCGGTGCCGCGTCGGGGCCGTTACGGCCACGGTAGTGACTTAATATATATCTGGATCTCACCTCCAGTCTAGTGGCTAACGGAAAGGTAGCAGGCTAGGGATTTAGGTTAGCCTAGGAGGCGGCGCCTTATATAGGGGGCCGAAAGAGGTCCGCGGCGGCTCTACGCTCTCGGAATCCTCCCTGTATCGGGGTAGCCGTCTTTATTTATACCTTCCTTTAGGCGGGGGGGTTATAGCAGGGGTACCTGCCTTTATTATATATGGCTACCGTATTCAGCAGCCTTTTATAGCTATAGCTAGGTTAATTAAAAATTTTAAGGGCCTCAGCCCTTCTTCTATTTTTTCCTCCAATAACCTTTACTTCACGTTTTTATAGGTCCTTTGCCGTGCCGCCCCCCTATTCCCGTATTTACTCCCGGCTCTATACCGCGGTTATTAATAATAGCTAGTTAATAGTCGTGATCTAGCTCGGGTTTTAATACGAATTTTCTATAAGTAGCAGCGCGGGCGGGGAGTTAAGGGTATAAGGGCGGGCTAATAAGATAGGTTATAGTTAAACGAATAACCGTTAATAGGATAAATAATAATAATAAGGTCGCGTTACTAATATAAGTAAAGGGTTATCGTGGGGGTCGCGTATCGGGGCCGGGTTCGGTACTAACTATTATCTAGATACCGCCTAAGAAATCTAAGAAGAGGAAGAATAGCGCCCGGCACTACGAGCCAGGAGCTATACGAGTCTTACCGTGGGTATTCCTGGGGGTGCCCCTAGGGGGCCGAAAAGGCAGCACCGCGTAGTCGTTTCTAACGTTAAGTAGTTATCTTAGATATACTAAACGTCTTAGAGGAGATAAGCCGGAGGATATAATAGCTTACGTTAATACCACTAAATAGGGCGCCACGTATTACTAGTATACTAATAGTCGTCGGACTTATAAGGATATAAGTCGGACTCGTGGCGGTGTTTTATTAGTGCTAATACGGGTATAACGTGGTTTTAATAAATTAAGTAGGTTCCGGCCACGGCTCTAAAGTAATAGCAGCGAGTTCTTAACTATTACCGAGAATTTATAGAGGCTGTTAGTAAAGGGGGTAATAAAGCGGTTATAAGTTATAACCCTGGGGGTGCCGGGGGTATACCGCGCTAACCTAGAGTAGGCCCGAGGCCGGCTTATAATAGCAGTAGCGTTTTTCGAATATACCGTTTAATAATCACGTCCTACTAGTCGCTACCGCGGTAACCCTACTCTAGCGAGCTTAGAGCGTCGGCTAAATCGCTTAGAGGGAATAATTACTATCCTATTAAAGGTAGTAGTAAATGCCTTTACGGGCTTTTAGTAGTATAGCGGGGCGAATATAGTAGCGTAAGGCCGCGAATATAATACCGATAATAATAATACTTCTAGCGGCGATAACTAAGAGAAGATAGGCGGCGAGACGGATACCGAGGAGGAGGGTTAATACTACTATAGATATCCTACCGGTACCGTCGGGGCCCCGGCTTATAGGGCCCTATATAGAATATAAGAGTCTAAGTTAGGCGTTACCTTTATTATATACTATCTTACCTCTATTCTATAACTTCTATACCGGGGTAGTCCCGCCGCGGGGCCTCTAGTATATAATTCCTTATAATTTCTAGGGCAAGACGGAAATCGTTAAGGCGGCTAAGGCGTAGGAACTATTTCGTAATTACCTTAGCCTTTTCTGGATAGTTTAAGGCGTTAAAAAGGCCCCCCCTAGTCGTGATCGGTCTCTTTACGGCGCCGTAAAGGTCTCTACGCGACTCTAGGGTAGTGTTTTAATATTATAGGATAATATATTTAGCTATCTCTACCCCTTTATCCCTATAGGGGCACCGAGTAATAGCAAAGCCCGGGACCCCCGCTCTAAAAAAGAAGGCCCTAAGACCTAACTTCTCGGAGCGGACTTGGGTAAGAATAGAGCTTTATGGTTTTAGGAGGCCTTTATATCTTTAAAGGTCTCGCTTTTAGGGGGCCCGATCCGGTACCGCCGCGGCGTAAGTCGGGTTCCTTATAGCCCTAGTCTCTCTCTACCTCTCCTTCCACTTATCACGGAGGGCGATATCCGGGCTATAGTTATTTATCTAGCTATAGGCGGCGGAGGATTAGGCGGGCTAGGCGAGTACTTACTAGGCCAGGTAGCGGCGCCTCGGTGCCGTTAGTGCTTTTATTATGGCCTAGCTACTAGCTAGGATAAGTCCCTTAGCTCCGGTATCCTAGTAATCTAAAGCTTTTTTAGCTATAAGGCGAGTAAGATATAGATTAAGGGGGGGGGATATATATTTTCTTTTCTAGGATCCGGATCAGTATAGCCTTATAGGCTCCTATAATTATCCTAAGGCACTTATTTTAGGCTAAGCTAAGGGCCCTTATAAGGCCACGGCGGGGCTTATTAGTGGTTTTATAAAAGGTGAAGGCGTAATAGGAGATAGCTAGGCGGATTATAATAATATAGAGGCGCTAGGTATTAGCGAAGCTATAGCCTTAGGCTACCACGGCGAGCCGGATTAGGGCATAGTTCTATATTATTAGTTTACTCTAGATCTCTTTGTTATATCGTAAGAAGTTTAGCTTTTAGTCTAGCTATACTCTAAGGAGCCTTATCTTTATTAAGGGTAGGACTAGCACGGTACTAAGGTGGATAGGTATTAGGGGGGGGGAGTATAATTTCGTAAAGGGGATAAACACGTATTTTAAGAGCTTAAACTAAAGGCCGCTTACTTAGGACCAGGCTTTATATATTCGCTAGGCGGAAGCGAGTCAGTGCTATATCTAGGCCTTTATATAGCCGAAGGTAATAATATTCGTGTTATCGGTAAAGCTAATAGTAGTGGTTCTTACGGCGTGCTTAAGTTCTTTATATAGGGTAAAGATATATAGAATAAAAAGGATAGGTAAGACCGGGGAGCCTTATAGGATACTAGCGCGGAGGGGCTATAATAGTACCGCCTAGCTATTAAAGAGGAGGTGGACTATATAATCCTAGAGGAAACTACTAGTTAGCCGGACGGCCTAGTCTAGGTATCCCTTATATCTAAGGGACTTAAGGAGTCTAGTATAGGGGATAGTATCGAAGGCCCCGCGTATATCTAGCTAGAGTATCGCGGGGGCACCCCCTAAGGCCTAGGCAGCTTTAACGGCCTTTATCGCGCGCTATATAGCTATCTCTATACTACGCCCTAGTCTATTCCCTATTTAGCCTCCCGGGAGGAGCCGGTATTCTTCCGCTATAGCTATAAAGCGGTTTACTATAATTCCTTTAAGCAGTTTTCTAATCGTATTAAGGAGGGATATCGGCCTTTAGCCTTTAGCTATCTCGTAGTCGCTTTATAGACGGCACTCTTTTTAGATAATTATAATAATAACGGTGCGGTAGCTCCGCGGGAAATAGCTAAGAGATAGGTAGGCTAAGATAATTATAGCTAGGACCTAATATAGGACCAGACCGTAGGCCTTTAGGAGGCTAGCTAGGAAACCGTCTAGGCCGGGGGCAGCCCACGACTTAGTCCGGCGGAGGCGGCCCTGGATATCCGCGGCGGTAACGCTCCGGTCTATATCCTACCTAAAGGGGTACTTATATCCTAGGGGGCGGGGGTCCGAGTCTCTAGGAGGAGGGAAGAACTTAGCGTAAAGAATATTAGCTTTCTCGCTATATAAGGTCGCCGGGTCGCCCTAGTCTTAGTATAGCGGCGGTACCGTAGGGGGTCCGGGTAGCCGGTGGCCTTTAGTATAGGCCTATTTTTAAAGCCTTTAGAGGAGTCCGTTATTTATTTAGGTCGAGTAAAGGAGGTGGCGCTAATACTATCTCTTCGCTGCTATAATAGCTTTATCGCGGCGGAGCTTAGCTTACCTATACTCTTCCTACCTATTTCGCGATTTCCTCGCTATATATCGTCTATATAGTCTATAGGCCTCTTATATTAGGGTCGTTAGCTTATTAGTCTACTATAGGCAGGGCGGGCGGCCAGGGGAGTCGGCCCGGCGCTATAAGGCTATTTTATTAGTAATATTAGTAACGTCCTTAGTTAGTTAGTTAAGGGCCTTATTAATAGTAGAGGGTATTATTAGGGGGCCTAGTCTTATTAGGAGTCTAGGGGTTATCTAGTAGGCGAGGGAAGGCATAAATTCCTTTTAGACCTAGTATAGGCGGTTAGGGAGCTAAGGTAGGGCTATATCGGCAGGGCGGATTACGCTAAGATAGATAGTCGCGGTTTAGAAAAGGTGGTTTAATCCTATAACCTTAGTGTTTATACCGTTATACCCGTAGCGGAGCCCCTAGGACGCCTAGATAAGGTCGATAGTGCTTAGGCGTTTTCCTGGTCTATACTAGGTGGTTATCCCGGGGGGGGTGATAGGGTCGAGGTTTTAGCGGGAGGTTAGCTCTAGTAGGGTACTAGACCTAGGGTGGAACCTAGGGTAGTTAGCCTAAAGGGGATAGTGGAGATTAAAGTCTTTAAGGAGGGTATAGCGGCCCCGGGGAGGGGGCCTAGTAAGGTCTATAGTTATAAGGGTATACCACGGGGTAGCGGCGGATTAGTAATTCCCGGAGTAGATAGACTAGATTATAATAGCCTGGTCGCCTATACTAAAGGTAACCGCGTAGGAGTCCCGGTAAGCCCGTTATATCTATATACTAGGGGGGTGTTATTTATAAATATAGAGTAGGGCCCTGCCGCCTCCCTAGATTAAGAGGTACGGGGCCCTGCTTAGGGCTTTCGGTCCCTTTATAAAGGGGTTAAGCCCTAGTTCCTAGATGGCTATTATATTATACTTGGTACGGGCCTGTAGTGGGAGTTTAGCCCGGGCCTATTTAGCTTTTATATTCTAGGATAGGACACAGAGTTTTATTAGTTAGAGGAGGGGTTCGGGGTTAGGGCTGCTTATATAGCCCCTTAGGTGTCTTATATCGGGGTTGGGTTAGTCCCGCGGGGGACTAGAAACGGTTCTAGGGGTCTAGAAGCCGGGGGGTATTCGCGGGGTCTTTTTAGTGGGCGGCCGGGGCCGCGGCGAGTAGGGGCGGCCTATAATAGGGTACGGGAGGGCGAGGGTAAGGGCTAGTATAGGCGGGACCGCTATTACACCGCTTTATTTTATCTTAAGATATCGAACTCTCTGGCTTAGTACTTATACGTTTTTTAAGCTCTCGCGGCTTCCTGTTTTCTAACCTAGTAGGCGTCGTTAAAAGCTTTATAATTCCCGTTATAGGCGGTGTACCTCCGGGTAGCCTTCGGGGCTAATACTAGGCAGTTCTTAAAACCGTTCTAATAAGTAAACTCGGGCTTAGCGTAGTAGCGGCACCGCTTCTCTGCCTTAGGGCACTAAGCGGCTTTATACCCGAACTATAAGCAGTTATAGTATTATAGGAGGCTTATATCCAGGTTATGGGGCGTATATAGGAAGCTGCCTCCTTCGAAGAGGAGGCTATTCCGTATAAGGCTTTTTACACTTTCCGGTATAATAGCCTTTATAAACAGTATTATTACCTTACCGGTACCGTACCTAAAGAGTCGGGTCCTCGCTTAGTATATTTTTATATTAGGATTAGTGGTGCATAGGGTCTAGAGAGGGCTTAGGATCGAATAGGGGATAGCTTTTATTAGGACTAGGTAGGTTTAGGTAGAGATTTTAGCTCCGGCGCCAAAGGCCTATTCGACCTAGTGGTCGGCGAAGGTGGACTACTATTATACCTTATTAATAAAGGTTAGGTAAATATCTCTATTAGGTAATCGCTATGCCGTTATAGTATCGGAGCGGCCGGTAGCCGTATTTATTACTTAGATAATCTCCTTTAGCGACTAGGCTAGGAGTGCTTAGTCGGGCTAGTCTTTATATTTAGTAATTAGTTCTTTATGGTATTTAGCTAGGATTATTTTAGGGGGGGCTAGGTCCTAGAGGGGGGCCGTGGTGGGCGGTAATACGGTTATAACGGCCTAGGTTAGCTTTAATTTATTCCGGAGTTCCTCCCTAATCACGCTCTATATAATAGCGTAGAGGTATATAATCGGTATCGCTATAGCATTCTAGCTATTAAGGTAGCGTAGCTTAATAAGCTCCTTTACTAGCTTTATAACCTAACCAATTATATTCCTATTAGCTAGTAGACTTTGGATTAATGCCTTAACTTATTATATTTTTAATCTAGGGGCCCGCGTCGCCCCTGTATCGGTCTCGGTTCGGTTATATACGGGATTATCCTAATTCGGGTAGTAGGAGTCGAGTAGTGGTCGCTATTAGCGGGGGCGGTTTAAAGAATTTTTAGGTAGTAGATTAGTCGCTACTATCCCTTTTATCGTATCTGCCCCCGCGTCCACGCTACGGCTTCTACTCGGTGCTATCGCGGCGTAGAGGAGGGAGTTAGATTCCTTCTTTAATTGGTTTTATTATTTTTACTTGTTTTACGCGGCGGTGGTCTCGAATTCGCTGTTTCGTAGTGAATATTAGTGATTGATATTTTTTATAATATTTAATAGTAGGGTGGAAATAAGATAAATTTTCTTTGCTTTAGATGGTTTAACCTTATCGCGTATAAAGCGCTTTTCGATTTCCTCGATTAACGTATAGGACTAGTCGTAGGACTATTTATCCTATTCAGGGAGCTTTTATAGGACCTTATACTAACTTATACGGGAGTCCCCTTAGGGGGTATATTCGATAATATCAGGGTCCTTCTCTTATTAGAGGGTAAGGAGACGTTTCTTTTTCTTTTCCCGCGCTTAACGGTCCTTATAGTAGTTAATTAGGAAATCGAGTTCCGCTAACGATAATATACCGGGGGGGCGGCTGTTAAGGTCTTTAATATCGAATTAGAGGCCTATATAGATAACTTAGGGGGTCCCTTAATCCAGTAATAATCCTACTATAGGATCACGAGTATCCGGGTTAGCTTATCCGCGAATCTTAAATTCGGGGTTATTATCGTCTTCTTCCTCTAACTCGGGCGTAAGGGATTACTCACGATCAGCGCCTAATAGCCCGGCGTCGGTTCCTTTATTAGAGGGGGAAATATCCCGGGTATAAATAGTATTAGTACGCTTAGGGGGTTTCTTAGGAATTAGTTAGGGGGTAGTAGTAGGATTTAAAAAATAATAAGTTTTTCGAACTCTTAATAATCGTTATACCCGTAAACGGTTAAAACGAATAAAATATAATAGATTTATATAAGGAGTAAAGAGAGTCGTTAAGACTATAATAATAATATATTACGAAGCTAACCTTAGGGGGGAATAATTATAAGATTATTCGTTAAGCCCCTTTAACTTAGGACTTAACGGAGAATACCCTACTTAAGGACTAATAACTATCCTCCCTAGGATCTATTTATAATAACCTAAGGCCTTAAGATCATAGGTCTTAGGCCAGCTTAATAATCTTAAAACATAACTCGGTCCTAAATATCCCTAGGGTTAACCTTAGGCCTAGTTCCAGATCCTTAATATATTCCTTAACGCCTCTAGAGTCCTATCCGAATCCCTTAAACGGAATGTCCTTAATAGTAGTGTATACTCATAAACCGATTCGTAATCTCTAGCGTCCTTAGGAGGAGTAGTACCGAAATAAGTATAAGGGGGTATAGTAGTCTATTAGTTAGCCAATAGAGGTGGATTAAATTTATAACTCTTGATAGTCGTTATACCTATTAGAATAGTTAAGCGAATAACATATTAAGGGGTATTTATATAAAGAGTAAAGAGATATTATACGATAACTAAGAATAGGATAAACTAATAGATTAAATGAAGAGTTTAATTATTTGCTGAACCTCTAAGTTAGGAGTTTAGCTTTACCTATCCCTTTTTATAGATAACTAGAATCTATCTCCTAAGAACCCTGGAGAATCCCCTTAAAATCACTTCTAAGACCACGATCTATCCGCTAATATTCCTCTCTATTATACTATACTAAGTCAGTCCGGATAGTATTAGTCCCGGAGCCGACTCGGTCGTCTATTTCTAAATATAGTAACCCTATTAAATCTCTTTTATAACTATTAAGATATATTATCACCTCCTACTCAGGCTATTCCTGACTCTAATAAATTATATCCGTGATAAAATAATAGTACTCCTTATAAATAATAGTATAAGTAAAAGCTAGCCTAGAATCGATATAAAAGAAATTATTCTAGTAATAAAATTAAATAAAGATCTGCTATAGAATTAATAGCAGGATATAATAAATAGATTAAAGAGCCTTATAAAGTGAATTTCATAGTATATTAAACGCCTATTATTATATATAGATTATATACTATTTATCTAACACAATATACCCTATATAAATATTTTCAAATCCTTTATATCTATTTTAAAATTCTAGAAAGGGCCTTAGTGCTTTATATAGTATACATAAACCTAGATATAAGCCTTAAGACGATCTATGCTAGCGCCGTTATTTTATGCTATTAGTGTGAATGAAAACCAAGAAAGGCCATACGTATCGTTTCGGGCCTCAAAACATGCCGCCGCCAAATAAACCATTGCCCGTCCTCCCGACTGCATTCACCAGGCATGTTACTGACTTTCGCCTCCTACTCCTCGGAAACATCGCTATTATGTTTGTCTTTCGAGGGCATTCGGCTCGCGATTGACTTCCCAGAGGAAGGCAATGGCCCTTCCGAGTCTGGGGCACCCGGTCCAATAATCGAGCCGGTTAGCCTTCCATCATCGCCAAGGGTATAGGCTAGCTCTATTAGGTCCACAGCCTCCACCTGACTCGTGTTACGACTGTTACAGTTCGACTGCGTGGAGGACGCTCCCTTCCTTTTCGTAAACGCATTGCGTAACCATGTTTCTACTTGGCCTGCGGCGCGATCTAGTCCCGATCCCTGTCTTGAGGTCGAGCTTAAGTCGTGACCTTGGTCAAAAGGACTCTCGACAATGGTCGCAGCATTTTGGCGCTCGCGCTCTCCAAATCCAAAATTGGCAGTTTCCGATCCCATGACAGATATAGAGGGAAAAGACTCGTCGATGACGATGCCGGGGAGATGGCGCTTCGCCCATGCGTTTAGGTAGTCCGATTCGGGTCCTGGTGAGCGCACATTTCTTCCCATGGAGCCAACTCCGCCAGGCCGGCGCATCCAGAGCGGTCGACCATCCTCTCCAGTACTGCTAATCACACTCTTTGGCGGACCGGAAGGGGACTTCCGGCATGGTTCGGGTGTCTTCCGAGGTCTACCAGAGAAGAGACTGTCACGGTCTGGACTGCCGCCATAAGTAGTGCCGCCAGAAATATCCAGAGACTGCCTTGGGGTTGAGATACTTGATGTGGTGTGCAAGCTCCTTTGCCGTCTCGGTGGAAAGCAGCCTATAGTTTTCTTCGCGATCCGGGCGATCTCAATTGGTTCTGAATGTGGATCCAGAGAGACCCATCGAACGTGTGTCCATGGCCTCTCATCAGATTCTTTGGACTTTGCCCTGTCACCCGACTGCGTTGCCTGAGGCGGCCCGTGTAAGTCGGTAGTTCTTGACAATTGTGGGGAGGCGTTAGGAGTGGTGTAATGTATATCCGCCGCAGTTCGAGTTGGCAGCTCAGTGAATGTGATGGCTCGCTTAGGCGGTGGGGATGGACGGCCCCGAATATCACATGCATCAACTGGAAGGGCGAGCCATCGGCGAAGTTGTATATCCCTCGACCAGAGGCCGTTCAGCATCCTAAATGCGTCCTCGCGGCATCTGTATTTTAAAACAATACCGGCATAGGTATCAGTCGGTAGCACGTGGTGGATATAGACCAGCTTATCCTCGGGCGACTCCTGAAGTTCCGCAGTGCTGCTGCCATCGTCTGACTGTCTCCTTTTGCAATTAAGTCTGGTATCCAGACCATTGTTGACACTGTTGGGGTATTCCAAGACACTTGTCGTTGATTCTGCTGGGAACGGCACATTTCTTGCGGCGGATCGCTGCGCAAAAAGGAACCCGATATCCAAACCCATGGCAAAAGAAGAGGCAGAAGACCATGTACGTAAGTCTTCCTCGGAGGCTGGACGAGAGCCGTCACTCCGTTTTTTGGGCTTGGATCCCTGACTGTTTAGTTGTGATGCGCCATAATCATGGGACAGGAGCGATGATGCAAGTCCCTGAAGAGACGTCCAGCCTTGTGCTAAAGAGCCTTCGACAACGCTGAGGGTATTTTTCTCTCGCGATTCGGAATCGCGATTGAAGGGTAGGTTGCTAACAGACCTCGTGTCGCCCTCGCCATCTGGGCGGGCAGCAGACGGGGGACTTGGAATAAGACTTGGAGCAGCATCAAGGGGGGAAAACAGAGATGAAGAACTTCGTGCAAATGAACGAGTATTGTGTTCGTTATCGGCACTGATGATGCGCCGTGCGCGCGGGCGAACCGCATTAGAAGCGTTGGCATGGCGGCGAAGGAGGGCAGAGGAGCCAGAACGTGTCGTCGGGTGGCCTGAATCTGGCATGGTCAGGGCACTAGAAAACTCCAGCTCTTCATCCGAACATGGAAGGGCATCAGCACGCTGTGAGCGCCAAAAACCGGATTCCGAGATACATTTGGATGGAAATGGATGGGTAAGTCAACAACGAGACCGTTGTTTCGGTGGTCATGAAGATTTTTCGGGTGGCCTAGCTTCGTTGCGGGTACGAACAGACGAGTTGTTTTACCGACAAGGGCGGGAAGTCCACAGCTTAAATTGTGGTTTGTATGTGAGAGGATGGAGAGTCATTTATAGGGAGGAATGTCAATACAAGAGCTGAGCGAGAACATGAACGGAACGGGGCAAAATGACCCTTGGGATGGGACGCGGATCGCTGTGTCAAACGGCAAACCCTCTGGGATTCACATTGACTTGGCGGCCAGCAAAGGCTTGCCTGAAAAAAGAGCGGAACCTCATTATTCCGAACCGAAATCAAGGCGATCTACTAATGTACAGGATTAAGAGCCGGCTCCAGAATGTATAGATTAATGGCTATATAGTCTTTATTATATTAAGAGACCTATATATCTTTTATTATTTATAGTACCTTAGTAGGAAAATACAGAAAGGAGTTATCCTTAGAACCACAGCTTATCCTTAGAAAAGCCGTGCTATCCTTATTATAGGTATTATCCTTTAGAATAGTATAGTCTTTAGTTATTAACTAAAAGGAAGTATATAAATTTTATTTTACTACGATTTTATTAGTTTATAAAAATTTAATACTTATATAATATAGCTATCCGGGTAGAATTCTACTTTACTATGATTTTATTAGTCTATATAAAGTAAATAGTTCTAGGATATACCTATTACTATCTGCTAATAATAACTACTTTATAGTTATAGACAGCGGAATCAGGAGTAAATAGATATATATCTTTATACTAATTTAGCTATCTTAATATCTGATTATTAATATAGGTAATTAGTAATACAGAGATATAAGATATAAGCAGAGATAAAAAGTCTATTACGCAATAAAGAGTTTATTATGTAATATGTTATATAATAAAGAGTCTGCTACGAAATATATTATATAATAAAGACTATACTACGTAATAACTTAGCCTATTATATAATAAGCAAAGCTTATTATTACTACTTTAAGACTAGTCTCTCTATACACTATTTATCTATATATATCTGCTTTATCTCCTTTTTCTTTTACTCCTTTTCTTACTCTTCTTTAGAACTACTATTATATTCTACTATTAGTATTATAGAATATTACTCTATTAAATTCACTTAGCCTTTTATTACTTAAGCACTTCTTACCGTCTCCTTCTTTAATCTACGGCTTCTAGTTAAGGTTATGGATTTTATTTAAACGCTTATAGGTTATAAGCCCGGCAAGCTTAAATCTACGCAGGCGGCAGGTTTTATAAATCCCTTTATTCACTACTTAAAACTCAAAATCCATCTTAAAAATAACAAAGAAGAAGCTTACTTTCTACCAGTTCTTAAACGTTACGCTCTTAATATAAGAGCTTCGCTAATCGAGCTTCTTAGGAGTATTCAGTATTTTCTGAATCAAAATGGACTCCTTCGACTAATAGTCTTAGATTCCCCTCCTTTTCTTTATAAGGAAAATCTCGCCTTTCCCCCTTATAACGATTACTTATTAGTATATCCTAAAAAGAGGTAATAAGAAGTTACTTATAAAGAAGGAACCTGCTTCTCGGCTCCTTATTATATCCTAAATAAAAGTCTTTGTCCTTAGGCAGACTACTAAGATCCCTTTATCGAGGTAATAGAAGTAAAGGAAAATATTAAATAAAGTAAAAGGAATTAATAACTTCACTATCCTTCTATGCCACCTTTGTATACATTTCCTATATCGATAAACGAATTAATTAATCAATCCAAAGTTATTATCGATCTTACTAACGAAAATCAAGATTAACTTTCACTTTAGAGTAAGTTAGGCCCCGGTTTCTATTCTCCTGGATCGTCCTTCTAGGAATCGCTTCTCCACGGCTCTTTGCTATCAGTCGCGGCTCTATTTTATTAATATACGGCTCTTTTCTATTAGTCGCGGTTCTATTTTATTAATCCACGGTCCCGTTCTATCGGTTTAATTACCTCTTCCGACTAATAGAGGTTACACGATTCCGTTCTATCGGTTTAAGTACCTCTTCCGACCGATAGAGGTTACACGGTTCCGTTCTATTGTTTTAATTACCTCTTCCGACCCACAGAGGCTATTAAAATTATTAACCTACGAATCGATTCGATTACCTATTATAAAGAAAAAATCCAAAAATTATAAAAATAAGTACTAATAAGAGCAGGAATTAAACGTGTAAAACAGCTATATCCTTACTACTACATCACTATACCGTTATATATATAGTGACTTATAATTAAGTGGTGTATATACTTAGCTATAGTTAAGTAGAAGTCTTATATAACAGATATTATCTATAAAAATCAACGGTTTTAGATACCGTTTTTTTTTAGTTCTAATTCTTCTATTATTCGTGCTATAAAACTCGACCTTATTTGCTGTTTTCATTTATTTAAAAATAGGGAATAACGAGGTTATTAAAGAGATTTCTATCTCTAAACTTCGAGGTCGCGAAGGTTATGAAATATGGACCCTTAATATTAAAGCTTATTTCCTTCGAAAAGGAAAGCTTTTAGAAGAGATTATAGCCCCACTGTCGGCTAACTCTTCTAATAAACAAAGAGAAGAGTCTTGAAAAGCTATAGAGGATATTCTATCTACCTTATTAGCTAGACCTTTAACTCACGTTTATAACCTTAATTCTCTATACGAAATATAAGGAAGGCTTAAAGAATTATATAAAACTAAAGACTTTTAGGCTAATTACGAAGTCCTACGCTCACTATTTAACCTTATAGTATCAGATTTTTCTAAGCTGGAAGTCTTTCTGTATAAGGTATAAGAAAAGATAGTTAAGCTATAAACTCGTAATATAGAACTATTAGATAAGGTTATTTTTGCTTAAATCCTACATAGCCTTAATAATAGATATAATTCTATTACTAGCTAAATAACTTAAGCCTTACGTTATAATATTTAAGAATATTGTCTTAATAGGCTTATAGGCGAATTAATTAACGCCTCCTGAAAGATGTAACGCTCTAATACTGCTTTACTCTTAAATAAAGGATATAAAAAGACCTCGAAACCGTAGAAAAAGACTAAGGGAAAACACTATAACTACTATCATAAAGCAAGTTATAATACCGCCGATTACTTTAAACTATACCCTAAGAAAAAACCTAGTTAGCTTAAATCTAGAGGAAATAAACAGTAAAAAGTCTTAAAAGAAAAATATAAAAATACTAAAATCTAAATCAGTTAGTTTATCTAAAAGATATTAGCAGATTTTAAATCTTCTATCTAAAGGAGATTAGTTATCTAAAAAAGAATAAAAGATTATAGACCTTTTATTATTATTATTATTCTTTTACTCCGCTATCCTAACTAGTCTAGGAGCCCGGCTTAGGCTATACAGTTCTTCTTAACTAGTTACGGGGGGGAAATCTATTCGGGTAGAAAAACCCCTATACTCTCCTTATTAGGATCGGTGCCGCGTCGGGGCCTTAATGGTCCCGGTGGTGACTCGGTACGTATCTGGATCACACCTTTAGTCTAGTGGCTAACAGGAAGGTAGTAGGCTAGGGAGTTCGGGTTAGCCTAGGGTACGGTATACTATATAGGGGGCCGAAAGAGGTCCGCGGTGGTCCTGTGTTCCGGGAATCCTCCTTATATCGGGGTGGCCGGCTTTATTTACGCCTTCCTTTTCGGCGGGGGGTTTTAGCAGGGGCTCCTGCCTTTATTATATATACCTGCCGAATTTAGTAGCCTTCTATAATTATAGTTGGGTTAATTAAAAACTTTAAGGGCCTCCGCCCTTTTTCTTATTTTTCCTCCTTTAACCCTTTAATCACGATATTATAGGTTTACCTATAAGCCGGCCGCCCCTTTATTCCCGTCTCTGTTCCCGGCTTTATACCGTAGTTACTAATAATATGTATTTAGTGGTTTATAAAGAGATCGGCTTATTTTAGTATTATTTATTTATAAGTAGCAGCGCGGGCGGGAGGCTAGTGGTTTTAGGGCGGGCTAATAAGATAGGTTATAGTTAGTTATATAATAATAATAGTTAGATCGATTAGTAAAAGGACTATCGCTATAAGTGGAGGGGTGTCGTAAGGGGCGCGTATCGGTTTCGGATTCGGTGCTAACTGCTTCTAAGATACCGCCTAAGAAAAAATAACCTAAGAAAAAGAATAATACTTATTATTATAAGGCTAAAGCCTTACGAGTTCTGCCGTGGGTATGCCTAGGGATACCCTTAGGGTGTTAATATAGTACCGGTAAGCGGCCGTTACTAACTATAAATAGTTATTTTAGGTATACTAAGCGTCTCGGAGGTAAAAAACCGGAGGATATAAAAGTATATGCTAATACTACTAAAAAGGGCGCGGTATACTATTAGTACACTAATAGTTAATGAATTTATAAGGATATAAGTCGGTTTTATAGTGGTGTCTTAGTAGTACTAGGGCGGTAATAATAGGATCCTAATAGTTAGTAGGTCCTGGCTATAGCCCTAAAGTATTAGTAACGTATCCTTAAATATTACTAGGAGTTTATAGCTACCGTTAATAGGGGCGAAGACGGGGTGGTTATAAGTATCCCTAGGGTGCCGAAACTATGCCGCGCTGACTTTAGGTAGGCCCGAGGTCGGCTTACGGCGGCGGTGGTATCCTTTAAGCGCGCCGCTAGGCGTGCTCGCCCCGCTAGCCGCCGCCGCGGCGGTAACGTTATATTAGCTAGTCTAGAACGTCGTCTAAACCGGTTAAAGGGAATAATCGCTATCCTATTAAAGGTAGCTATAAGTTCTTTTACGGTCTTTTATTAGTATAGCGGTGCTAATATAATAGGATAGGGATATAAATATTATACCGATAGCGATAATACCTCCGGAAATAATAATAGGGAGGAGAATAGCGAGACTAAGGCCAAGTAAATAATAGATACCGCTATACCGCTATAATACGCCCCTTTAACGCTACCGGGGCCCCGGCTTATAAGGCCCTAGAGTGAATATAAAGTTTGGGTTAAGTGCTATCTTTATTTCGTAAAGTCTATACCGGGGCAGTCCCGT